>NC_069499.1:1572137359-1572352359 GCF_027579735.1 Bombina bombina
CCGGGTATCTTTCCTCAAGCATTTATGTGTGACCGGGACAACCTCCTCAGACGTCAAATACTTGGTATTGCCTGGTTAGGATTCCTCCGGATTTCATGCAGCCGCTTTACAATGTTGAAAACTTTCAGTCACAGGTTCGGGACTGATGCTTCCAACAACATACACTTTTCCACTTCCACTATACAATGTCATGTCACCTTGCTCATAGGGACCTCAGCTGTAGCGGGTAAAGGATAGTAGCCTCTATTCAATTCATCCGAACTCTGATAGACTGTTTGTAGGTATCTGTCGATGCGCGTTTCGCCCCAGAATGCTGAGCGAAAGCAAGGGTCGCTTGAGGTATGCAAACGCACATTTGGACAAGCCAGCTTCAAAGTTCGAGCGGACATGATACTATGTAGCGTATTATGTCCGCTGCACATCGATAAATGCCGACAGCATACACTCTCTGCATTTATCATTGCACCAGCAGTTCTTGTGAACTGCTGGTGCAATACCGCCCCCTGCAGATTTGCGGCCAATCGGCTGCTTGCAGGGGGTGTCAATCAACCCGATCGTATTGGATTGGGTTGATTTCTGTCTCGCCTCAGAACAGGCAAACAGGTTATGGAGCATCAAGCTCCGTACGGAGCTTGATACATTGACACCTTGGGCAGCAAATTTAATATATATGTATATAAATATATAGTTATGTGTTTGCATGTGTATATACACATATTAACACATAAATATATAAGTATATAAGCATATACATATCTATTTACAGTGATAACACAGTGCCCATAGACCGCTATCTAAAGGCACCCCACATCCCCTCACAAAGTGCTATTAACCAGCCACTTGTTATGGCTGGTTATTTAATGTGCCACCATAACGGGCGCACGTTAAAATAGCGATTCACTTGTAATCTAGCCCATAGCCTGTAGTATCCCTACCTATACTGAAAGTTTCTGAAGTTTCTATACCTAGGTCTAGGTTATTGAGAAACTATGTATACACAGCAAGCAGAAGAAATTATATTCACCATTGTTTTTTCTAAGTATTGTACAGAAAAAGAGATAAAAAAGGGAAGTATTTGAGTTATAAGATAATGAGATCTGATCTGTCAGCAAACCAAGCCTATTTTGTTGGGCTGTGGTTTCAAAGAGCAAATCCAGCTATTTATTTTGCAAAATGAAGCATAAATTAGCAATTTCTTATATATTTTATATGATGCAGCTGGTATAACGAGTCATGGGGAACACATTCAGGGAAAAACTATCCCTTTAAGTAATAAAAATATTCATTATATGGATTTTCTTAGCTGTTTTTTCCTTTCCAAAGTAGGCTCATTATAGACTGTTCTAGGTGTTCAATGTGAATGATAGGTCTAGAACAATCAGTGTCACATTTTTTCAACCTGTCTGCTTTTCTGTTATAAAGGAGAATCCTAGTTTGACAAATACTTTTTGTTTTCACAAAAGGCAAGCGAAATATGTATATATCTACACAGCATGTGCAAAATACAGCAAATGCCTACTGCAAATCTGTTCTAGAAATAAAATACAAAAATATGCAGAAAAAAATATTTATTATAAACATTTAAAAAAAAAAAAACATTTTCTTTTAGGATGTGATGAAAAGCTTAATATTGCAACACTTACATATATTTTGCCTTGGAAACTAAACAATGTATAATCAGTTTGATTAATTTTAACCTGTAGACATGGTTAAACCTTTTCCATATAGCACCATTTTTGGAAAGCGGCATTGTTTTAGCTTTAGAAAGCTACGTTAAAAGAGCACATATCTGACAATAGTAATATTATTAATAATTATAACAACGAATGAGTAAGGCAATATTTGAGCAATCTTAAATGTTAATATTTTATGCAGTCATAATACATCAGTGATATATACCAAAATTATGAATATATATATATAGGCATCTGCGACTGGATTCATACGAATGTAAAAACAAAACAAAATGTACATATTTGTTGTATTTGTCCAACAACGGTAAACAAATTATCTTTAGCAAAAACAAAATAAAAATGCATGCAACAAAAATGTAGTTGATTTGTTTGTGTGGTTAACAATTACTAGGCTTTAGAATTTTAAACTATTCTTGACAATCCTGACCCAATTAAAATATATATATATTTATTTTTTGTGTGATGCTGCTGGCCTGTTGCACAATCTACTACTTTAACTTTATGTTTAAACTGCTGTCCATCTGATTCTCTACTGCCATGAAGATGTACTCTATAAGAAGTGGCAGATAAGCTGATTTTCATAAATAAACAAAATTCAAATGACCCCTATGAATAAATGAATACTGAACAAAAGGAAAGAACATTTGGAAACTTATGGCTAGATTACGAGTTGTGCGTTAAGGTAAAAAAGCAGCGTTAACAGGTCCTAACGCTGCTTTTTTATGCCCGCTGCTATTACGAGTCTTGCAGGTATAGATGTACCGCACACTTTCTTCTATAAGGTACGACGAGTCCATGGATTCATCCTTTACTTGTGGGATATTATCCTCCTGCTAACAGGAAGTGGCAAAGAGCACCACAGCAGAGCTGTCTATATAGCTCCTCCCTTAGCTCCACCCCCCAGTCATTCTCTTTGCCTACTCTAAGTACTAGGAAGGGTAAAGTCAAAGAGGTGATAAAATGTTAGTTTTTATTTTCTTCAAGCAAGAGTTTTTTATTTTAAATGGTACCGGTGTGTACTATTTACTCTCAGGCAGCAGATGGATGAAGACTTCTGCCTGGAGGCTGATGATCTTAGCATTTGTCACTAAGATCCGGAGCAGTTCCCACAGAGGCTGAGGGGTACAAGAAACTTCATTGTGAGGAACATTTTCATGCTATATAACAGTGAGGTATGTTCAGTCATTTTTTCTGGAGAGACTGTGGTATTTCAGAAAGGCTGACAGTATCCCCATGAGGGTAAGGGTAGGCAGTAATCCTAAGAGTTATAGAAGGGTATTACTAAGCTTGCATAAGGGGCTAATTAAAAAATGATTGACACTGAGTTTTGAATGTTTGTGGGCAAACGTTTTGTGAACTGGGAGTGCTGTTAACGTTTTTTGGGCAATAACGTTTTTTGGCAAATTTATTGAGGGTACACTTGGCTTATTTCTTGGGTCTCAGAACCCACATGGCTAGTTTGGAACCGCTCTGGTGCGGTTCATTTAGGCTGAAAAAACATCGAGTGAGATGGGCGGGGCCTATTTTCGCGCCTCAGATGCTCAGTTGTATTTACTAAGCAAGCTCCAACTCCGGAGGGCCCTTGTGGAAGTATTGTTTTTTCCGGATTTAGGCCTTATTATCGATCCGTTTTTCACAATAAAGGGTTAAATGTTTGTTTTTCTTGTGGGGCAAACTTAACTACACAAATTGAGTCTTATATCAAAAATTTGAAAAGATTGGTGTATTTTAAAGCAGTTTTGCAGAACGTGTAGGCTTTTTTTCTCTTAAAGGCGCAGTACCGTTTTTTAAGATTGTTATTTTTTCACTAAATAAAGTGTTTTCAAGCTTGTTTGTGGTCATTACTAGCCTGTTCAACATGTCTGACATTGAGGAAATTCAATGTGTTTAGAAGCCATTGTGGAACCCCCACTTAGAATGTGTCCCTTATGCACTGAAAGGTCAATAAATTGCAAAGAACATATTTTAGCTAATAAAAGTATGTTGCAGGATGATTCTCAGTCAGAAGGGAATCAAGTTATGCCATATAATTCTCCCCAAGTGTCACAACCATTAACGCCCGCACAAGCGACGCCAAGTACTTCTAGTGCGTCTAATTCTTTCACCCTGCAAGATATCGCCGTAGTTATGAATACTACCCTCACAGAGGTTTTATCTAAGCTGCCTGGGTTGCAGGGGAAGCGCAGTAGGTCTGGTGTGAGAACAAATGCTGAGCCCTCTGACGCTTTATTAGCCATATCCGATGTACCCTCACAATGTTCTGAGTTGGGGGTGAGGGATTTGCTGTCTGAGGGTGAGATTTCTGATTCAGGAAAGAAGCTCCCTCAGACAGACTCATATATGACGGCTTTTAAATTTAAACTAGAACAGCTCCGCTTGTTGCTCAGGGAGGTTTTAGTGACTCTGCATGATTGTGACCCTATTGTAGTTCTAGAGAAATTGTGTAAAATGGACAGATATCTAGAGGTTCCTGCCTACACTGATGTTTTTCTGGTCCCTAAGAGGATTTCGGACATTGTTACTAAGGAGTGGGATAGACCAGGTATTCCGTTCGCTCCCCCTCCTACTTTTAAGAAAATGTTTCCCATATCAGATACCATGCGGGATTCGTGGCAGACGGTCCCTAAGGTGGAGGGAGCTATTTCTACCCTGGCTAAGCGTACAACTATACCTATTGAGGACAGCTGTGCTTTCAAAGATCCTATGGATAAAAAATTAGAGGGTCTCCTAAAGTAAATATTCGTTCATCAGGGTTTTCTTCGGCAACCTATAGCGTGCATTTTTCCTGTAACTACTGCAGCTGATTTTTGGTTCGAGGCTCTGGAGGAGGCTCTTCAGGTTGAGACCCCATTAGATGATATTCTGGATAGAATTAGGGCTCTCAAGCTAGCTAATTCTTTCATTACAGATGCCGCTTTTCAACTGGCTAAATTAGCGGCAAAGAATTCAGGTTTTGCCATTTTAGCGCATAGAGCGTTATGGCTTAAGTCCTGGTCTGCTGATGTGTCATCAAAATCTAAGCTTTTAGCCATCCCTTTCAAGGTAAGACCCTATTCGGGCCCGAACTGAAAGAGATCATTTCAGACATCACTGGAGGAAAAGGTCATGCCCTTCCTCAGGATAAGACAAATAAGATGAGAACCAAACAAAATAATTTTCATTCCTTTTGAAACTTCAAAGGTGGTTCCTCTACCTCTTCCCCTGCTGCAAAACAAGAGGGGAATTTTGCTCAATCCAAGTCAGTCTGGAGACCTAACCAGACGTGGAACAAAGGTAAACAGGCCAAGAAGCCCGCTGCTGCCACCAAGACAGCATGAAGGGGTAGCCCCCGATCCGGGACCGGATCTAGTAGGGGGCATACTTTCTCTTTTTGCTCATGCTTGGGCAAGAAACGTTCAGGACTCCTGGGCTTTAGAAATCGGGGAGATTCCATCTTTCTCAATTGTCTGTAAACCAGACAAAAAGAGAGGCGTTCTTACTCTGTGTAGAAGACCTATATACCATGGGAGTGATACGCCCAGTTCCGAAAACAGAACAGGGGCAGGGGTTTTACTCCAATCTGTTTGTGGTTCCCAAAAAGGAGGCAACCTTCAGACAAATTTTAGATCTCAAGCTCCTAAACAAATTCCTCAGAGTCCCAACCTTCAAGATGGAGACCATTCGGACTATTTTACCAATGATCCAGGAGGGTCAATATATGACCACCATGGACTTAAAGGATGCATATCTACACATCCCTATCCACAAAGATCATCACCAGTTCCTCAGGTTCGCCTTTCTGGACAAGCATTACCAGTTTGTGGCTCTTCCCTTCGGGTTGGCCACAGCTCCCAGAATTTTCACAAAGGTGCTAGGTTCCCTTCTGGCGGTTCTAAGGCCACGGGGCATAGCAGTGCGCCTTATCTGGACGATATCCTAATCCAGGCATCAACTTACCAACTAGCCAAGTCTCACACGGACATCGTGTTGGCTTTTCTAAGATCTCACGGGTGGAAGGTGAACGTAAAAAAGAGTTCACTTATCCTTCTCATAAGAGTTCCATTCCTGGGAACTCTGATAGATTCGGTGGACATGAAAAATTTTCTGACGGAGGTCAGGAAATCAAAGATTTTAACCACCTGCCGAGCTCTTCATTCCATTCCTCGGCCATCAGTGGCTCAGTGTATGGAGGTAATCGGACTAATGGTAGCGGCAATGGACATAGTTCCGTTTGCTTGCTTGCATCTCAGACCACTGCAACTATGCATGCTCAAACAGTGGAATGGGGATTATGCAGATTTAGCTCCTCAGATAAATCTTGATCAAGAGACCAGAGACTCTCTTCTTTGGTGGTTTTCACAGGATCATCTGTCCCAGGGAATGTGTTTCCGCAGGCCAGCGTGGGTCATAGTGACAACGGACGCCAGCCTTTTGGGCTGGGGTGCAGTCTGGAATTCCCTGAAAGCACAGGGTTTGTGGACTCAGGAGGAGGCTCTCCTCCCGATAAATATTCTAGAACTGAGAGCGATATTCAACGCACTTCAGGCGTGGCCTCAGCTGGCTTCGGCCAGATTCATAAGATTCCAGTCGGACAATATCACGGCTGTAGCATATATCAATCATCAGGGGGGAACAAGGAGTTCTCTAGCAATGATAGAGGTTACCAAAATAATTCGATGGGCAGAGACTCACTCTTACCATCTATCAGCAATCTATATCCCAGGAGTGGAGAACTGGGAAGCGGATTTTCTAAGTCGTCAGACTTTTCATCCGGGGGAGTGGGAACTCCATCCGGAGGTGTTTGCACAATTGATTTAGCAATGGGGCACACCAGAATTGGATCTGATGGCGTCTTGTCAGAACGCCAAACTTCCTTGTTACAGGTCCAGGTCAAGGGATCATCAGGCAGTACTGATAGATGTTCTAGCAGTACCCTGGTCATTCAACCTGGCTTATGTGTTTCCACCATTTCCTCTCCTTCCTTGTTTGATTGCCAGAATCAAACAGGAGAGAGCTTTGGTGATTTTGATAGCACCTGCAGGGCCACGCAGGACTTGGTATGCAGACCTGGTGGACATGTCATCTCTTCCACCATGGACTCTGCCACTGAGACAGGACCTTCTGATTCAAGGTCCGTTCCAGCATCCAAATTTAGTTTCACTTGCGGCTGACTGCCTGGAGATTGAACACTTGATTTTATCCAAGCGGGGATTCTCTGAGTTGGTCATCGATACCTTGATTCAGGCTCGAAAGCCTGTCACTAGGAAAATTTATCATAAGATATGGCGTAAATATCTTTATTGGTGCAAATCCAAAGACTACTCATGGAGTAAGATCAGGATTACTAGGATGTTGTCCTTTCTCCAAAAAGGATTGGAGAAGGGGCTATCAGCTAGTTCCTTAAAGGGACAGATATCTGCTTTGTCAATTTTATTGCACAAGCGTCTGGCAGATGTTCCAGACGTTCAGTCGTTCTGTCAGGCTTTAGTTATAATCAAGCCTGTGTTTAAACCTGTTGCTCCGCCATGGAGTTTGAATTTAGTTCTTAAAGTTCTTCAAGGGGTTCCGTTTGAACCTATGCATTCCATAGATATTAAGCTTCTATCTTGGAAAGTTCTGTTTTTAGTTGCTATCTCTTCGGCTCGAAGAGTTTCTGAACTATCTGCATTGCAATGCGACTCACCTTATCTTGTTTTCCATGCTGATAAGGTGGTTTTGCGTACCAAACCTGGATTCCTTCCTAAGGTTGTTACTAATAGGAATATTAATCAGGAAATTGTTGTTCCTTCTCTGTGTCCTAATCCTTCCTCTAAGAAGGAGCGTCTGTTGCACAACTTGGACGTGGTTCGTGCTTTGAAGTTTTACTTGCAAGCGACCAAAGATTTCCGTCAAACAATTTCTTTGTTTGTTGTCTATTCTGGAAAACGTAGAGGTCAAAAAGCTACGGCTACCTGTCTTTCTTTTTGGCTGAAAAGCATCATCCGTTTGGCATACGAGACTGCTGGACAGCAGCCTCCTGAAAGAATTACAGCTCACTCTACTAGAGTGGTGGCTTCCACATGGGCTTTTAAAAATGATGCTTCTGTTGAACAGATTTGTAAGGCTGCGACTTGGTCTTCGCTTCATACCTTTTCCAAATTTTCCAAATTTGATACTTTTGCTTCTTCGCAGGCTATTTTTGGGAGAAAAGTTCTTCAAGCAGTGGTGCCTTCTGTTTAGCCATCTGTCTTGTCCCTCCCGTTCATCCGTGTCCTGTAGCTTTGGTATTGTATCCCACAAGTAAAGGATGAATCCGTGGACTCATCGTACCTTATAGAAGAAAAGTAAATTTATGCTTACCTGATAAATTAATTTCTTCTATGGTACGACGAGTCCACGGCCCGCCCTGTCATTTTAAGACAGATTATATTTTTTTATTTTAAACTTCAGTCACCTCTGCACCTTTTAGTTTCTCCTTTTTCTTCCTGTACCTTCGGTCGAATGACTGGGGGTGGAGCTAAGGGAGGAGCTATATAGACAGCTCTGCTGTGGTGCTCTTTGCCACTTCCTATTAGCAGGAGGATAATATCCCACAAGTAAAAGATGAATCCGTGGACTCGTCGTACCATAGAAGAAATTAATTTATCAGGTAAGCATAAATTTACTTTTTTTGGCCTTACCGCAAACCTACTTTTTTCGTAAAGCCTTTTTTCTATGGGACTTCTATAGCGCTGGTATTACGAGTTTATCCTGAGAGGCCAAAAAGTGAGTGGTACAGCCTCTACCGACAAGATTCCTAACGCAAGTCAGTAGTTATGAGTTTTACACTACAACGCTGTAGCATAAAACTCATAACTAAAGTTCAATCCTATTGGCTGATCCAATCAGCCAAAAGGATTGAGCTTGCATTCTATTGGCTGATTGGAACATCTAGTAGAATGCCAGCTCAATCCTATTGGCTGATTGCAATCAGCCAATAGGATTTCTTCTACCTTAATTCCGATATGACGTCACTTAAAGAAACATTCATTCCGAAGAAGCCGTCGATTGAAGAGGATGCTCCGTGCTGGATGTCTTGAAGATGGAGTCGCTCCGCGTCGGAAGGATGAAGATAGAAGATGCCATCTGGATGAAGACTTCTTCCCGTCTGGAGGACCACTTCTGCCCGTCTGGAGGACCACGTCTGCCGGCTTCGTTGAGGACATCTTGCTGCTTGGATGAAGACTTCTCCCGGTAAGCGAATCTTCGGGGTTAGCGTTAGGATTTTTTAATTGTGTATTGGGTGGATTTATTTTTTTAGGTTAGGGTTTGGGCAGCAATAGAGCTAAATGCCCTTTTAAGGGCAATGCCCATCCAAATGCCCTTTTCAGGGCAATGGGGAGCTTAGGTTTTTTTAGTTAGGCTTTTATTTGGGGGGTTGGTTGTGTGGGTGGTGGGTTTCACTGTTGGGGGGGTTGTTTGTAATTTTTTTTTACATGTAAAAGAGCTGATTTCTTTGGGGCAATGCCCCACAAAAGGCCCTTTTAAGGGCTATTGGTAGTTTAGTTTAGGATAGGGTTTTTTTATTTTGGGTGGGCTTTCTTTATTTTGATAGGGCTATTAGATTAGGTGTAATTAGTTTAAAGATCTTGTAATTTATTTTTTATTTTCTGTAATTTAGTGTTTGTTTTTTTGGTAATTTATTTAATTTATTTAATTGTACTTAATGTAGGGAATTTATTTAATTGTAGTGTAGTGTTAGATGTTATTGTAACTTAGGTTAGGTTTTATTTTACAGGTCAATTTGTATTTATTTTAGCTAGGTAGTTATTAAATAGTTAATAACTATTTAGTAACTATTCTACCTAGTTAAAATAAATACAAACTTGCCTGTAAAATAGAAATAAACCCTAAGCTACATACAATATAACTATTAGTTATATTGTAGCTAGCTTAGGGTTTATTTTACAGGTAAGTATTTAGTTTTAAATAGGAAAGGGGGCGGCAGATTAGGGGTTAATAAATGTAGGTAGGTTGTGGCGACATTGGGGGAGGGAGATTAGGGGTTAACAAATATAATGTAGGTGTTGGCGATGTTGGGGGCAGCAGATTAGGGGTTCATAAGTATAATGTAGGTGGCAGCGATGTCCGGAGCGGCAGATTAGGGGTTAATAAGTATAATGCAGGTGGCGGCTATGTCGGGGGCGGCAGATTAGGGGTTAATAAGTGTAAGATTAGGGGTGTTTAGACTTGGGGTTCATGTTAGGGTGTTAGGTGTAAATATAACTTTAGTTTCCCCATAGGAATCAATGGGGCTGCGTTACTGAGTTTTACGCTGCTTTATTGCAGGTGTTAAACTTTTTCTCAGCCGGCTTTCCCCATTGATGTCTATGGGGAAATCGTGCACCACTCAGCTCACCACTCACTTATGCAGCGCTGGTATTGGAGTGTGGTATGGAGCACAATTTTGCTCTACGCTCAGTTCTTGCCTTTTAACGCCGGGTTTATAAAAACCTGTAATACCAGCGCTGTAGGAAAGTGAGCAGTGAGATAAAACTGCACGTTAGCACCGCACAGCTCATAACGCAAAACTCGTAATCTAGCCGATATTGTCATCTGTACACGTGCCTCACATATATGAGCGTAAGCAAGGTATAAAATGATTTAGGGTTTTTGTACTCAATTTTACGATTGTTCTTCCTGGAGACCTGACCACTGATGGTGTTGTAGATTGCTGTCTAGTTGCCACGTTAATTTAGGTTCTTTTTGCGTATCATTTATTATCTGGCTGGTTTATTGTCGGGTTTCCATTAGCATTGTATTCTTTTGAACTGTTGGTGTGGTACTGCTAGATCCTTTGTTACATTTGTTCTCATACTTCAGTGGATCATGTGATCCCTAGATTCTGTTGATCATTTGGATTTCACTTTCACCCCATGATATTTTTTTTAGTTAACCTTCTGTTTTGTATGATATTTTTTGCTGATATATTTCCTCCCCTTGTGACTTGATCATTTGTTTCTCTTACCATGGCTGACCTATTAGCCGAATCTTTCTGTAAAATATGTTTTGCTAGAGGACCCTGGTTCCCTTGCTTTTATTGTAATCATGTCATCTCGCTTTTCATGTTCCCCACCTCTGCTTTTTATAAGTTGCCTGGTTTCTCATGTTACTTGTTCTCCTGTTTCTCCTGTTTCTGGTTCTCCTGTTTCTCATGTTCCTTGTTCTCTTGTTTCTCATGTTCCTTGTTCTCTTGTTTCTCATGTTCCTTGTTCTCCTGTTTCTCGTGTTTCTTGTTCTCCTGTTTCTCGTGTTTCTGTTTCTCCTGTTTCTCATGTTCCTTGTTCTCCTGTTTCTCATGTTCCTTGTTCTCCTGTTTCTCATGTTCCTGGTTCTCCTGTTTCTCATGTTCCTGATTCTTTTGTTTCTCATGTTCCTGGTTCCCTGGTTTCTCATGTTCCTGGTTCTCCTGTTTCTCATGTTCCATATTCTTTTGTTTCTCATGTTCCTGGTTCTCCTGTTTCTCATGTTCCTGATTCTTTTGTTTCTCATGTTCCTGGTTCCCCTGTTTCTCATGTTCCTGGTTCTCATGTTTCTCATGTTCCTGATTCTTTTGTTTCTCATGTTCCTGGTTCCCCTGTTTCTCATGTTCCTGATTCTCATATTCCTGATTCTGCTGTTTCTCATGTTCATGGTTCTCCTGTTTCTCATGTTCCTGATTCTCCTGTTTCTCGTGTTCCTGGTTCTCCTGTTTCTCATGTTCCTGATTCTTTTGTTTCTCATGTTCCTGGTTCTCCTGATTCTCATGTTCCTGATTCTTTTGTTTCTCATGTTCCTGGTTCTCCTGTTTCTCATGTTCCTGGTTCTCCTGTTTCTCATGTTCCTGATTCTTTTGTTTCTCATGTTCATGATTCTTTTGTTTCTCAAATACTCGGATCCTCTTTTTTTCTCACATTTTTCCATTTATACCTCACATTCTCTGCTTTTCTAGTTCTCTTGTTTCTGGTGTTGCTGGTTCGCCTGTTTCTTTTCCTGGTTTTTATGTTTCTTATGTTCCCTGGTTGTACTGTTTCTCATGTTCCCTGATTTTTTATGTTTCTTATTCTCCCTGGTTTTTATGTTTCTTATTCTCCCTGGTTTTTATGTTTCTTATTTTCCCTGGTTTTTATGTTTCTTATTTCCCCTGTTTTTTATGTTTCTTATGTTCCCTGGTTTTTATGTTTCTTATGTTCCCTGGTTTTTATGTTTCTTATGTTCCCTGGTTTTTATGTTTCTCATGTTCCCTGGTTTTTATGTTTCTTATGTTCCCTGGTTTTTATGTTTCTCATGTTCCCTGGTTTTTATGTTTCTTATGTTCCCTGGTTTTTATGTTTCTTATATTCCCTGGTTTTTATGTTTCTTATTTTCCCTGGTTTTTATTTTTTTTTATTTTCCCTGGTTTTTATGTTTCTTATAGTCCCTGGTTTTTCTGTTTCTTATTTTCCCTGGTTTTTATGTTTCTTATTTTCCCTTGTTTTTATGTTTCTTATATTCCCTGTTTTTTATGTTTCTTATGTTCCCTGGTTTTTATGTTTCTTATTTTCCCTGGTTTTTATGTTTCTTATATTCCCTGGTTTTTATGTTTCTTATTTTCCCTGGTTTTTATGTTTCTTATTTTCCCTTGTTTTTATGTTTCTTATATTCCCTGTTTTTTATGTTTCTTATGTTCCCTGGTTTTTATGTTTCTTATGTTCCCTGGTTTTTATGTTTCTTATATTCCCTGGTTTTTATGTTTCTTATGTTCCCTGGTTTTTATGTTTCTTATGTTCCCTGGTTTTTATGTTTCTTATGTTCCCTGGTTTTTATGTTTCTTATATTCCCTGGTTTTTATGTTTCTTATGTTCCCTGGTTTTTATTTTTTTATTTTCCCTGGTTTTTATGTTTCTTATATTCCCTGGTTTTTATGTTTCTTATATTCCCTGGTTTTTATGTTTCTTATTTTCCCTGGTTTTTATTTTTTTTATTTTCCCTGGTTTTTATATTTCTTATGTTCCCTGGTTTTTATGTTTCTTATGTTCCCTGGTTTTAATTTTTTTTATTTTCCCTGGTTTTTATGTTTCTCATGTTCCCTGGTTTTTATTTTTTTTATTTTCCCTGGTTTTTATGTTTCTTATGTTCCCTGGTTTTTATGTTTCTCATGCTCCCTGGTTTTTATGTTTCTTATATTCCTTGATTTTTATGTTTCTTATGTTCCCTGGTTTTTATGTTTCTTATTTTCCCTGTTTTTTATGTTTTTTTTTATTTTCCCTGGTTTTTATTTTTTTATTTTCTCTGTTTTTTTTTTTTTTTTTTTCCCTGGTTTTTATGTTTCTCATGTTTCATGGTTGTACTGATTCTTATGTTCCCCAGTTTTTATGTTTCTCATGGTCCCTGGTTTTTATGGCCTAGATTTGGAGTTTGGCGGTAGATGGGCTGTTAACGCTACGCAGGCTTTTTTCTGGCCGCACCATAAAATTAACTCTGGTATCGAGAGTTCAAAAAAATGCTGCGTTAGGCTCCAAAAAAGGAGCGTAGAGCATTTTTACCGCAAATGCAACTCTCGATACCAGAGTTGCTTACGGACGCGGCCAGCCTCAAAAACGTGCTCATGCACGATTCTCCCATAGGAAACAATGGGGCTGTTTGAGCTGAAAAAAAACCTAACACCTGCAAAAAAGCAGCGTTCAGCTCCTAACGCAGCCCCATTGTTTCCTATGGGGAAACACTTCCTACGTCTGCTCCTAACACTCTAACATGTACCCCGAGTCTAAACACCCCTAACCTTACACTTATTAACCCCTAATCTGCCGCCCCCGCTATCGCTGACCCCTGCATTATATTATTAACCCCTAATCTTCCGCTCCGTAAACCGCCGCAACTTACATTATCCCTATGTACCCCTAATCTGCTGCCCCTAACACCGCCGACCCCTATATTATATTTATTAACCCCTAACCTGCCCCCCACAACGTCGCCGCCAGCTACTTACAATAATTAACCCCTAATCTGCCGACCGCAAAGCGCCGCCACCTACATTATCCTTATGTACCCTTAATCTGCTGTCCCTAACACCGCCGACCCCTATATTATATTTATTAACCCCTAATCTGCCCCCCTCAACGTCGCCGACACCTGCCTACACTTATTAACCCCTAATCTGCCGAGCGGACCTGAGCGCTACTATAATAAAGTTATTAACCCCTAATCCGCCTCACTAACCCTATAATAAATAGTATTAACCCCTAATCTGCCCTCCCTAACATCGCCGACACCTAACTTCAATTATTAACCCCTAATCTGACGACCGGAGCTCACCGCTATTCTAATAAATGTATTAACCCCTAAAGCTAAGTCTAACCCTAATACTAACACCCCCCTAAATTAAATATAATTTAAATCTAACGAAATTAATTATCTCTTATTAAATAAATTTTTCCTATTTAAAGCTAAATACTTACCTGTAAAATTAATCCTAATATAGCTACACTATAAATTATAATTATATTGTAGCTATTTTAGGATTTATATTTATTTTACAGGTAACTTTGTATTTATTTTAACCAGGTACAATAGCTATTAAATAGTTAAGAACTATTTAATAGTTACCTAGTTAAAATAATAACAAAATTACCTGTAAAATAAGTCCTAACCTAAGTTATAATTAAACCTAACACTACCCTATCAATAAATTAATTAAATAAAATACCTACAATTACCTACAATAAAACCTAACACTACACTATCAATAAATAAATTAAATACAATTTCTACAAATAACTACAATTACATAAACTAACTAAAGTACAAAAAATAAAAAAGAACTAAGTTACAAAAAATAAAAAAATATTTACAAACATAAGAAAAATATTACAACAATTTTAAACTAATTACACCTACTCTAAGCCCCCTAATAAAATAACAAAGACCCCCAAAATAAAAAAATGCCCTACCCTATTCTAAATTAATAAATTTAAAAGCTCTTTTACCTTACCAGCCCTGAACAGGGCCCTTTGCGGGGCATGCCCCAAGAAATTTAGCTCTTTTGCCTGTAAAAAAAAACATACAATACCCCCCCCCAACATTACAACCCACCACCCACATACCCCTAATCTAACCCAAACCCCCCTTAAATAAACTTAACACTAAGCCCCTGAAGATCATCCAAACTTGTCTTCACCATACCAGGTTCACCGATCGGTCCAGAAGAGCTCCTCCGATGTCCTGATCCAAGCCCAAGCGGGGGGCTGAAGAGGTCCATGATCCGGCTGAAGTCTTCATCCAAGCGGGCCAGAAGAGGTCTTCCATCCGATTGAAGTCTTCATCCAAGCGGCATCCATCCGGAGCGAAGTGGCAGCATCCTGAAGACCTCCACTGCGGAACATCCATCCTGGCCGACGACTGAACGACGAATGACGGTTCCTTTAAATGATGTCACCCAAGATGGCGTCCCTCGAATTCCGATTGGCTGATAGGATTCTATCAGCCAATCGGAATTAAGATAGGAATATTCTGATTGGCTGATGGAATCAGCCAATCAGAATCAAGTTCAATCCGATTGGCTGATCCAATCAGCCAATCAGATAGAGCTCGCATTCTATTGGCTGATCGGAACAGCCAATAGAATGCGAGCTCAATCTGATTGGCTGATTGGATCAGCCAATTGGATTGAACTTGATTCTGATTGGCTGATTCCATCAGCCAATCAGAATATTCCTACCTTAATTCCGATTGGCTGATAGAATCCTATCAGCCAATCGGAATTCGAGGGACGCCATCTTGGGTGACGTCATTGAAAGGAACCGTCATTCGTCGTTCAGTCGTCGGCCAGGATGGATGTTCCGCGGTGGAGGTCTTCAGGATGCTGCCGCTTCGCTCCGGATGGATGCCGCTTGGATGAAGACTTCAATCGGATGGAAGACCTCTTCTGGCCCGCTTGGATGAAGACTTCAGCCGGATCATGGACCTCTTCAGCCCCCCGCTTGGGCTTGGATCAGGACATCGGAGGAGCTCTTCTGGACCGATCGGTGAACCTGGTATGGTGAAGACAAGGTAGGATGATCTTCAGGGGCTTAGTGTTAGGTTTATTTAAGGGGGGGTTGGGTTAGATTAGGGGTATGTGGGTGGTGGGTTGTAATGTTGGGGGGGGGTATTGTATGTTTTTTTTTACAGGCAAAAGAGCTGAATTTCTTGGGGCATGCCCCGCAAAGGGCCCTGTTCAGGGCTGGTAAGGTAAAAGAGCTTTTAAATTTATTAATTTAGAATAGGGTAGGGCATTTTTTTATTTTGGGGGTCTTTGTTATTTTATTAGGGGGCTTAGAGTAGGTGTAATTAGTTTAAAATTGTTGTAATATTTTTCTTATGTTTGTAAATATTTTTTTATTTTTTGTAACTTAGTTCTTTTTTATTTCTCCAACATAGGTGTGTCCGGTCCACGGCGTCATCCTTACTTGTGGGATATTCTCCTCCCCAACAGGAAATGGCAAAGAGCCCAGCAAAGCTGGTCACATGATCCCTCCTAGGCTCCGCCTACCCTAGTCATTCTCTTTGCCGTTGTACAGGCAACATCTCCACGGAGATGGCTTAGAGTTTTTTAGTGTTTAACTGTAGTTTTTATTATTCAATCAAGAGTTTGTTATTTTGAAATAGTGCTGGTATGTACTATTTACTCAGAAACAGAAAAGAGATGAAGATTTCTGTTTGTATGAGGAAAATGATTTTAGCAACCGTAACTAAAATCCATGGCTGTTCCACACAGGACTGTTGAGAGCTACTAACTTCAGTTGGGGGAACAGTATGCAGTCTCTTGCTGCTTGAGGTATGACACATTCTAACAAGACGATGTAATGCTGGAAGCTGTCATTTTCCCTATGGGATCCGGTAAGCCATGTTTATTACGATCATAAATAAGGGCTTCACAAGGGCTTATTAAGACTGTAGACTTTTCTGGGCTAAATCGATTCATTATTAACACATATTTAGCCTTGAGGAATCATTTTATCTGGGTATTTTGATATAAGAATATCGGCAGGCACTGTATTAGGCACCTTATTCCTTAGGGGCTTTCCCAAAGCATAAGCAGAGCCTCATTTTCGCGCCGGTGTGGCGCACTTGTTTTTGAGAGGCATGGCATGCAGTCGCATGTGTGTGGAGCTCTGATACTTAGAAAAGACTTTCTGAAGGCGTCATTTGGTATCGTATTCCCCTTTGGGCTTGGTTGGGTCTCAGCAAAGCAGATACCAGGGACTGTAAAGGGGTTAAAGTTTAAAACGGCTCCGGTTCCGTTATTTTAAGGGTTAAAGCTTCCAAATTTGGTGTGCAATACTTTTAAGGCTTTAAGACACTGTGGTGAAAATTTGGTGAATTTTGTACAATTCCTTCATGTTTTTTCGCAATTGCAGTAATAAAGTGTGTTCAGTTTAAAATTTAAAGTGACAGTAACGGTTTTATTTTAAAACGTTTTTTGTACTTTGTTATCAAGTTTATGCCTGTTTAACATGTCTGAACTACCAGATAGACTGTGTTCTGAATGTGGGGAAGCCAGAATTCCTATTCATTTAAATAAATGTGATTTATGTGATAATGACAATGATGCCCAAGATGATTCCTCAAGTGAGGGGAGTAAGCATGGTACTGCATCATTCCCTCCTTCGTCTACACGAGTCTTGCCCACTCAGGAGGCCCCTAGTACATCTAGCGCGCCAATACTCCTTACTATGCAACAATTAACGGCTGTAATGGATAATTCTGTCAAAAACATTTTAGCCCAAATGAACACTTGTCAGCGTAAGCGCGGCTGCTCTGTTTTAGATACTGAAGAGCATGGCAACGCTGATACTAATATCTCTGAAGGGCCCCTAACCCAGTCTGATGGGGCCAGGGAGGTTTTGTCTGAGGGAGAAATTACTGATTCAGGGAACATTTCTCAACAGGCTGAACCTGATGTGATTGCATTTAAATTTAAGTTGGAACATCTCCGCATTCTGCTTAAGGAGGTATTATCCACTCTGGATGATTGTGACAAGTTGGTCATCCCAGAGAAGCTATGTAAAATGGACAAGTTCCTAGAGGTGCCGGGGCTCCCAGAAGCTTTTCCTATACCCAAGCGGGTGGCGGACATTGTTAATAAAGAATGGGAAAGGCCCGGTATTCCTTTCGTCCCTCCCCCCATATTTAAAAAATTGTTTCCTTTGGTCGACCCCAGAAAGGACTTATGGCAGACAGTCCCCAAGGTCGAGGGAGCGGTTTCCACTTTAAACAAACGCACCACTATACCCATAGAGGATAGTTGTGCTTTCAAAGATCCTATGGATAAAAAATTAGAAGGTTTGCTTAAAAAGATGTTTGTTCAGCAGGGTTACCTTCTACAACCAATTGCATGCATTGTCCCTGTCGCTACAGCCGCATGTTTCTGGTTCGATGAGCTGATAAAGGCGGTCGATAGTGATTCTCCTCCTTATGAGGAGATTATGGACAGAATCAATGCTCTCAAATTGGCTAATTCTTTCACCCTAGACGCCACTTTGCAATGGGCTAGGTTAGCGGCTAAGAATTCTGGGTTTGCTATTGTGGCGCGCAGAGCGCTTTGGTTGAAATCTTGGTCGGCTGATGCGTCTTCCAAGAACAAGCTACTTAACATTCCTTTCAAGGGGAAAACGCTGTTTGGCCCTGACTTGAAAGAGATTATCTCTGATATCACTGGGGGTAAGGGCCACGCCCTTCCTCAGGATCGGCCTTTCAAGGCAAAAAATAAACCTAATTTTCGTCCCTTTCGTAGAAACGGACCAGCCCGAGGTGCTACGTCCTCTAAGCAAGAGGGTAATACTTCTCAAGCCAAGCCAGCTTGGAGACCAATGCAAGGCTGGAACAAGGGAAAGCAGGCCAAGAAACCTGCCGCTGCTACCAAGACTGCATGAAATGTTGGCCCCCGATCCGGGACCGGATCTGGTGGGGGGCAGACTCTCTCTCTTCGCTCAGGCTTGGGCAAGAGATGTTCTGGATCCTTGGGCGCTAGAAATAGTCTCCCAAGGTTATCTTCTGGAATTCAAGGGACTTCCCCCAAGGGGGAGGTTCCACAGGTCTCAGTTGTCTTCAGACCACATAAAAAGACAGGCATTCTTACATTGTGTAGAAGACCTGTTAAAAATGGGAGTGATTCATCCTGTTCCATTAAGAGAACAAGGGATGGGGTTCTACTCCAATCTGTTCATAGTTCCCAAAAAAGAGGGAACGTTCAGACCAATCTTAGATCTCAAGATCTTAAACAAGTTTCTCAAGGTTCCATCGTTCAAGATGGAAACCATTCGAACTATTATTCCTTCCATCCAGGAAGGTCAATTCATGACCACGGTGGATTTAAAGGATGCGTATCTACATATTCCTATCCACAAGGAACATCATCGGTTCCTAAGGTTCGCATTCCTGGACAAGCATTACCAGTTCGTGGCGCTTCCTTTCGGATTAGCCACTGCTCCAAGGATTTTCACAAAGGTACTAGGGTCCCTTCTAGCTGTGCTAAGACCAAGGGGCATTGCTGTAGTACCTTACTTGGACGACATTCTGATTCAAGCGTCGTCCCTTCCTCAAGCAAAGGCTCACACGGACATCGTCCTGGCCTTTCTCAGATCTCACGGATGGAAAGTGAACGTGGAAAAGAGTTCTCTATCTCCGTCAACAAGGGTTCCCTTCTTGGGAACAATAATAGACTCCTTAGAAATGAGGATATTTCTGACAGAGGCCAGAAAATCAAAGCTTCTAGACTCTTGTCGGATACTTCATTCCGTTCCTCTTCCTTCCATAGCTCAGTGCATGGAAGTGATCGGGTTGATGGTAGCGGCTATGGACATAGTTCCTTTTGCGCGCATTCATCTAAGACCATTACAACTGTGCATGCTCAGTCAGTGGAATGGGGATTATACAGACTTGTCTCCGAAGATACAAGTAAATCAGAGGACCAGAGACTCACTCCGTTGGTGGCTGTCCCTGGACAACCTGTCACAAGGGATGACATTCCGCAGACCAGAGTGGGTCATTGTCACGACCGACGCCAGTCTGATGGGCTGGGGCGCGGTCTGGGGATCCCTGAAAGCTCAGGGTCTTTGGTCTCGGGAAGAATCTCTTCTACCGATAAATATTCTGGAACTGAGAGCGATATTCAATGCTCTCAAGGCTTGGCCTCAGCTAGCGAGGGCCAAGTTCATACGGTTTCAATCAGACAACATGACAACTGTTGCGTACATCAACCATCAGGGGGGAACAAGGAGTTCCCTAGCGATGGAAGAAGTGACCAAAATCATTCTATGGGCGGAGTCTCACTCCTGCCACCTGTCCGCTATCCACATCCCAGGAGTGGAAAATTGGGAAGCGGATTTTCTGAGTCGTCAGACATTGCATCCGGGGGAGTGGGAACTCCATCCGGAAATCTTTGCCCAAGTCACTCAGCTGTGGGGCATTCCAGACATGGATCTGATGGCCTCTCGTCAGAACTTCAAAGTTCCTTGCTACGGGTCCAGATCCAGGGATCCCAAGGCGGCTCTAGTGGATGCACTAGTAGCACCTTGGACCTTCAAACTAGCTTATGTGTTCCCGCCGTTCCCTCTCATCCCCAGGCTGGTAGCCAGGATCAATCAGGAGAGGGCGTCGGTGATCTTGATAGCTCCTGCGTGGCCACGCAGGACTTGGTATGCAGATCTGGTGAATATGTCATCGGCTCCACCTTGGAAGCTACCTTTGAGACGAGACCTTCTTGTTCAGGGTCCGTTCGAACATCCGAACCTGGTTTCACTCCAGCTGACTGCTTGGAGATTGAACGCTTGATCTTATCGAAGCGAGGGTTCTCAGATTCTGTTATCGATACTCTTGTTCAGGCCAGAAAGCCTGTAACTAGAAAGATTTACCACAAAATTTGGAAAAAATATATCTGTTGGTGTGAATCTAAAGGATTTCCTTGGGACAAGGTTAAGATTCCTAAGATTCTATCCTTCCTTCAAGAAGGATTGGAAAAAGGATTATCTGCAAGTTCCCTGAAGGGACAGATTTCTGCCTTGTCTGTGTTACTTCACAAAAAGCTGGCAGCTGTGCCAGATGTTCAAGCCTTTGTTCAGGCTCTGGTTAGAATTAAGCCTGTTTACAAACCTTTGACTCCTCCTTGGAGTCTCAATTTAGTTCTTTCAGTTCTTCAGGGGGTTCCGTTTGAACCCTTACATTCCGTTGATATTAAGTTATTATCTTGGAAAGTTTTGTTTTTGGTTGCAATCTCTTCTGCTAGAAGAGTTTCAGAATTATCTGCTCTGCAGTGTTCTCCTCCTTATCTGGTGTTCCATGCAGATAAGGTGGTTTTACGTACTAAACCTGGTTTTCTTCCAAAAGTTGTTTCTAACAAAAACATTAACCAGGAGATTATCGTACCTTCTCTGTGTCCGAAACCAGTTTCAAAGAAGGAACGTTTGTTGCACAATTTGGATGTTGTTCGCGCTCTAAAATTCTATTTAGATGCTACAAAGGATTTTAGACAAACATCTTCCTTGTTTGTTGTTTATTCTGGTAAAAGGAGAGGTCAAAAAGCAACTTCTACCTCTCTCTCTTTTTGGATTAAAAGCATCATCAGATTGGCTTACGAGACTGCCGGACGGCAGCCTCCCGAAAGAATCACAGCTCATTCCACTAGGGCTGTGGCTTCCACATGGGCCTTCAAGAACGAGGCTTCTGTTGATCAGATATGTAGGGCAGCGACTTGGTCTTCACTGCACACTTTTACCAAATTTTACAAGTTTGATACTTTTGCTTCTTCTGAGGCTATTTTTGGGAGAAAGGTTTTGCAAGCCGTGGTGCCTTCCATTTAGGTGACCTGATTTGCTCCCTCCCTTCATCCGTGTCCTAAAGCTTTGGTATTGGTTCCCACAAGTAAGGATGACGCCGTGGACCGGACACACCTATGTTGGAGAAAACAGAATTTATGTTTACCTGATAAATTACTTTCTCCAACGGTGTGTCCGGTCCACGGCCCGCCCTGGTTTTTTTAATCAGGTCTGATAATTTATTTTCTTTAACTACAGTCACCACGGTACCATATGGTTTCTCCTATGCAAATATTCCTCCTTAACGTCGGTCGAATGACTGGGGTAGGCGGAGCCTAGGAGGGATCATGTGACCAGCTTTGCTGGGCTCTTTGCCATTTCCTGTTGGGGAGGAGAATATCCCACAAGTAAGGATGACGCCGTGGACCGGACACACCGTTGGAGAAAGTAATTTATCAGGTAAACATAAATTCTGTTTTTTTGTACTTTAGTTAGTTTATGTAATTGTAGTTATTTGTAGAAATTGTATTTAATTTATTTATTGATAGTGTAGTGTTAGGTTTTATTGTAGGTAATTGTAGGTATTTTATTTAATTAATTTATTGATAGGGTAGTGTTAGGTTTAATTATAACTTAGGTTAGGACTTATTTTACAGGTAATTTTGTAATTATTTTAACTAGGTAACTATTAAATAGTTCTTAACTATTTAATAGCTATTGTACCTGGTTAAAATAATTACAAAGTTGCCTGTAAAATAAATATTAATCCTAAAATAGCTACAATGTAATTATAATTTATAGTGTAGCTATATTAGGATTAATTTTACAGGTAAGTATTTAGCTTTAAATAGGAATAATTTATTTAATAAGAGTTAATTAATTTCGTTAGATTTAAATTATATTTAAGTTAGGGGGGTGTTAGTATTAGGGTTAGACTTAGCTTTAGGGGTTAATCCATTTATTATAGTAGCGATGAGCTCCGGTCGTCAGATTAGGGGTTAATAATTGAAGTTAGGTGTCGGCGATGTTAGGGAGGGCAGATTAGGGGTTAATACTATTTATGATAGGGTTAGTGAGGCGGATTAGGGGTTAATAACTTTATTATAGTAGCGCTCAGGTCCACTCGGCAGATTAGGGGTTAATAAGTGTAGGCAGGTGTCGGCGACGTTGAGGGGGGCAGATTAGGGGTTAATTAATATAATATAGGGGTCGGCGGTGTTAGGGGCAGCAGATTAGGGGTACATAAGGATAACGTAGGTGGCAGCGCTTTGCGGTCGGCAGATTAGGGGTTAATTATTGTAAGTAGCTTGCGGCGACGTTGTGGGGGGCAGGTTAGGGGTTAATAAATATAATACAGGGGTCGGCGGGGTTAGGGGCAGCAGATTAGGGGTACATAAGTATAATGTAGGTGGCGGTCGGCAGATTAGGGGTTAAAAAAATTTAATCGAGTTGCGGCGATGTGGGGGGACCTCGGTTTAGGGGTGCATAGGTAGTTTATGGGTGTTAGTGTACTTTAGGGTACAGTAGTTAAGAGCTTTATGAACCAGCGTTAGCCCAGAAAGCTCTTAACTCCTGCTTTTTTCCTGCGGCTGGAGTTTTGTCGTTAGAGTTCTAACGCTCACTTCAGAAACGACTCTAAATACCGGCGTTAGGAAGATCCCATTGAAAAGATAGGATACGCAATTGACGTAAGGGGATCTGCGGTATGGAAAAGTCGCGGCTGAAAAGTGAGCGTTAGACCCTATTTTGAGTGACTCCAAATACCGGTGGTAGCCTAAAACCAGTGTTAGGAGCCTCTAACGCTGGTTTTCACGGCTAACGCCAAACTCTAAATCTAGGCCTATGTTTCTTATGTTCCCTGGTTTTTATGTTTCTTATTTTCCCTGTTTTTTTTTTTGTTTGCTTTTTTTCCCTGGTTTTTATGTTTCTTATGTTCCCTGGTTTTTATGTTTCTTATTTTCCCTGTTTTTTTTGTTTGCTTTTTTTCCCCCTGGTTTTTATGTTTCTTATGTTCCCTGGTTTTTATGTTTCTTATTTTCCCTGTTTTTTTTGTTTGCTTTTTTTCCCCTGGTTTTTATGTTTCTTATGTTCCCTGGTTTTTATGTTTCTTATGTTCCCTGGTTTTTATGTTTCTTATGTTCCCTGGTTTTTATGTTTCTTATATTCCCTGGTTTTTATGTTTCGTATTTTCCCTGGTTTTTATGTTTCTTATTTTCCCTGTTTTTTATGTTTTTTTTATTTTCCCTGGTTTTTATTTTTTTACTTTCTCTGGTTTTTATTTTTTTTATTTTCCCTGGTTTTTATATTTCTTATTTTCCCTGGTTTTTATTTTTTTTATTTTCCCTGGTTTTTTTTTTTTTTCCCCCTGGTTTTTATTTTTTTTATTTTCCCGGGTTTTTATGTTTCTCATGTTCCCCGGTTGTACTGATTCTTATTTTCCCTGGTTTTTATGTTTCTCATGTTCCCCAGTTTTTATGTTTCTCATGTTCCCCGGTTGTACTGATTCTAATTTTCCCTGGTTTTTATGTTTCTCATCGTCCCCGGTTGTACTGATTCTTATTGTCCCTGGTTTTCTTGTTTCTCATGTTAGCTATTAAGAAATCTCCCTATATGCAGTATTTATCTAGGTTCGGTCCAGAGGTTTTAGCATCCTTATCCTTGCACCTAAAAGGTGTTGGTTATTAACACTTTAATTGCTGTTGAGAACAGTACTGTGTGTTGCGGCACTGAAGAGCTACTCTACAAATGATTTAGGAGCATGTGTATATAATCTCTGTCTTTACCTCAAGTAAAGAAGTCTGATTGGCGTGTTTACCATCATAAATCAAATTATATTTAGCTCAGTAAAGCGTCATAAAAATTCACAGCATTTCTGGAATAACTGCAAGTTTCTCAGTGGTTGTGTCCATTATGATTCTGGTTCCTCCGCCTCCTGGTTCCCCCTCTGGTTCCTCTGAATTTCTCACCTTTTTGTGCGCCATGTGATAAATATATCTTGTGACCTTTAGTATAATCTTTTGCAAATGTTCAGGCTGACAGACCAGGTGTTAATTAGGTGTTTTCACATTCCTTTGACCCCAATGCACTGTGACTTATGTAAGGATGCAGGTGCATTAACCCTTTAGAGTCAACTGCTGCACCTTCATTATTTAAAAGTTCAGCCTCTGCTAAGACCAAAGTGTAATAATGACAGTGACATGGTTATGTGCCACAGTGTAGTAATGACAATGACATGGTTATGTGCCACAGTGTAGTAATGACAGTGACATGGTGATGTGCCACAGTGTACTAATGACAGTGACATGGTTATGTGCCACAGTGTAGTAATGACAATGACATGGTTATGTGCCACAGTGTACTAATGACAGTGATATGGTTATGTGCCACAGTGTACTAATGACAGTGACATGGTTATGTGCCACAGTGTACTAATGACAGTGACATGGTTATGTGCCACAGTGTACTAATGACAGTGACATGTTTATGTGCCACAGTGTACTAATGACAGTGATATGGTTATGTGCCACAGTGTACTAATGACAGTGGCATAGTTATGTGCCACAGTGTACTAATGACAGTGGCATGGTTATGTGCCACAGTGTAGTAATGACAGTGACAGGGTTATGTGCCACAGTGTAGTAATGACAATGACATGGTTATGTGCCACAGTGTACTAATGACAGTGGCATGGTTATGTGCCACAGTGTAGTAATGACAGTGACAGGGTTATGTGCCACAGTGTACTAATGACAGTGACATGGTTATGTGCCACAGTGTACTAATGACAGTGACATGGTTATGTGCCACAGTGTACTAATGACAGTGACATGGATATGTGCCACAGTGTAGTAATGACAGTGACATGGTTATGTGCCACAGTGTACTAATGACAGTGACATGGTTATGTGCCACAGTGTACTAATGACAGTGATATGGTTATGTGCCACAGTGTACTAATGACAGTGACATGGTTATGTGCCACAGTGTACTAATGACAGTGGCATGGTTATGTGCCACAGTGTACTAATGACAGTGACATGGTTATGTGCCACAGTGTACTAATGACAGTGACATGGTTATGTGCCACAGTGTACTAATGACAGTGACATGGATATGTGCCACAGTGTAGTAATGACAGTGACATGGTTATGTGCCACAGTGTACTAATGACAGTGGTATGGTTATGTGCCACAGTGTACTAATGACAGTGACATGGTTATGTGCCACAGTGTACTAATGACAGTGACATGGTTATGTGCCACAGTGTACTAATGACAGTGACATGGTGATGTGCCACAGTGTACTAATGACAGTGACATGGTGATGTGCCACAGTGTACTAATGACAGTGACATGGTTATGTGCCACAGTGTACTAATGACAGTGGCATGGTTATGTGCCACAGTGTACTAATGACAGTGACATGGTTATGTGCCACAGTGTACTAATGACAGTGACATGGTTATGTGCCACAGTGTACTAATGACAGTGACATGGTTATGTGCCACAGTGTACTAATGACAGTGACATGGTTATGTGCCACAGTGTACTAATGACAGTGATATGGTTATGTGCCACAGTGTACTAATGACAGTGGCATGGTTATGTGCCACAGTGTACTAATGACAGTGACATGGTTATGTGCCACAGTGTACTAATGACAGTGACATGGTTATGTGCCACAGTGTACTAATGACAGTGACATGGTTATGTGCCACAGTGTACTAATGACAGTGACATGGTTATGTGCCACAGTGTACTAATGACAGTGGCATGTTTATAGGCTCAGCCCCTGCTAGGACCAAAGTGTACTAACAGTGAAATTCCATGTGACATTTTAATTTATTTATGTTTTATATAAAAACACTGTAATAAACGTTAATGCAGTTTGCTATTTTCTTGACATGCTGAATGACAAATAAATGACAGCTTCAATCAGTAATTTTGCTCGTTAGTTTTTTTGTTTTTTATTCTATTGTGTATCTGAGCTGTTACGTTTGTTCATTTTACATATATTTTTATCTTTTGCTCACAAGCTGTCATCTGTCAGTCAGGTAAACAGCTGCTGCAGTGCTGGAATTTAAAGTAAAACACGTTCATTTGTGCCTGGGATAACTTATACCTTAACCCTTTCACCACCCATGAGCCAAGTAGTATGTTACAGTAACAAGTTATTATGTTTTTGGTGACTTCAGACAGCAAATAAAATAATTACTTGTATGGCCCGTAGTAGTCAGTCTGACACTGAGAACAATTTTATGGCTGATAAATATAGTTCTTATCTCTTCTGCTTTATGATTAAATTGAACTAGGAGAGCATGGAACATATCAAAAAGACATTTGTCAGCCAATGGTTCTGTGTGGACTTAGAAGACCCTGATATTCCAAAATGCGCTATATCAAGTCTATATATCAAGGGTCTGATTCTGGTAAGATGAGAGTCTATTAGATGCATCTTCAGTTTACCACTCAGGGATTGTTATAAAGGCATTTTTTTTACTTTGGGATCTGTGTATCTCACTGGGGGGGGGGGGGAGATGCACTTTTTTACAATATAAGTAAAATAAGCTGATGGGCCCTTAGTAGTGTTGCAAGGTGTCCCATATTTTAGCAGATTGTACAGCAACATCTTCATGAGAAATATTGGACACTTAGAATGTCGGTGGGTTTTAGTTAAATGTAAAAGGCTCCCTTATGCCTTAATGCATAATAAATATGGCACAGAAAGGTATCACTACTGTTTATATGTGGTGCAGCTGCTGAAGAGGTAAAATGGTTGTTTGTATGTAACTTGCACCCATGGGGTAAAATAACAAATGATTGAACCAAGAGTGGGGACTTTTGTAGGAGAGCATTGTGTGGCCCCAGACACCTATAGATTTCCAGACTGGCATCCTAGCCATTAGCCCCCCCACACACACACACACACACTTCTGGTGATTCTAGAAACCTTATTACAGGGGGCAAACACTTCTAGGTTTAGTTGTGGGTGTTCCACCTCTTGCTCCCTGCTAGAATCTGCACTGCCCCTTCACTATTTATTGCACTCAATGTTTCTCTCTTTTTTCTCCAAGGGGCTGATTTATCAAGGGCGAAATGGCCCCTGATGCCCCTGATTCCGCACAAGCCTTCAGGCTCATCAGAAACAGCCGTTATGAAGCAGCGGTCTTAAGACTCTGCCTCTGAGGCTGCGGACATCAATCCACCCACAATCCTATATGATCCGGCTGATTGACATCCCCCGCTAGCAGGCATTGCACTAGAACTGCTTGTGCATCAGCATTCAGCGATGTCTGGCAGACATAATACGCTACAGCCAGACATTGGTAAATTGGCCCCCAAGTTTTTACTTCTCTCTTGTTTCTGCCACTGACTCTTTAACAGCTTCTCCTGCTTGTGTTTCCCATACTGTCTCTTCCTCTCTCTCTCTCTTTCTCTCTCTCAGTCACTCTCTGCTGTTCCCTTGTATGTTTATAATAAATTCCTGTTTTGCTGCCACATTCTGGATTTATTGTCACTTTCTTCATGTCAGTCACTCTCTTCCACTCTCTCTGTCACTCTTCCTCTCACACTTTGCTCGCAGTGCCTGATTAGCTAAAGGTTTCTGGGCTTGCAAGATTCTGTAAGAGACCATGAGGCCTATTTATCAAGCCGTCAACCGCAAATACGCGGGAATTCCGCAGCGTAATTGTGGCGAGCTTGACTCGCCTCATTTATCAAAGCCTACAGACCGGCAAAAGTTGAAATTTGTGACGTAACATACGATCCGCCGGTCTCAGTCTGACACATTCGTTTACTTCATTACAGATGTTCCGAATACAAATTCAGCACTATCTGACAACTTTTGCAAGTTATCAAACGTCTAACAGGTATGCTCGCCACTATTCTGGCCCAGCGTACATGGTTTTCAATCCGCCACCCTGGAGGCCGCAGATGTAATAGGAATCAATGGGAGTCTGAAAGCAGCGAAAGCTTATGTTCGATGCTGCCAGATATCCCATTGATTTATTTGGTATAATAAAAGTTACGTTTACACCTAACACCCTAACATAACTCCCGAGTCTAAACACCCCTAATATGCCGCCCGACATTGCCGCCCCTACATAATGTTATTAACCCCTATCCCGCAGCTCCCAGACCCCCTGCAACTAAATAAATATATTAACCCCTATCCCGCCGCTCCCCAGCACCGCCACAAGTAAATAAATGAATTAACCCCTATCCCACCGCTCCCGGACCCCATTGCAACTAAATAAATGTATTAACCCCTGGCCTCCCACATCACTACCACTTACTAAACCTATTAACCCCTTAACCGCCAGCCCCCATATCGCCATAAACTAAATTAAGTTATTAACCCCTAAACCTAGCAACCCGCTAACTTTACATTAAATATTAACTCATCCCTATCTTATAATAAATTTAAACTTACCTTTAGAATTAAAATAAACTATATTAAACTACTAATTAACCTACCCTAACTATTAGACTAAAATTACATTAAACTAACAATTAAATTAACTATATTACATATTTAAAAACCTAACCCTACTCAAGTTATTTAAATCTACTATAAAAAATTACTAAGTTACAAAGAAATACCAAAAAAGTTACAACCCCCCACCCCCCGCTAAGTTACAAAAAATAAAAAATAAATTAGCAAATATTTAAACTAATTACACCTAATCTAAGGGCCCTATGAAAATAAAAAAAGCCGCCCCCCCCCCAATAAAAAAAAAAACATAGCCTACAATAAACTACCAATGGCCCTTAAAAGGGCCTTTTGCAGGGCATTGTCCCAAAGAAATCAGCCAATAGGATGAAAGCTCAATCCTATTGGCTGATTGCAACAGCCAATAGGATTTTTTTCACCTTAATTCCGATTGGCTGATAGAATTCTATCAGCCAATCAGAATGTAAAGGACGCCATCTTGGATGACGTCATTTAAAGGGAAACTTCATTCTTCAGAAGACGTAAGAAGAGGATGCTCGGCGCCGGATGTCTTGAAGATGGAGCCGCTCTGCGCCGGATGGATGAAGATAGAAGATGCCGTCTGGACTTCTGCCGGCTTGGATGAAGACTTCGGCCCGCTTGGATGAAGACTTCTCCCGGCTTCGCTGAGGACTTCTGCAGCTTGGATGAGGATGGATGTCCGGTATTCAAAAACTGTAAGTGGATCTTCGAGGGTTAGGCCTCTAGTTATCAAGCCGTCAACCTCAAATACGCTGGAATTCCGCAGCGTATTTGTGGCGAGGCTGATTCGCCTAAGTTATCAAGCCCTACACACCGGCAAAAGTAGAATTTCGTGACGTAAGCTACGATCTGCCGGACTCAGTCCGACACATATTGATTCTTACGTCACTCCAGATGTTCCGAACGCAAGTTCTTCACAATCTGACTACTTTTGCTAGTTATCAAATGACTAGCAGGTACGCTCGGCACTTTTCCGGCCCAGCGTACCTGGTTTTCAATCCGCCACCCTGGAGGTGGTGGATCCCATAGGAATCAATGGGAGTCTGACCATAGCGAAAGTTCATGTTCGCTGCTGCCCGACATCCCATTGATTCCTATGGGAAACGTCTGCACCTAACACCCTAACATGTACCCCGAGTCTAAAAACCCCTAATCTGTCCCCCCCTACACTGCTGCAACTAAATAAAGTTATTACCCCCTAAACCGCTGCTCCCGGACCCCGCCGCAACTATATTAAACATGTTAACCCCTAAACCGCCGCTCCCGGACCCCGCCGCCATCTACATAATACCTATTAACCCCTATCCTGCCCCCCCTATACCGCCACCACCTATAATAAATTTATTAACCCCTATCCTGCCGATCCCGTACCCCGCCGCAACTAAATAAATTGTTTAACCCCTAAACCGCTGCTCCCGGACCCCGCCACCACCTATATTAAACTTATTAACCCCTAATCTGCCCCCCCTACACCGTCGCCACCTACAATAAATTTATTAACCCCTATCCTGCCCCCCCTATACCGCCGCCATCTATATTAAACTAATTAACCCCTAAACCTATGTCTAACACTAACCCTAACACCCCCTAACTTAAATATTATTTTAATAAATCTAAATAAAAATTACTCTTATTAACTAAATTATTCCTATTTAAAACTAAATACTTACCTATAAAATAAACCCTAATATAGCTACAATATAACTAATAATTATATTGTAGCTATTTTAGTATTTATTTTTTATTTTTCAGGCAAATTTTAATTTATTTTAACTAGGTACAATAGCTATTAAATAGTTATTAATAAAGACAAAATTACCTGTAAAATAAAAACTAACCTAAGTTACAATTACACCTAACACTACACTATCATTAAATAAATAATTCCTATTTAAAACTAAATACTTACCTGTAAAATAAACCCTAAGATAGCTACAATGTAATTAATAATTACATTGTAGCTATTTTAGGATTTATATTTATTTTACAGGTAACTTTGTATTTATTTTAACTAGGTACACTAGTTATTAAATAGTTATTAACTATTTAATAACTACCTAGCTAAAAGAAATACACAATTACCTGTAAAATAAATCCTAACCTAAGTTACAATTAAACCTAACACTACACTATCATTAAATTAATTAAATAAATTACTAGCCAATACCTACAATTAAATAAACTAAACTAAATTAAAAAAAACAAACAAACACTAAATTACAGAAAATAAAAAAATATTACAAGAATTTTAAACTAATTACACCTAATCTAAGCCCCCTAATAAAATAAAATAAAAAAAAAAATAATGAAAGTCCCTACCCTATTCTACATTACAAAGTAATCAGCTCTTTTACCAGCCCTTAAAAGGGCTTTTTGCGGGGCATGTCCCAAAGTAATCAGCTCTTTTGCCTGTAAAAAAAAATACAACCACCCCCAACATTAAAACCCACCACCCACATACCCCTACTCTAACCCACCCAAACCCCCCTTAAATAAACCTAACGCTACCCCCTGAAGATCTCCCTACCTTGAGTCGTGTTCACCCATCCAAGGGGCGCTGAAGAGGTCTTCCATCCGATAGAAGTCTTCATCCAAGGGGCGCTGAACAGGTCTTCCATCCGGTAGAAATCTTCATCCAAGGGGCGCTGAAGAGGTCTTCCATCCGATAGAAGTCTTCATCCAGGCGGCGTCTTCAATCTTCATCCATCCGGAGCGGAGCGGAGCCATCTTCAAACAAGCCGACGCGGAGCCATCCTCTTCAATTGATGACTACCCGACGAATGAATATTCCTTTAAGTGACGTCATCCAAGATGGCGTCCCTCGAATTCCGATTGGCTGATAGGATTCTATCAGCCAATCGGAATTAAGGTAGGAAAAATCTGATTGACTGATTCAATCAGCCAATCAGATTCAAGTTCAGTCCGATTGGCTGATCCAATCAGCCAATCAGATTGAGCTTGTATTCAATTGGCTGTTCCGATCAGCCAATAGAATGCGAGCTCAATCTGATTGGCTGATTGGATCAGCCAATCCGATTGAACTTGAATCTGATTGGCTGCCAATCAGCCAATCAGATTTTTCCTACCTTAATTCAGATTGTCTGATAGAATCCTATCAGCCAATCGGAATTCGAGGGACGCCATCTTGGGGCAGTTAGCAGGGGGCATAGTTTCGCATGCATGTGATTTTTTTATTAGGGTAATATTAAAAAGCAAAAAGTATTTTGACACCACCTTTGAGTTTGCGAGATAAAGCAGTGAGAACTGCAGGGGAAATATTTAGACAGAGCAGGAAGACAACTTTTACAAAAAGAAGAAAAATACGCTTTGAATTTTAAATATAAATTTTACAGCGTTTTTGCATGTGGACCATAATTTTATTACAATTTCTACTGTGTGCATTAAATATATTTTTGGATGTTCTAGCGTGCTCTATTACTTTGTATAAGCGGCTTCTTGCAAGCACCATGGTTTTTAATGTCTGATCCAGCAAATGTTAGATAATCAGGCCCTCAGTCTCTCACTTATATGTAACTGTTGCTCTCACTCACTCATGCACTCTCACCAGCTCTCTCACGACTCTTGCAGTTCTTTAACTGACTTCTCACTTCCCTCCGCGCTCTCTCTTCTGTATTACCATAGAATTCTGACCTATTTACTCTTTCACATCAACAACTCGGTACATTTTCTTTTGTATCACGCTCCCCTCTGAGCTACATTTTGATCTTCTCTATTGCATCTCCTTTGCACGTTCTTCTTGCCCCACCACGGCTCCTATAAGGTACCAGGGTGATTTTGACATAAATCGATTCTTTTGTAAAGATTTATTTTGATTTTTAGACTTTAAAGATATAGGAAACCCAAAAAATATACGTTTGTGATTCAGACAGAACATACAATTTTAAAAAGCTTCCAACTTCTTGGATCAAATTTGCTTTGTTCCCATGATATTATTTGTTGAAGCGATACCCAGGTAGGTGTATAGAGCACTACATGCCAGGGAATAGTGCTGCCATCTAGTGTTCTTACAAATGGATAACATTCTTATAGTGCTGCCCTCTAGTGCTCTTACAAATGGATAACATTCTTATAGTGCTGCCCTCTAGTGCTCTTGCAGATGGATAACATTCTTATAGTGCTGCCCTCTAGTGCTCTTGCAAATGAATAACATTGTTATAGTGCTGCCCTCAGTGCTCTTGCAAATGGATAACATTCTTATAGTGCTGTCCTCTATTGCTCTTGCTAATGGGTAACATTCTTATAGTGCTGCCCTCTAGTGCTCTTGCAAATGGATAACATTCTTATAGTGCTGCCCTCTAGTGCTCTTGCAAATGCATAACATTCTTATAGTGCTGCCCTCTAGTGCTCTTGCAAATGGATAACATTCTTATAGCGCTGCCATCTAGTGCTCTTGCAAATGGATAACATTCTTATAGTGCTGCCCTCTAGTGCTCTTGCAAATGGGTAACATTCTTATAGTGCTGCCCTCTAGTGCTCTTGCAAATGAATAACATTCTTATAGCGCTGCCATCTAGTGCTCTTGCAAATGGATAACATTCTTATAGTGCTGCCCTCTAGTGCTCTTGCAAATGGGTAACATTCTTATAGTGCTGCCCTCTAGTGCTCTTACAAATGGATAACATTCTTATAGTGCTGCCCTCTAGTGCTCTTGCAAATGGATAACATTCTTATAGTGCTGCCCTCTAGTGCTCTTGCAAATGGGTAACATTCTTATAGTGCTGCCCTCTAGTGCTCTTGCAAATGGATAACATTCTTATAGTGCTGCCCTCTAGTGCTCTTGCAAATGGGTAACATTCTTATAGTGCTGCCCTCTAGTGCTCTTGCAAATGGATAACATTCTTATAGTGCTGCCCTCTAGTGCTCTTGCAAATGGATAATATTCTTATAGTGCTGCCCTCTAGTGCTCTTACAAATGGATAACATTCTTATAGTGCTGCCCTCTAGTGCTTTTACAAATGGATAACATTCTTATAGTGCTGCCCTCTAGTGCTCTTGCAAATGGATAACATTCTTATAGTGCTGCCCTCTAGTGCTCTTGCAAATGGGTAACATTCTTATAGTGCTGCCCTCTAGTGCTCTTACAAATGGATAATATTCTTATAGTGCTGCCCTCTAGTGCTCTTACAAATGGATAACATTCTTATAGTGCTGCCCTCTAGTGCTCTTGCAAATGGATAACATTCTTATAGTGCTGCAGTCTAGTGCTCTTGCAAATGGATAACATTCTTATAGTGCTGCCCTCTAGTGCTTTTACAAATGGATAACATTCTTATAGTGCTGCCCTCTAGTGCTCTTGCAAATGGATAACATTCTTATAGTGCTGCCCTCTAGTGCTTTTACAAATGGATAACATTCTTATAGTGCTGTCCTCTAGTGCTCTTACAAATGGATAACATTCTTGCAAAACAGCTGCTATATAGTGCTCCACACACATGCACAATCCTGAGCTTATGTCTCTGCTTTTTAACATAAGATATGAAGAGAAAGAAAAAAATGTGATAATAGAACTAAATTAGAATCTGAATCATGAAAGAAAAATTGGATGTTTCACATCCCTTTAAAGATGTCGATAAGTCAAGAAGAGATGAGAAAAGCAAAAGAGGTCACCTGGTTAAAATATGATGTTAGAAAGGAAGGTTTGAGGAGTTGTATTACTTGAGGAATCATTGGGAAAACTCATCATCGAAAGATACTTCTCTAAGCGTAGAAGTGTAGAACTATGAACTTATCCAGAGAAGCTGAACTGTAATTGAGCAGACACAAGTGTGTATAATTATATGGGACTGGCACATATGACATTTGTGGCACCCAGAGTAGTACTTTACAGTGGAAATGGACTATGGGTCTATCAATACAACTGGTGGTTGCTTCCGGTCCTGCCTTACATCTTCTTGAGTAAACTATTGTGTACCGTGTTAGTGTCCTCACCAGTGAGGTGAAGGTCAGAGTGAAAATCTTTCCCTAACTACCCCCATGACAATAGTCAGACTCTCTGATATCTTGATAGGAGCAAGACAAAAGGAGGGCAGTGTTTTATGAAGGTAAGTACCTATTTAACCTAAACATGGATGTATCAAACAACTGACACTGAAGGCTCAGAACTGTTCAAAGGTTTTGTTTTGTTTTTTAATTCTACTTTTTTAGATTTCAAGCCTTGTAATATCTGTCTCTTATAGTCTATATTTATCTAATTAACTTAGATGATTTACTGTTGATAGAAAATAAAGATTGTCAGGAAATTTTTGTAGTTACATTATATTTAACCCTTTCCTTACCACAGCAATCCATTACCTTGGTTCTCCTAGCAGAGAGACAACATCTGTATATGCTTTTGTAGACACCCTGCATGGTGTATACCCACTGCTATATCCCTGCTCATAGCCCAGCTTCTCTTTTTCTCCTGTGATACTCAGCCTTGCTATGTAATGTGTTATTTTTCTTTTGCCTTTCTAGCTTGTTTTTATTTTCCCCTTGTCTCAAACCCTTCTTGTCTGTTCCCCCCTGCAGCCTGTGATTGCCATCCGGTGGGTGCGGCCGGCAAAACCTGTAATCAAACCACCGGGCAATGTCCTTGCAAAGATGGAGTGACTGGCATAACGTGCAATCGATGTGCCAAAGGCTACCAGCAAAGCCGCTCACCCATTGCCCCCTGCATAAGTAGGTGTCATGACTATTATTGCATGTAACATTCTAACCCACATATGTAAAGCCGCAGTGCCACATGCTCAGGCAATAACTGACAGCAGATCCACACAGGCATGAGTATAAATGAATATAAACTTTTATAATTTCCCAGATTAAATTAATATTAGTTTTTAACTACATGCATCTACACACAAAAGGATTAGGGCAATCAATCAAGAACTGGATTCACAAATTATTTTCTTAAGGGTTTAGGTGGTGTGCAAAAGGTCACATTTTGACACATGCAAAAATACACAACAATTAGTGACCCACAATAAAAACTCATTGCAGGTGCATGCATACACAATTGCATACCTACACTGTACATTCACTATTGTACATTAATACAATGATACAATTATCAAACAATATTACACATACATGACACACACACACACACACACTGAGGGACAAATACATACTAAAATACGTAGCCTACTAACATGGAAGCTGTTTGTGAATAATAATAATTAATTTGGTGCAATCACATGTACATCATAATGTTAGTGAAAATGAGTGGCTGAATTCCTGCTGAGTAAAGAACGCAGTCCAATTTGTATAACCAGCAACCATCATAGTCTTCCATATAGTGAATCTTTATTATTAAAACTGATCCGTGAATCTTTGATTAACGCATACTGTGAGTTATTTAGGCAGAGACACTGAGCCTTATGCTGTGTGGTTAACTCAAGTAGTCACCAGAAAGCCCCCGGTCATACAGTAACTAGCAGACCACATAGCTGAGTATATGGCACTGTAACTTGACTGTGTAACTAATACTAATATTTGTAGCTCAAGAACCAAAATATGACAATGTTTCAAAAATATAGAACAATGTAGCACTTGACAACAGTCAAGTTAGCGGTGATGGCAGGCACCTGACCTTGACATAGACCTTCAACTTAAGCCAATGTTCTGAGAACTATGTTGCTTGATTCAGGATGGAATATCATTAGCTACTCTCCCTGGAAATGTTTGGAGAACTCTCTGGAAGTGAGATCCTTATTTGAAGAAATGATTGTAACTGCCATAAACAGAACCTCAGGTGTATTAATCCCTGTATGGCAGAAAAAATTGTGATTACGTCTTCATATTTCATTTGATTGTGCAAGTAAATAAAACTCTGTGCAAATTGGTTATATGACAAATATAAAGAATATTGACTTTTTAATTCTAAGTCCAACCAGTCTAGTTTTAACATGAAATCTTCCAAAGATGTCTCCATTCATTTACTATACTGGCTAGATAACCTATTCTTGTTGTTTCTTTGGTGGAAAACACACAAAAATCAATGTCTGCTATAACCCCCCCCCCCCTTACTATTTTTCTCAGCTTGCTCCTGTTTATATTGTCTGCATATAGATGCTTCGAATATCTAAACAATGCAACTACTGTACATGACAAAGAGACAAGAATGAGACACTAAAATAATGTGACTGGATTTGATAAATTGTTACAAATGTGTAGATATGGAATGGCTTCTCAGAAGATATGACCAGTCATTTGTTATGATTGCCAAAATATCATTTAAAATAACTATTAACTCTTATTCCTTCCAACCCTCCTTCTCAGAGATTCCAGTGGCCCCTCCAACCACAGTGTCAAGCAGCACAGAAGAACCGGCAGGTAGGTTTTTATATTTCATGTAAACTACAAACGCTTTGTGAGAAGATGATGTCTAATTCTAGTGGTTTGAGGCTAAATTGACCTCTCTAACCTAAATTAAGTTCAAATATCCAAGTGATTTCTTAAAAGGCAAAGCTGGGAGTAATTTTACAGTTTAATGCCATGTAAATCATAAGCTAAAAAAAAAGTAAGTACTGTACCTACATATATTTCTGTAGTTTCCCGTATTCCGATGACGTTGACAGTATGATGGCCGTTATCAGTCTGCAAACTATAGTGAAGGAAACTTCCTATTGCGATGCATAATACTTTTGCAGGGGGCTCAGTAATCACACACCTCTTTTTGTAAACCATGGTGATATTTATTCCGATATGCAGAAGTAAATACATGTATAGATGCTATATGTATGCAGACCTCAGAAGCATAGCTCTGTCTTATAGACTAGGGTTACAGAACAGGCCTTCGGTATTTGGAAACCCTATTTCAGCTTTAACAGAGAAAAAGTTGAATCACCATAAAGTATCACCTCCAGCTGTTGTTTGGGAGCTTGAGGGATATGTCATCTTTATGTGATCATTACGGTCTCCTGTGTAATGGATAGTCCACATAGGGGGGTAGTTATCAAGCCGTCAACCTCAAATACGCTGGAATTCCGCAGCGTATTTGTGGCGAGGCTGATTCGCCTTAGTTATCAAAGGCTCGAGACCGGCAAAAGTAGAATTTTGTGACGTAAGCTTCGATCCGCCGGACTCAGTCCGACACAGATCGATTCTTACGTCACTCCAGATGTTCCGCACACAAGTGCGGCACATTCTCACTACTTTCGCTAGCTATCAAAAAACTAGCAGGTACGCTCGGCACTTTTCCGGCCCAGCGTACCTGGTTTTCAATCCGCCACCCCTGGAGGCGGCGGATCCCATAGGAATCAATGGGAGTCTGACCATAGCGAAAGTACATGTTCGCTGCTGCCAGACATCCCATTGATTCCTATGGGAGCTGTCTACACCTAACACCCTAACATGTACCCCGAGTCTAAACACCGCTAATCTGACCCCCCCTACACCGCCGCAACTAAATAAAGTTATTACCCCCTAAACCGCCGCTCCCGGAGCCCACCGCAAGCTACTCTATACATATTAACCCCTAAACCGCCGCTCCCTGAACCCGCCGCAACCTATATTAAATGTATTAACCCCTAATCTGCCCCCCCTACACCGTCGCCACCTATAATAAATTTATTAACCCCTATCCTGCCCCCCACTACGCCGCCGCCACTGTAATAAAATTATTAACCCCTAAACCTAAGTCTAACCCTAACCCTAACGCCCCCTAACTTAAATATTAATTAAATAAATCTAAATAAATTAACTCTTATTAACTAAATGAATCCTATTTAAAACTAAATACTTACCTTTAAAATAAACCCTAATATAGCTACAATATAAATAATAATTATATTATAGCTATCTTAGGATTTATATTTATTTTACAGGTACCTTTCAATTTATTTTAACCATGTACAATAACTATTAAATAGTTATTAACTATTTAATAGCTTACCTAGCTAAAATAAAGAGAAATGTACCTGTGAAATAAATCCTAACCTAAGTTACAATTACACCTAACACTACACTATACTTTAATAAATTATTCCTATTTAAAAATAAATACTTACCTGTAAAATAAACCCTAAGATAGCTACAATGTAATTAATACTTATATTATAGCTATCTTAGGATTTATATTTAGTTTACAGGTATCTTTGTATTTATTTTAGCTAGTTAGAATAGTTATTAAATTGTTATTAACTATTTAATAACTACCTAGCTAAAAGAAATACAAAATTACCTGTAAAATAAATCCTAACTTAAGTTACAATTAAACCTAATACTACACTATCATTAAATTAACTAAATAAACTACCTACAAATAACTACAATGAAATACAATTACATAAACTAACTAAAGTACAAAAAATAAAAAAAGCTAAGTTACAAAAAATAAAAAAATAAGTTACAAACATGTTAAAAATATTACAACAATTTTAAGCTACTTACACCTAATCTAAGCCCCCTAATAAAATAACAAACCCCCCAAAATAAAAAAAATCCCTACCCTATTCTAAATTACATAAATTTCAAAGCTCTTTTACCTTACCAGCCCTTAAAAGGGCCATTTGTGGGGGCATGCCCCAAAAAGTTCAGCTCTTTTGCCTGTAAAAGAAAAATACAACCCCCCCCCCAACATTAAAACCCACCACCCACATACCCCTAATCTAACCCAAACCCCCCTTACAAAAACCTAACACTAATCCCCTGAAGATCATCCTACCTTGAGTCGTCTTCACTCAGCCGAGCCACCGATGGAACTGAAGAGGACATCCGGAGCGGAAGAAGTTAATCCTCCAAGCGGCGCTGAAGAAATCTTCCATCCGATGAAGTCATCATCCAGGCGGCGCTGAAGAAGTCTTCGATCCGGCCGATGTCATCTTCAAAGAGGCGCTGAAGAGTTCTTCTATCCGGGCGAAGTCATCTTCCAAGCCGGGTCTTGAATCTTCCTTCCGCCGACGCGGAACCACCTTCTTCACCGACGGACTACGACGAATGACGGCTCCTTTAAGGGACGTCATCCAAGATGGCGTCCCCTCAATTCCGATTGGCTGATAGGATTCTATCAGCCAATCGGAATTAAGGTAGGAAAAATCTGATTGGCTGATGGAATCAGCCAATCAGATTGAGCTCGCATTCTATTGGCTGTTCCGATCAGCCAATAGAATGCGAGCTCAATCTGATTGGCTGATTGGATCAGCCAATCGGATTGAACTTGAATCTGATTGGCTGATTCCATCAGCCAATCAGATTTTCCTACCTTAATTCCGATTGGCTGATAGAATCCTATCAGCCAATCGGAATTGAGGGGACGCCATCTTGGATGACGTCCCTTAAAGGAGCCGTCATTCGTCGTAGTCCGTCGGTGAAGAAGGTGGTTCCGCGTCGGCGGAAGGAAGATTCAAGACCCGGCTTGGAAGATGACTTCGCCCGGATAGAAGACCTCTTCAGCGCCTCTTTGAAGATGACATCGGCCGGATCGAAGACTTCTTCAGCGCCGCCTGGATGATGACTTCATCGGATGGAAGATTTCTTCAGCGCCGCTTGGAGGATTAACTTCTTCCGCTCCGGATGTCCTCTTCAGTTCCATCGGTGGCTCGGCTGAGTGAAGACGACTCAAGGTAGGATGATCTTCAGGGGATTAGTGTTAGGTTTTTGTAAGGGGGGTTTGGGTTAGATTAGGGGTATGTGGGTGGTGGGTTTTAATGTTGGGGGGGGGTTGTATTTTTCTTTTACAGGCAAAAGAGCTGAACTTTTTGGGGCATGCCCCCACAAATGGCCCTTTTAAGGGCTGGTAAGGTAAAAGAGCTTTGAAATTTATGTAATTTAGAATAGGGTAGGGATTTTTTTTATTTTGGGGGGTTTGTTATTTTATTAGGGGGCTTAGATTAGGTGTAAGTAGCTTAAAATTGTTGTAATATTTTTAACATGTTTGTAACTTTTTTTTTTTTTTTTTGTAACTTAGCTTTTTTTATTTTTTGTACTTTAGTTAGTTTATGTAATTGTATTTCATTGTAGTTATTTGTAGTTAATTTATTTAGTTAATGTAATGATAGTGTAGTATTAGGTTTAATTGTAACTTAAGTTAGGATTTATTTTACAGGTAATTTTGTATTTCTTTTAGCTAGGTAGTTATTAAATAGTTAATAACTATTTAATAACTATTCTAACTAGCTAAAATAAATACAAAGTTACCTGTAAAATAAATATAAATCCTAAGATAGCTATAATATAATTATTAATTACATTGTAGCTATCTTAGGGTTTATTTTACAGGTAAGTATTTATTTTTAAATAGGAATAATTTATTAAAGTATAGTGTAGTGTTAGGTGTAATTGTAACTTAGGTTAGGATTTATTTCACAGGTACATTTCTCTTTATTTTAGCTAGGTAAGCTATTAAATAGTTAATAACTATTTAATAGCTATTGTACCTGGTTAAAATAAATTGAAAGGTACCTGTAAAATAAATATAAATCCTAAGATAGCTAGAATATAATTATTAGTTATATTGTAGCTATATTAGGGTTTATTTTATAAGTAAGTATTTAGTTTTAAATAGGATTCATTTAGTTAATAAGAGTTAATTTATTTAGATGTATTTAATTAATATTTAAGTTAGGGGGCGTTAGGGTTAGGGTTAGACTTAGGTTTAGGGGTTAATAATTTTATTACAGTGGCGGCGGCGTAGTGGGGGGCAGGATAGGGGTTAATAAATTTATTATAGGTTGCGGCGGGTTCATGGAGCGGCGGTTTAGGGGTTAAACTATTTATTTAGTTGCGGAGAGGTGCGGGATCAGCAGGATAGGGGTTAATAATTTTATAATAGAGGGCGACGGTATAGGGGGGGCAGGATAGGGGTTACTAGGTATACTGTAGGTGGCAGCGGTGTCCGGGAGCGGCGGTTTAGGGGTTAATACATTTATAAGACTTGCGGCGGGGTCTAGGAGCAGCGGTTTAGGGGTTAATACATTTATAAGACTTGCGGCAGGGTCTAGGAGCGGCGGTTTAGGGGTTAGTAACTTTATTTAGTTGCGGGGGGCTCCGGGGGCGCCGGTATAGGGATAGAACAGTGTAGTTTAGTGTGAGTGCTTAGTGACAGGCTAGCAATAAAGCTGGGAAAAAGCCGAAGGGCAGCGAGATCGGATGAGTGATAACTGTCACAGTCCGCTGCTCATCGCCCCGCGGCTTTTTGACAGCTTTATTTGATAACTTAGGCGAACGTATTCAAGGTCCGCGGCGGCGAAGGTAGGCGAGCTTAGGCGGACGTATTGGGCCGGCGAAGCCAGAAAAGTAGACGGCTTGATAACTACCCCCCATAATCTGTGCTTAAAGCTTTAACATGTGCTTTACTCAACTTCGGGTCCATAATTTCACCTTCAGTTGCATATTACGTGCCCCTCTACCATCCCCTATTTGCAACACATTGTTTATCCTAACACATGTTTTCAGATTAAGATGAATGCAAAAAAACACCAAATTTTCAAATTTTCAAGATTAATAAAAAAATGAAGTAACCAGGCAACAAAACTGTTCCTCTAAAGGCTTCAGAATTACACAATCTAATAACAATCTAGCAGTGTCTTGTCAGATGATTGATTCCCGTGTCAGCCAATAAGTATGCAGGCCTTACTTTTGTTTTTGATAATTCTGAACCCATTAAAAATAATATAAATCAATATATATTGTTGTGCTGCTGCTGACTGGTGGCAGTAGCACTAGCTATATGTGCACAATCAAAAAGGGTTTTCTGAGACTTTCCTTTTTATAAAACCAATTTTGAATAGATAAAACAACCGTGGGCTTCATCTGGAAAGTGCTACAGAACAGTATAGGACTGCACTATTGATTGGGTTGTGATTTGAACAACCATGGGATGTGGTTTAAAATAAAATATGCAGGCACTTTTTGGTCTTTCGTGTGCAGTTAAAAATGGATTAATGCAGCATTAGGTGTGGCCCTGGTTTGCAAAGGTTGGACATGCCAGCTCTAACAGATCCATCAGTTCTGTGTTGGTTGAATATATCTCCTTCCACACAATTGCTGAGCCCATTCATAAGATATCTCTAATGTGCCACATAAAAGTTCTAGCGGTTGATTCTCTGTTACGTTTATGTCAGGCTTCCCCAGACACTTTGTTATGTCATGGGGGTTAATAGCAGATCATAAGCACATTACAGACGTTGTACATAAGAATAGAACATTTCAAAAACTGAACACATTAATGTTATACAATTTAGGGTTAAATTGCAGCACACAAAGCCCACAATCAGGGATGGTTGTATCTTATTTGCAAAAATGTGACCACAAAGATAAATATAAAGTAGTCCTCGTGTACCTATTCCTAGATTTACTTTTAATCCCTTTCTCACGCCTCAAATTCACAGCTTGTTCATTTTTCCACGCAGTAAGACGTTATACGACTGGCATATTCTGTAGAAACTAAACAAGTATCAAACAAACTGTGCAGAGCTGAGAATGAATTTCTACGTTTGCAAAACATTAGATAAACATTTTGTGTGTGTGAAATGTAATATATATACATACAAATACAATTTGCTCTCGTAAATCATGGTTCATTTAAAGCAGATTCAAAATATAGATTGTATCAGGAAAAAGGAAAAGCTTGAACCATGGGATATGCATTAGGTGACGTCCATGACACCCGCGTGCCAGGTCATCTGTCAAGGCTATGGGGGCGCATGACGTTTCTAACAAACTACCCTGATTCTAGATTTACAAAACAGCAGCAACCATGTGTATGTGAGCACTGTGACTTCCTCGTACAGGGCTGTAGCATCCTGCCTGGGCACGTCAGGTTCATCAGATCCGCGGTGTCATACTCAGTGAGACAGAGAGCCCAGGATTAAGCTGAAATAAAAGGAAAACAGTGAAGAATCTATTGCAGTCGTCATCTTTCCATGAGGGCGAGTGGCTGATAGTAAAAAGCCATCAAGGGTAATAAACAAACATGGAATCTGGCGCTACGAGTTTATATTATACAAGAATGGATGTTTGTGTAATTTTATCCAGAATGCAAGATACATATCAGACTCACTTAGTCATGTCCTGTGCCCCCCAGATCAGAACCTAAATCAGTCAGACCTTTTAGCCAACTTCTCTCATCACACATGATTGTACCACACAGTTCCTGTACCCCCTGATGAAACTAACCAGTAACTCTAGATGAGACCAGCCTGTGCCCTAACCAGAATTTTCTGTCACACCCAGATTAAACATGTATATAGATTTTACCAATCCGTGCATCATCTGGAGCAGATCTGTCCATCCATCCTGCCAGGCACTTTCTGATTACATCAGTTTCTCAGACCACATTTCCTTACTTAGCAAACTTACTTTTTACCCAGTTTAGTTCTGTGTGTGCCTGTCCCCCACCAAACTAAGACATTTATGCTTCCTCCACATCAAACCTGCCTGGCCAACCTGACTGTCCAGGTTAAATATTCCTGTCTCCCTCAGAACAGATTTTCTTCTTAAATGGGGAGAGTCCACAGCTGCATTCATTACTTTTAAGAATTCAGAACCTGGAGGAGGTAAAGACACCCCAGCCAAAGGCTTAAATACCTCCCCCACTTCCCTCATCCCCCAGTCATTCTTTGCCTTTCGTCACAGGAGGTTGGCAGAGAAGTGTCGGAAGATTTAAGATAGTCTCTTATGGAGGGCAGTACTCTTCGAAATGGGACTGGAGTTTTAAGTAATCCTGTCAGTCTCTCAGTGAGAGCATGGATGAAAGTTAGAGTCCGGAGATGCAGGGAGAGTCTTTTTGCGAAACCATCCAAACTCATATTAACATCTCCTTAGCAAACAGCGTTAACGAGTTTCGCTGCCTGCTTTCTTCACTCAAGTCCATGTCAGAAGCGAGGTTACTATCTGTCACACTTAAAGGGCCGTGTTCCTATTCCACGGCGTAGATTCCGGTAAGATTGTTTCATTTTACTTCGATGTGTGAATATAATGTAAACGAAGAAGTCAGGGTCTCAGTGGGACTCCTTTATCTTTATGGAATTGAGGGTTAATATTTCCTGAGGGGGGTTATTGAACAGGGGGGACTTTAATCATGTTTGTTATGTGATTCTGTCTGCTATTGTGTAGTGACGCTTGGGCTTGTGGTTATATCGGAACATAACAGCCTTTTTTGTCAGGCTGTGTGGCCCTTGTGGCTTTGGCATGCTTTCTCTGGCCTGCACGGTGTACCTTGTGACTAGGCGTGATCGCGTTTCCGTATTTCTGATTGCGTGTCGATGGAGAGAGTCTGTTTCGCTAGTGCCCCAGCCATTGGGGGTGTAAGGTGCCGTTTTAATTTTTTTCTATCCATAATTTCTATTCAAGTTATGGAGATTTCTGATTTTTTTTGGAGACGGATGTCTCAGATTCTACTTCTTGCGAAGAGTATGAAATGGCCCGGTAATCCATGCCCATCAGTTATGTTCCGCATGCCGCTTCAGAGTGCTCTTTTTTCTCCCGAAACAGGGAACTTAGAGTCCGCAGAGTCATTCGCCCCTAGGGATCCCATATCCCGTGAGGTGCATGCCCTAGAACCTTCTTTGGCTACGCAAGCAGGTGTCTTTAATGCCGTTACCCCTTCTCCAGAGGGCGGCTTGTTTCCACAGTTTCCACAGTATCCACAGGATCTGGGTGGTCCGGGGAATTGTTTATTTCCCTGCCTTCAGACATTGTCAGTCGCTTTGGTGCTGGGTCCGTCGCCTCGAAGAGGGGGTCAGAGGTCTGCCTGCTCGGTGGAGCCTTGACCGCGTATCTTACCTAAATCTTGGGAAGTTTCGCAGTGTTTCCTTCCTCAGCAGGGAGCCTTTCTCTGCTGGTTTTGGATGCTCTCCTTCGTTCCTGTTTTTGCCTGGGAGAGAGTTGGTTTCTGCACTTCTTCGGAATGTTCCCTCTGTGGGTGTCCTGGTGCAGTTCTTGGTTGGCTAGTGTTAGCGGCTGGTGTCTGCTAGACTTCTGTTGCAGAGAGAAGCCTGTGGCTAGGTCTCCAGGGCTGGGATGTTACATGGTCCCTTGGACTTCCATTCAGATAGGGGTAGGGGCTTTAATTATGCTTACCTGATCATTTTCTTTTCTTCTGACGGGGAGTCCACAGCTCCCCGCCCACCTTTTTTATATGGAGCAGCCGTTTCTTCATTTTTTATTCTTCTGGCACCTTTTTCACCCTGATATTTCTCCTACTGTTCCTTGTTTCCTTGGCAGAATGACTGGGGGATGAGAGAAGTGGGGGAGGTATTTAAGTATTTGGCTGGGGTGTCTTTGCCTCCTCCTGGTGGCCAGGTTCTGAATTCCCAAAATTAATTAATGCAGCTGTGGACTCTCCCTGTCAGAAGAGAAGAAAATTATCAGGTAAGCATAATTTAAGTTTTTACTTTCACCCAGAGAAGAATTGCCCACCTTCCCAGATCTGATCTATCTGTGCCCCCTAGATGAGACCTGCCTGCCCCCAGATCAGATCTGCTTGCTCCCCAGATCAAACCTGCCTACTCTCCAAAACAGATCTGCTTGGCCCCCTGCCTACTCTCCAAAACAGATCTGCTTAGCCTACTCTCCAAAACAGATCTGTTGGTCCACCAAAAAGTACTGTTTGTCCCCATATCAGACTGGCAGGCTTCCCCAGATCACAGCTGCGAGCTGCGAGCTGCCTGCCTCAATAGATCCCAACCTGCCTGCCCCCCAAACAGATCTGTCTGCCCCAGATCAGATCTGCCAGCCCCCCCCCCCAATATCAGATCTGCCTGCCCCCCAGATCAGACCTGCCTGCCTTCCTTAAATTCTGATCTGCTTATACAATCCTTTCTCCCTATTCCAGACCCATCAGTCCCCCAAATCAATCCTTCCTGTCCTCCAGATCAGACCTACCTTCCCTCCAAGATCAGACGTGCCTCTCCTCCCAGATCTGATTTACCTTTACCAATAATATCAGACCTGTCTGTCCCTATTTCATCTGTCCTCCAGATCTGACCTGTGTGGCCCTCAAAGATCAGAATTTGTCCAACAAATCAGACCTTCGAGCACCAAAGATCAAACATGCACATCTTGCATTGTATTGCCAAAAACTATACTGAATGTGTGGAGGGGGGGGAGTATTGCAGTAACTTGATTCTTTTTTTGACCATTTAAACAGATATCTCTCATCCCAAACTCTATTTTATATCTCAGTCACACTAGATTATTGGTGCTGGTTATGAACCATTTTACAACCAGAAAGCCTCTGCATTGCATTCTCTGTCAAAGCAAAAAGGCAAAAAAATGAGAAGTAATACAACAATTGTCTAGACAGTCCAGGTTTTAATCTTTACTGTAGTAAAACTGGAGAAGAGTCTTTTGAGGTTTCTGAGAGTATAAGGCTCTCTAGTCTGTAAAATTCAATTATCATCTAATTATCTCTGGATAAAGGATCAGTATTCCCTCAACAACAGGAATTACTTATAAAGTGAATCTAAAAGTGCTGCAAATACCATATCTTCAATGATTATTCTCTAGAGCTTGGTATCAAATAGTATCAGATAGAGTGAAAAATAAGCTAACTAGCATAGAAAATATTTTCATTTTGTGCTTATTGAACTTGCGTATTGTGGTATGCTCCACCTCATCTCAGTCAAAGCAACAGACGAGAGTTCCTACTACAAAGGGGATTTAAACATTTGGCAAATAAAGCATCTACTTCAGAGTTTAAAAATCCACAGCTGGCTCTTGCACTTAAAGTGTGCCCATGTGAATTGGCTGAATTGGCCCCTTTTTGGCTGCAGCCATTCTCTTAACCAATATAGTCATAGTTCAAGGACACGGCACCAGCTTTCTGCTTCCCATACTAGAAAGACATCTGGTCTGTCTGAGTAAAGGATGCCAGCTAGTGGGGTCTTCCTGAGCTAAGGAAAATGGCTAGTGGGGTCTTCCTGAGCTAAGGAAAATAGCTCAGGAAGACACCACTAGCCATTTTCCTTAGCTCAGGAAGACCCCACTAGCCAAGGAAAATGGCTAGTGTGGTCTGTATGAGTAACGAAGATGACTAGTGGGGTCTGTACAAGTAAAGGAAGATTGCTAGTGGGGTCTGTATAAGTAAAGGAAGATAGCTAGTGGGGTCTGTATAAGTTAAGGAAGACGGCTAGTTGGTTTTGTATGAGTTAAGGAAAATGGCTTATGGGGTTTTCTTGAGCTAAGGAAAATGGCTAGTGGGGTCTGTATAAGTAAATAAAAATGGCTAGTGGGGTCTGTCTGAGCGAAGGAAAATAGCTAGTGAGGTCTGTATAAGTAAAGGAAGATGGCTAGTTGGGTCTGTATAAGTAAAGGAAGATGGCTAGTTGGGTCTGTAGAAGTAAAGGGAGATTGTTTGGTTGGATCTGTATAAGTAAAGGAAGATGGCTAGTTGGGTCTGTATGAGTTAAGGAAGATGGCTAGTGGGATCTATATAAGTAAATGAAGATGGCTAGTGGGGTCTTCCTGAGCAAAGAAAAATGGCTAGTGGGGTCTGTATAAGTAAATGAAGATGGCTAGTTGGGTATGTTTAAGTAAAGGAAAATGGATAGTTGGTTCTGTATGAGTTAAGGAAGATGGCTAGTTGGGTCTGTAGAAGTAAAGGAAGATGGCTAGTTGTGTCTGTATGAGTTTAGGAAGATGGCTAGTGGGATCTGTATAAGTAAAGGAAGATGGCTAGTGGGGTCTTCCTGAGCAAAGGACAATGGCTAGTGGGGTCCATATAAGTAAAATAAGCTGTCTAGTTGGGTCTGTAAAAGTAAAGGAAGATGGCTAGTGAGGTCTGTATGAGTGAAGGAAGATGGCTAGTTGGGTCTGTAGAAGTAAAGGGAGATGGCTAGTTGGATGTGTATAAGTAAAGGAAGATGGCTAGTTGGGTCTGTATGAGTAAAGGAATATGGCTAGTTTAATCTGTATAAGTAAAGAAAGGTGGCTAGATGGGTCTGTATAAGTAAAGGAAGATGGTTAGTGGGTTCTGTATCAGTAAAGGAAGATGGCTAGTTGGGTCTGTATGAGTTAAGGAAGATGGCTAGTGGGATCTATATAAGTAAATGAAAATGGCTAGTGAGGTCTTCCTGAGCAAAGAAAAATGGCTAGTGGGGTCTGTATAAGTAAATGAAGATGGCTAGTTGGGTATGTTTAAGTAAAGGAAAATGGATAGTTGGTTCTGTATGAGTTAAGGAAGATGGCTAGTTGGGTCTGTAGAAGTAAAGGAAGATGGCTAGTTGTGTCTGTATGAGTTTAGGAAGATGGCTAGTGGGATCTGTATAAGTAAAGGAAGATGGCTTGTGGGGTCTTCCTGAGCAAAGGACAATGGCTAGTGGGGTCCATATAAGTAAAATAAGCTGTCTAGTTGGGTCTGTAAAAGTAAAGGAAGATGGCTAGTGAGGTCTGTATGAGTGAAGGAAGATGGCTAGTTGGGTCTGTAGAAGTAAATGGAGATGGCTAGTTGGATGTGTATAAGTAAAGGAAGATGGCTAGTTGGGTCTGTATGAGTAAAGGAATATGGCTAGTTTAATCTGTATAAGTAAAGAAAGGTGGCTAGATGGGTCTGTATAAGTAAAGGAAGATGGTTAGTGGGTTCTGTATCAGTAAAGGAAGATGGCTAGTTGGGTCTGTATGAGTTAAGGAAGATGGCTAGTGGGATCTATATAAGTAAATGAAAATGGCTAGTGAGGTCTTCCTGAGCAAAGAAAAATGGCTAGTGGGGTCTGTATAAGTAAATGAAGATGGCTAGTTGGGTATGTTTAAGTAAAGGAAAATGGATAGTTGGTTCTGTATGAGTTAAGGAAGATGGCTAGTTGGGTCTGTAGAAGTAAAGGAAGATGGCTAGTTGTGTCTGTATGAGTTTAGGAAGATGGCTAGTGGGATCTGTATAAGTAAAGGAAGATGGCTTGTGGGGTCTGTATGAGTAAAGGAATATGGCTAGTTTAATCTGTATAAGTAAAGAAAGGTGGCTAGATGGGTCTGTATAAGTAAAGGAAGATGGTTAGTGGGTTCTGTATAAGTAAAGGAAGATGGCTAGTTGGTTCTGTATGAGTAAAGAAAGATGTTAGTTGGGTCTGTATAAGTAAAGAAAGATGTTAGTTGGATCTGTAAGAGTAAAGGAAGATGACTAGTTGGGTTGTTTGGAGGAAAGGAAACTGGCTACTGAGGCCTGTTGAAGTAAGGGGAGATGGCTAGTTGGGTCTGTATGAGTAAAAGAAGATGGCTAGTGTAGTCTGCATGAGTAAAGGAACTTGGCTAGTGGGGTCTGTATAAGTAAAGGAAGATGGCTAGCTGGGTCTGTAAGAGTAAAGGAAGATGGCTAGTTGGGTCTATTGGAGGAAAGGAAGCTGGCTACTGAGGCCTGTTGGAGTAAGGGAAGATGGCTAGTTTAGTCTGCATGAGTAAAGGAAGATGGCTAGTGGGGTCTGTATAAGTAAAGGAAGATGGCTAGTTTAGTCTGCATGAGTAAAGGAAGATGGCTAGTGGGGTCTGTATAAGTAAAGGAAGATGGCTAGTTTAGTCTACATGAGTAAAGGAACATGGCTAGTTGGGTCTATTGGAGCAAAGGAAGACAAGTAGTGGACCCACCTGGTGGTCTAGCACATGAAGCTGTTTTCTTGCACAGCTACACACTTATTGATCTTCTATTGATCTGGAAATGTGAGAACAGTTTGGTACATGCATTAGAAATAATTTGAGTTATGCAGTGATGCTCTGGCGAGTTGTCACAGGTTTTTCATACCCAGGAAGTTGAAAATGAAGCTGGAGAATGTTAATGATGTTTCTCACAGCTGACAATACTAAAATGTATACTGCACTTACAGTATAAGGAGCATAAACATTTATTTTTTTATACTGCACTTTTACAAACAGTAAATTTAAACCTCTTTTATGCATTGCTGGCGCACAACCCCTCAGTCTGACATGAGGGCACAGAGAGGTTTTGAGAACAAGCAGGCATTAGTGTGCTCAGCTTACGCAATACAGCCTCTGAGTTGCTGTATAATCCTGATCAGAAGACAAATATTGGGGTCTGTTTGAGTAGAGGAAGATGACCGGTGCAGTATGGTCCAGCCACACTGAATGATCTTCTGTTGATATATTACGTACTATTAGATGATGGGTAAGCGATGCAGGGAGTCATCCTTCAAGAGATGAATACACTAAATAAATGTAAGAAATCCTGGGATAAGCATAAGGCTACATAGGGACAAATAAGGATATAAGAAAACATAAAGAGTATATTTTTTGTTAGCACCAGCTGCATCCTTGATTAATTCCTATAATATCTTTTTGTTCTCTTGATACCTTTAGATGAAAAGTGTAGTTTTCAGAATTATTTATTATGCATTAGTGCCTTGTTTTATATATTTGTTTTAAAAAGGGCTAATTTATTAAGTACACAAACATGGAGCTATGCCCACCACACACATGGCATCAGTGGGCTGGGGTTATCCTATGCATAGCAAGCAAGGAGCTGGTGTAACCCCCTATACACATGACAAACAAGGAGCTGGTGTAACCCCTACACATGACAAGCAAGGAGCTGGTGTAACCCCTACACATGACAATCAAGGAGCTGGTGTAACCCCTACACATGACAAGCAAGGAGCTGGTGTAACCCCTACACATGACAAACAAGGAGCTGGTGTAACCCCTACACATGACAAGCAAGGAGCTGGTGTAACCCCTACACATGACAAACAAGGAGCTGGTGTAACCCCTACACATGACAAACAATGAGCTGGTGTAACCCCTACACATGACAAGCAAGGAGCTGGTGTAACCCCTACACATGACAAGCAAGGAGCTGGTGTAACCCCTACTCACATGACAAGCAAGGAGCTGGTGTAACCCCTACACATGACAAACAAGGAGCTGGTGTAACCCCTACACATGACAAACAAGGAGCTGGTGCAACCCATACACATGACAAACAAGGAGCTAGTGTAACCCCTACACATGACAAGCAATGAGCTGGTGTAACCCCTACACATGACAAGCAATGAGCTGGTGTAACCCCTACACATGACAAGCAAGGAGCTGGTGTAACCCCTACACATGACAAACAAGGAGCTGGTGTAACCCCCTACTCACATGGCAAACAAGGTGCTGGTATAACCCCCTTCTCATATTGACAAATAAAGAGCTGGTATAACCCCCTACTCATATTGACAAACAAAGAGCTGGTATACCCCCCTACTCATATTGACAAGTAAGGAGCTGGTGTAACCCCTACTCATATTGACAAACAAGGAGCTGGTGTAACCCCTACTCATATTGACAAACAAGGAGCTGGTGTAACTCCCTACTCACATGACAAACAAGTAGCTGGTATAACCCCCTACTCACATGGCAAACAAGGTGCTGGTATAACCCCCTACTCACATGGCAAACAAGGTGCTGGTATAACCCCCTTCTCATATTGACAAATAAAGAGCTGGTATAACCTCCTACTCATATTGACAAACAAGGAGCTGGTATACCCCCCTACTCATATTGACAAGTAAGGAGCTGGTGTAACCCCTACTCATATTGACAAACAAGGAGCTGGTGTAACCCCTACTCATATTGACGAGCAAGTAGCTGGTGTAACCCCTACACACATGCCAAGCAAGGAGCTGGTATAACCCCCTACTCACATTGACAAACAAGGAGCTGGTGTAGCCCCTACACACATGACAAACAAGGAGCTGGTTTAACCCCTACTCACATGACAAACAAGTAGCTGGTGTAACCCCCTACTCACATGACAAACAAGGAGCTGGTTTAACCCCCTACTCACATGACAAACATGGAGCTGATGAAACCCCTACACACATGACAAGCAAGGAGCTGGTGTAACCCCTACTCAAATGACAAACAAGGAGCTGGTGTAACCCCTGCTCACATGACAAACAAGGAGCTGGTGTAACCCCTGCTCACATGACAAGCAAGGAGCTGGTGTAACCCCTACTCACATGACGAGCAAGGAGCTGGTGTAACCCCCTACACACATGACAAGCAAGGAGCTGGTGTAACCCCTACACACATGACAAACGAGGAGCTGATGTAACCCCCTACTCACATGACAAGCAAGGAGCTGATGTAAACCCCTACACACATGACTAGCAAGGAGCTGATGTAACCCCCTACTCACATGACAAACAAGGAGCTGATGTAACCCCCTACACACATGACAAGCAAGGAGCTGGTGTAACCCCTACTCACATGACAAGCAAGGAGCTGGTGTAACCCCTACTTACATGACAAACGAGGAGCTGGTATAACCCCCTATACACATGACAAACAAGGAGCTGGTGAACCCCCCTATGCACATGTCAAACAAGGAGCTGGTGTAACCCCTACTCACATGTCAAACAAGGAACTGGTGTAACCCCCTACACACATGACAAAAAAGGAGCTGGGGTAACCACTACTCACATGACAAACAAGGAGCTGGTGTAACCCCTACTCACATGGCAAGCAAGGACCTGGTAAAACCTCTACATACATGACAAGCAAGGAGCTGGTGTAACCCTTACACACATGACAAGCAAGGAGCTGGTGTAAAACCTAAAAACATGTCAAACAAGGAACTGGTGTAACCCCCTACTCACATGGCAAGCAAGGACCTGGTAAAACCTCTACATACATGACAAGCAAGGAGCTGGTGTAACCCTTACACACATGACAAGCAAGGAGCTAGTGTAACCCCCTACGCACATTGCAAACAAGGAGCTGGTGTAACCCCCTACTCACATGACAAGCAAGAAGCTGGTATAACTCCTACACACATGACAAACAAGGAGCTGGTGTAGCCCCTACACACATGACAAACAAGTAGCTGGTGTAACCCCCTACTCACATGACAAGAAAGGAGCTGGTGTAACCCCTACACACATGACAAGCAAGGAGCTGGTGTAACCCCTACACACATGACAAACAAGGAGCTGGTGTAACCCCCTACACACATGACAAACAAGGAGCTGGTGTAACCCCTACACACATGACAAACAAGGAGCTGGTGTAACCCCCTAGACACATGACAAACAAAGAGCTGGTGTAACCCCCTTCTCACATGACAAACAAGGAGCTGGTGTAACCCCCTAGACATATGACAAGCAAGGAGCTGGTGTAACCCCTACACACATGACAAACAAGGAGCTGGTGTAACCCCCTACACAAATGACAAGCAAGGAGCTGGTGTAACCCCCTACACACATGACAAACAAGTAGCTGGTGTAACCCCTACACACATGGCAAACAAGGAGCTGGTGTAACCCCCTACACAAATGACAAGCAAGGAGCTGGTGTAACCCCCTACACACATGACAAACAAGTAGCTGGTGTAACCCCTACACACATGACAAACAAGGAGCTGGTGTAACCCCTACATACATGACAAGCAAGGAGCTGGTGTAACCCCTACTCACATGACAAACAAGGAGCTAGTGTAACCCCTACACACATGACGAGCAAGAAGCTGGTGTAACCCCCTACTTACATGACAAACAAGGAGCTAGTGTAACCCCTACACACATGACAAGCAAGGAGCTGGTGTAACCCCTACTCACATGACAAGCAAGGAGCTGGTGTAACCCCTACTCACATGACAAACAAGGAGCTAGTGTAACCCCTACACACATGACAAGCAAGGAGCTGGTGTAACCCCTACTCACATGACAAACAAGGAGCTAGTGTAACCCCTACACACATGACAAACAAGGAGCTGGTCTAACCCCTGCACACATAGCAAACAAGAAGTTGGTGTAACCCCCTACACATATGACAAACAAGTCAAGGAGTTGGTGCAACCACTACTCACATGATAAACAAGGAGCTGGTGTAACCCCCTACTCACATTGCAAAAAAGAAGCTGGTGTAACCCCCTAAACACATGCCAAGCAAGGAGCTGGTGTAACCCCCTACTCACATGACAAGCAAGTAGCTGGTGTAACCCCCTATACACATGACAAACAAGTAGCTAGTGTAACCCCTAAACACATGACAAACAAGTAGCTGGTGTAACCCCTACTCACATGACAAACAAGTAGCTGGTGTAACCCCTAAACACATGACAAACAAGTAGCTGGTGTAACCCCTACTCGCATGACAAGCAAGGAGCTGGTGTAACCCCTAAACACATGACAAACAAGGAGCTGGTGTAACCCCTAAACACATGACAAACAAGGAGCTGGTGTAACCCCTACTCACATGACAAACAAGCACCTGGTGTAACCCCTAAACACATGACAAACAAGCACCTGGTGTAACCCCTAAACACATGACAAACAAGGAGCTGGTGTAAAACCTAAAAACATGACAAACAAGGAGTTGGTGTAACCCCTACTCACATGACAAGCAAGTAGCTAGTGTAACCCCCTACTCACATGACAAGCAAGTAGCTGGTGTAACCTCCTACTCACATGACAAACAAGGAGCAGGGCTCACCCCTCACAGGACAAGCATGGAGCTGTGTTGGTTACAGGAAGGATAATCATCTGGTGTTACCCTAAGGATCATAGTCTTCTAGGTGGGGATAACCCCAGGTAAGGGGGCAGATAGTCTTTGAGGTGGGGGTAACCCCTGGTAAGGGGGCAGATAGTCTTCTAGGTGGGGATAACCCCAGGTAAGGGGGCAGATAGTATTTGAGATGGGGGTAACCCCAGGTAAGGGGGCAGATAGTATTTGAGATGGGGGTAACCCCAGGTAAGGGGGCAGATAGTCTTCTAGGTGGGGATAACCCCAGGTAAGGGGGCAGATAGTATTTGAGATGGGGGTAACCCCTGGTAAGGGGGCAGATAGTCTTTGAGGTGGGGGTAACCCCAGGTAAGGCAAGCAGATAATACAGACCCTTCTTTACTTATATTTGCACTTCAGTATTTAACGTGTGAAGCTGAGTTCGCAAAGAGCAGGTTTCTTGGCAGTATCTTCAGGATTCCATTCAGTATTAGTAATGCTCTCTCTCCCTCGCTTGCCGCTTGCATTTCATTACATTCAATTACTCCCATGCAGGGTCTGAGCCATGTGTAAGTGACTGAGAATGTGCTCAGTGACAGACCCTGTGCTGCAGGCAAGGAGATGTGGCTCTTGGTATCAGACAAACAGATTGTCCTAAACATGACAGGTACAAAAGCATTCGCTTCTGTAATCCTCATAATCTGAGTAAAGCAAAAGTAATCTTTCCTTGTGATGCACTATATAACACCACACATAAAAATAATCTACAGGAAAAAAATAATCATTACATTATTATAGATAGTTTTATTTAACTAAAGAAAAATACCTACCTTAATGACAACAATTAAATTGTTTATTTAAACTTAAAGAAACCGTTATGGGTTTCACTTTCATTGTTACTGCTTTGCCCTTCCTCACACTTATGTCCTTGTGCAGATCTATTCCACTCTAAACAATCTTCTATTCATGGATCTTCCTAAAACTCAAGGGAAGCAACGGCATTAAATGGACAGTAAAGTCAAAATTAAACTTTCATTATTCAGACAGAACATGCGGTTTTAAACAACTTCCCAAATAAATTATATTATCTAATTTTCTTTTTTCTCCTGTTATCCTTTGTTTAAAAGCATATCTAGGTAGGCTCAGGAGCAGCAATGTGCTACTGGGAGCTAGCTGCTGTTTGGTGGCTGCACATATACAGTATGTCTCTTGTCACTAGCGCACCCAATGTCTTCAGCTAGCTCCCAGTAGTGCATTGCTGATATTTGAATATAGAAGTAAACTGCAAAGATGTTTAAAATTGTATGTTCGGAATCATAAAAGGAAAACAGGTGGTTTATTCCCCTTTTTTCTCTGCTTTGTATTTTATTTCAGAAGATGTTTGCTGTGAAGAAGGGGCAGGTTATTTCTGCAGACACAAATTCAAATCTGTGAGAACTACAAAACCAATAATGGGCCAGATTACAAGTGGCGCGCTAATTTATTGTGCGTCTGCAAATTGGCAAATTTGCCCGTTCCCACACGTGGGTTCCCACACTTGCGCCGAAACCTGCGCCGTATATTTGATCACGCCCCTGGAGCACTATATGGCAGGAAATAGTGCTGCTATCTAGTGCTCGAGATATGGGCCAGTTCCTAAGCATACATCCCTGCTTTTCAACAAAAGATGCCCAGAGAACGAAGAATATTTGATAATAGAAGTAAATTAGAAGGTTGTTTAAAATCAAATTTTCTATCTGAATCATGAAATAAACATTTGGGTTTCATGTACATTTAAACTAAAAAAATCAGATTTTTTGTTTTTCATTTGTGATTTTTATCGTCCCTGTCTACTTGTCCTTGTTCCAGCTGTTTCTATTACTTTACAATAATTTCAGAACTGATAAATAATTTTATACCTTTGAAAAAGCTGAACAAGCAAAACATGTCAGGGGGAGAGGGTATCAGGGGATTCTCATTTAGTTAGCAATTAAGCTATATGCAGCTTCCTAATATCCATTATTGTGGTCACCGTGTTTCACTGATTATTTTAATGCGGGCAGTGTCTTAGAGACGTTAGCGCAAACCGCAACTCATTAGAAGTATTAACACATCTATACCCGCCTCACCATTGCTGCTAATTATTGGTATAATTTGATTCTATAATAGTAGCTACTTGGGTACCTAACAGGTGTTGTGCCGAGTAATAGCCACTTCCATATTTTCACCGCCACTGGTGGCTACATCTAATACGCTTTTTACTTGATATCAGTGTAATTTGATATATCCACTGTGATGCTACCAGCTAATTCAATATCGTCACATTCTTCCTGAATTAGCCATACTTTATACATCATACTCTTTACTACAGTGGGCAGTGTCTTAGAGACGCTTTGCGTAACCACACCTGGTACTCCCACACCATTTTTTATCCCACCATCTCTTGTCATTTTGTGATATAACGCTTGATCTTAACTCTGACCCTCTAGCATTATAGGTTTGATACTCTGCGTACACATTGATAGGGGTGATTGTGATCATTATTAGCCCTTTTATCTCAGTGGGCTTTACTAATTTGATATTCCTTAAACCCCTACCTGGGTCTTATCAGTATTTTCACGGAATACAACTGCAACTAAGCGACCCAGCTGATCACTACACTCTAATATTAGTGGGTGATCTTGCATCTATGAACAGCTGCATAGGGCTGTTTTGTGTTTTTAATGGGTAATATGTTATATTTCTTCTGTTATGTGTGATCAGTCCACGGGTCATCATTACTTCTGGGATATTATCTGCTCCCCTACAGGAAGTGCAAGAGGATTCACCCAGCAGAGTTGCTATATAGCTCCTCCCCTCTACGTCACCTCCAGTCATTCTCTTGCACCCAAAGACTAGATAGGAGGTGTGAGAGGACTATGGTGATTATACTTAGTTTTTAGAACTTCAATCAAAAGTTTGTTATTTTACAATAGCACCGGAGCGTGTTATTACCTCTCTGGCAGAGTTTGAAGAAGAATCTACCAGAGTTTTTCTTATGATTTTAACCGGAGTAGTTAAGATCATATTGCTGTTTCTCGGCCATCTGAGGGAGGTAAAAACTTCAGATCAGGGGACAGCGGGCAGTTGAATCTGCATTGAGGTATGTAGCAGTTTTTATTTTCTGAATGGAATTGATGAAAAAATCCTGCCATACCGTTATAATGAACATGTATGTATGCTCTACACTTTAGTATTCTGGGGATGGTATTTCACCGGAATTACTCTGTAAAAGTACATTAAACCTTTTATTAGGTATTTTTCATGTTAAACGTTTTTGCTGGAATGTAGAATCGTTTGCATTAATGAGGTACTGAGTGAATAAATATTTGGGCATTATTTTTCCACTTGGCAGTTTGCTTGTTTTAATTATGACAGTTTCGTTTCTCTCTCACTGCTGTGTGTGAGAGGGAGGGGCCGTTTTTGGCGCTCTTTGCTACGCATCAAAAATTTCCAGTCAGTTACTCTTGTATTTTCTGCATGATCCGGTTCATCTCTAACAGAACTCAGGGGTCTTCAAACTTCTTTGAAGGGAGGTAGATTCTCTCAGCAGAGCTGTGAGACTTATATAGTGACTGTGATTTAAAACGTTGCTCTGTAATTTTTATGTTTAAAATTTAATTAGTGTTATTTTACTAATGGGAACAAACCTTTGCTAAAAAGTTGTGTTGTTTGTAAAGAGTGATGCTATAACTGTTTTTCAGTTCATTATTTCAACTGTCATTTAATCGTTTAGTGCTTCTTGAGGCACAGTACGTTTTTGTTAAATAAAATTGTAACCGAGTTGCATGTTTATTGCTAGTGTGTTAAACATGTCTGATTCAGAGGAAGATACCTGTGTCATTTGTTCCAATGCCAAGGTGGAGCCCAATAGAAATTTATGTACTAACTGTATTGATGCTACTTTAAATAAAAGCCAATCTGTACAAATTGAACAAATTTCACCAAACAGCGAGGGGAGAGTTATGCCGACTAACTCGCCTCACGTGTCAGTACCTGCATCTCCCGCCCGGGAGGTGCGTGATATTATGGCGCCTAGTACATCTGGGCAGCCATTACAGATAACATTACAAGATATGGCTACTGTTATGACTGAAGTTTTGGCTAAATTACCAGAACTACGAGGCAAGCGTGATCACTCTGGGGTGAGAACAGAGTGCGCTGATAATTCTAGGGCCATGTCTGATACTGCGTCACAGCTTGCAGAGCATGAGGACGGAGAGCTTCATTCTGTAGGTGACGGTTCTGATCCAAGCAGATTGGATTCAGATATTTCAAATTTTAAATTTAAATTGGAAAACCTCCGTGTATTACTAGGGGAGGTCTTAGCAGCTCTTAACGATTGTAACACTGTTGCAATACCAGAGAAAATGTGTAGGTTGGATAAATACTTTGCGGTACCGGCGAGTACTGACGTTTTTCCTATACCTAAGAGATTAACTGAAATTGTTACTAAGGAGTGGGATAGACCCGGTGTGCCGTTCTCACCCCCTCCAATATTTAGAAAGATGTTTCCAATAGACGCCACCACACGGGACTTATGGCAAACGGTCCCTAAGGTGGAGGGAGCAGTTTCTACTTTAGCTAAGCGTACCACTATCCCGGTGGAGGATAGCTGTGCTTTTTCAGATCCTATGGATAAAAAATTAGAGGGTTACCTTAAGAAAATGTTTGTTCAACAAGGTTTTATATTGCAACCCCTTGCATGCATCGCGCCGATTACGGCTGCGGCAGCATTTTGGATTGAGTCTCTGGAAGAGAACCTTAGTTCAGCTACGCTGGACGACATTACGGACAGGCTTAGAGTCCTTAAACTAGCTAATTCATTCATTTCGGAGGCCGTAGTACATTTAACCAAACTTACGGCTAAGAATTCAGGATTCGCCATTCAGGCACGTAGGGCGCTGTGGCTAAAATCCTGGTCGGCTGATGTAACTTCTAAGTCCAAATTACTTAATATTCCTTTCAAGGGGCAAACTTTATTTGGGCCCGGTTTGAAAGAAATTATTGCTGACATTACAGGAGGTAAGGGCCACGCTCTACCTCAAGACAAAGCCAAAGCTAAGGCTAGACAGTCTAATTTTCGTCCCTTTCGGAATTTCAAAACAGGAACAGCATCAACTTCCACTGCACCAAAACAGGAAGGAGCTGTTGCTCGTTACAGACAAGGCTGGAAACCTAACCAGTCCTGGAATAAGGGCAAGCAGGCCAGGAAACCTGCTGCTGCCCCTAAGACAGCATGAACCGAGGGCCCCCGATCCGGGACCGGATCTAGTGGGGGGCAGACTCTCTCTCTTCGCCCAGGCTTGGGCAAGAGATGTCCAGGATCCCTGGGCGCTAGAGATCATATCTCAGGGATACCTTCTAGACTTCAAATTCTCTCCCCCAAGAGGGAGATTTCATCTGTCAAGGTTGTCAACAAACCAAATAAAGAAAGACGCGTTTCTACGCTGTGTACAAGATCTATTATTAATGGGAGTGATCCATCCGGTTCCGCGGTCGGAACAAGGACAAGGGTTTTACTCAAACCTGTTTGTGGTTCCCAAAAAAGAGGGAACTTTCAGGCCAATCTTGGATTTAAAGATCCTAAACAAATTCCTAAGAGTTCCATCGTTCAAAATGGAAACTATTCGGACAATCTTACCCATGATCCAAGAGGGTCAGTACATGACCACAGTGGATTTAAAGGATGCTTACCTTCACATACCGATTCACAAAGATCATTACCGGTATCTAAGGTTTGCCTTCTTAAACAGGCATTACCAGTTTGTAGCCCTTCCATTCGGATTGGCTACGGCTCCAAGAATCTTCACAAAGGTTCTGGGTGCCCTTCTGGCGGTACTAAGACCGCGAGGAATTTCGGTAGCTCCGTACCTAGACGACATTCTGATACAAGCTTCAAGCTTTCAAACTGCCAAGTCTCATACAGAGTTAGTTCTGGCATTTCTAAGGTCGCATGGATGGAAAGTGAACGAAAAGAAGAGTTCTCTCTTTCCTCTCACAAGAGTTCCATTCTTGGGGACTCTTATAGATTCTGTAGAAATGAAGATTTATCTGACAGAAGACAGATTAACAAAGCTTCTAAATGCATGCCGTGTCCTTCATTCCATTCAACTCCCGTCAGTAGCTCAATGCATGGAGGTGATCGGCTTAATGGTAGCAGCAATGGACATAGTACCCTTTGCACGCCTACATCTCAGACCGCTGCAATTGTGCATGCTGAGTCAGTGGAATGGGGATTACTCAGATTTGTCCCCCACTCTGAATCTGGATCAAGAGACCAGAAACTCTCTTCTATGGTGGCTTTCTCGGCCACATCTGTCCAGGGGGATGCCATTCAGCAGGCCGGACTGGACAATTGTAACAACAGACGCCAGCCTACTAGGTTGGGGCGCTGTCTGGAATTCTCTGAAGGCTCAGGGACAATGGAGTCAGGAGGAAAGTCTCCTGCCAATAAACATTCTGGAATTGAGAGCAGTTCTCAATGCCCTTCTAGCTTGGCCCCAGTTAAAAACTCGGGGGTTCATCAGGTTTCAGTCGGACAACATCACGACTGTAGCTTACATCAACCATCAGGGAGGGACAAGAAGCTCCCTAGCAATGATGGAAGTATCAAAGATATTTCGCTGGGCAGAGTCTCACTCTTGCCACCTGTCAGCAATCCACATCCCGGGAGTAGAGAACTGGGAGGCGGATTTCTTGAGTCGCCAGACTTTTCATCCGGGGGAGTGGGAACTTCATCCGGAGGTCTTTGCCCAAATACTTCGACGTTGGGGCAAACCAGATATAGATCTCATGGCGTCTCGCCAGAACGCCAAACTTCCTCGCTACGGATCCAGATCCAGGGATCCGGGAGCGGTTCTGATAGATGCTTTGACAGCACCTTGGAACTTCAGGATGGCTTATGTGTTTCCACCCTTCCCGCTGCTTCCTCGATTGATTGCCAAAATCAAACAGGAGAGAGCATCAGTGATTCTAATAGCACCTGCATGGCCACGCAGGACTTGGTATGCAGATCTAGTGGACATGTCATCCTGTCCGCCTTGGTCTCTACCTCTAAGACAGGACCTTCTGATACAGGGTCCATTCAAACATCAAAATCTAACTTCTCTGAAGCTGACTGCTTGGAAATTGAACGCTTGATTTTATCAAAACGTGGTTTTTCTGAGTCGGTTATTGATACCCTGATACAGGCTAGGAAGCCTGTTACCAGAAAGATTTACCATAAAATATGGCGTAAATACCTATACTGGTGTGAATCCAAAGATTACTCCTGGAGTAAGGTTAGGATTCCTAGGATATTGTCCTTTCTACAAGAAGGTTTAGAAAAGGGTTTATCGGCTAGCTCATTAAAGGGACAGATCTCAGCTCTGTCCATCTTGTTACACAAGCGTCTGTCAGAAAATCCAGACGTCCAGGCATTTTGTCAGGCTTTAGCTAGGATCAAGCCTGTGTTTAAAACTGTTGCTCCGCCATGGAGTTTAAACTTAGTTCTTAACGTTTTACAGGGTGTTCCGTTCGAACCCCTTCATTCCATTGATATAAAATTGTTATCTTGGAAAGTTCTATTTTTAATGGCTATTTCCTCGGCTCGAAGAGTCTCTGAATTATCAGCCTTACATTGTGATTCTCCTTATCTGATCTTTCACTCAGACAAGGTAGTTCTGCGTACTAAACCTGGGTTCTTACCTAAGGTAGTCACTAACAGGAATATCAATCAAGAGATTGTTGTTCCATCCTTGTGTCCAAATCCTTCTTCAAAGAAGGAACGTCTTCTACACAATCTGGATGTAGTTCGTGCCCTCAAGTTCTACTTGCAGGCAACTAAGGATTTTCGACAAACGTCTTCCCTGTTTGTCGTGTACTCTGGTCAGAGGAGAGGTCATAAGGCTTCGGCTACCTCTCTCTCCTTCTGGCTTCGTAGCATAATTCGTTTAGCCTATGAGACTGCTGGACAGCAGCCTCCGGAAAGAATTACAGCTCATTCTACTAGAGCTGTGGCTTCCACTTGGGCCTTTAAGAATGAGGCCTCTGTTGAACAGATTTGCAAGGCTGCAACTTGGTCTTCGCTTCATACTTTTTCCAAATTTTACAAATTTGACACTTTTGCTTCTTCGGAGGCTATTTTTGGGAGAAAGGTTCTTCAGGCAGTGGTTCCTTCTGTATAATGAGCCTGCCTATCCCTCCCGTCATCCGTGTACTTTTGCTTTGGTATTGGTATCCCAGAAGTAATGATGACCCGTGGACTGATCACACATAACAGAAGAAAACATAATTTATGCTTACCTGATAAATTCCTTTCTTCTGTTGTGTGATCAGTCCACGGCCCGCCCTGTTTTTTAAGGCAGGTAAATATTTTTTAAATTATAATCCAGTCACCACTACACCCTTGGCTTCTCCTTTCTCGTTGGTCTTTGGTCGAATGACTGGAGGTGACGTAGAGGGGAGGAGCTATATAGCAACTCTGCTGGGTGAATCCTCTTGCACTTCCTGTAGGGGAGCAGATAATATCCCAGAAGTAATGATGACCCGTGGACTGATCACACAACAGAAGAAAGGAATTTATCAGGTAAGCATAAATTATGTTTTTATACCACCTTCTTGTCACCAATACACACACAACACATTTGGTCTATGATTGATGATTGCTGGTTGTTGAGTGCTATTTATGTACAATCTTTTGTTAGTGTGGGATTCACACTACAACCCTCGCCTCAGTCCCTCTAGTGTACAGCACCTCCTTCCTTAGGAATTTTAACCCTTAAGGTCTAGTTAGACCATCAATCACAAATTAAAACTATAAGTTGGATGTAGACTAAGCTATAGTTCATAAAGGAAACAACTCTCAGGTAGTGCCGTTATTAGTTCTGTTTTTTATGAATTTTATACCTTCCCCTGCAGCTTCCTATAACCCCCTTCTATTCCATAACAATTCCCTTTATTGATTTCAAATGTAGCTCAGCTGCACTTCTATGTTAACTTACTACAATATTCAGCTTATTGCATCCTGTACTCCCCCTATTGACTTGTTACATGTATCTGATAAAAAGACAGTAGCGTCAATTGTTCCTCACAACCAGCCCTACTTAGATTACACCCACATCCATGAATCTGTTTGTGGTTGACTTTGTAACCCCCCCCCCATCCCAATATAAAATCCTTCCTGTGCGTCTTCTTTAAGTCCCACAACCAAACAATAAGCCCCTGACAATGGCTTAGTGCAGAGGTCTCACGAGGGTTAGGAGTAAGGTGAATGAGACCACCAGGGGTGGATAATACAAATGCTTCTTTTGCAATGCTTGTGCAATGTCCCTTTTGTTAGTTCACTGTACAGCATCTTCTCATAAGCACAATAGATAAGTTAGTGAATTGTTAAGGCAAACAATGTTGTCTTCAATGGTTGGAAGGTCTGTTGTTCTTTCCTAACCAAATGATATGACGAGAGATCCATCCATCATGCTAGTAAAACAGATTGTAACTTTTTTACACCAGCCTTTTGTACTAGTACAAGTTCTGGTTGTCCAAGTGTTCTTGAAAGGGCAAAGTTGTCAAAGTTCCATTCTTGGAAACACAGATTTATAAAGATATTTCTGCTACAGGTGGCTTAATCCAAATTGCTAGTACTTCATAAGCAATGTTGTATACATGTTGTCCTCAAAAAAATAATTTAACACTGTTGTCATAGAATGTAGAGTTAATGTTAATGCCTTGAATATTGGGTTTTTCATGTAAATATTGGGATGTTAAAACGATGACAATTTACAGTCATCTGTAAGAGTCATCACAGGGGAATAGACATGACCAACCAGTTCCAGCAAGCAATGTATGAAATGGTCTTCATGGATGTACCTGTAGAAACCCAAAATGTCTTCATGGATGTACCTGTACAAACCCAAACCAATATGTCTTCATGGATGTACCTGTAGAAACCCAAGCAAAAATGACTTAATGGATGTACCTGTAGAAATCGAACCCAAGATGTCTTCATAGATGTACCTGTAGAAACCCAACCCAATATGTCTTCATGTATGTACCTGTAGAAATCGAACCCAAGATGTCTTCATGGATGTACCTGTAGAAATCCAACCCAAGATGTCTTAATGGATGTACCTGTAGAAATCCAAACCAAGATGTCTTCATAGATGTACCTGTAGAAATCGAACCCAAGATCTCTTAATGGATGTACCTATAAAAATCCAAACAAAGATATCTTTATGGATGTACCTGCAGAAATCCAAGCCAAGATGTCTTCATGGATGTACCTGTAGAAACCTAACCCAAGATGTCTTCATGGATGTATCTGTAGAAACCCAACCCAAGATCACTTCATGGATGTACCTGTAGAAATCCAATCCAAGATATCTTCATGGATGTACCTGTAGAAATCCAACCCAAGATGTGCCTCTGCCCCTAGAAAAGCATCTGATGAAATGATCCTAAATGAAGTGCTTCTTATACCATTATCAGTGAAACATTGAAGGTAAAATTAAACTTTCATGCTTCGGGTGAGAGCATATAATTAAAAAAAATACAGTTTACTTCTAATACCAAATTTACTTTGTTCTATCAAAGTTTTTTTAATGTTAGCACCTTCCCATGATAGCTTACGGAGTTAGGCTTGACCACTATAGGATAGATTACAAGTGGAGAGTAATCGATAACGCAGGGTGCATTAATGTTTGTGCAATCTCAAGCAGGTAGTTCTGAAACATGTGGCGTGCCAAGCTTCGCATCACTGACTATGGGGATTTAGCGCATCTGCAGTATCTGACAATCAGATGTTAGCATGCACCTTAGACCATCACTCAAGCAATAGAAAAAAACTTTTTGAGCGCAAAAAAAGAAGCACTGTTAATTGTGCGGGAGCGATGTTAACACACAACAGCACTAATATTTGTGCTGTCCACTTGTAATCTAGGCTATTATGGGAAATATTGTTACAAACACTGCTGCCATATAGTGATCAAGATACGTGCACTCTTCTGAACCTACCTCAGTATGCTTTCATGAAAAGTTTTCTTAAAATTGTACGCTCTATGTGAATCATGAAAGTTTAATTTTTATATTCACATCTTTTTAAGACATGGGAATGGAGGATACCAAAGAGAGAAATAAATTTAAAAGGTAAAGATGCAATATTCTGAGAGATAACCTACTGCAGATTGGGAATAAATTTGTGCCAATCACATGAGAGAAATAGAAATGGTTGATATGTAAAATACCGTTACCATGGCGTTTGGGCAATAATGACAGTAACTATAAACAGTGAGGAACCATCACATTCCTATACAGCCTGCAACTCTCTGGTGACACGGTGAGACATATCTGTCTAACACTGATATAAAAGTAAATTAATAATTCTATACAATATGATCACAAGCCAACCAAAGTCAAATTGTTATGCTAAAAGGGTTAAAGAGCCATGAAAATGTAATTACTTGTAGAATATTATACTGAATAAAGCTACACTTTTGTGACTGCTTACAGAAGTGTGATCTTATCTAGCAATAGAGCTGTGTTAGTTGTTCTTATCAGCCAATCAACAATCTGTCCCTAGGGATAACTTGTGCACAAACTTCCACTCCCTCTCAAAGTCAACATCAATTTAAACGTTACAGTAGCTTTTTTAACACAGAAAAAAGGTTTTTTAGATAGAAAATATTTGAATGCCCCTTTAATTAGCTGAAGTTTTAATATGCAGACCTTTATATAATAATCATTTTCCATTTTTATTTGTAATTTTAGGTATACATTTTTTTTTACCAATTCTGTTATCCCGGAATCTCCTGGTGGGAATAAAGAGATTTCAGAACAATAGCCAGTCCGTAATCTAATTACATGGCTTATTTATGCAGATTTGTCTACCAATCAATCTTACTCAGCCAGAATAAAAGCCTGCTAATTTGCGCTATTTTGCACCTCATTTGTTTTGTAACCCTGAGGTTAATGAGACAAGATGGACTCTCCGGGGGATGCCGTATTGTCAAAGATACAGTTTAATTGAGCAGATTGTGCAGTTATAAAGGTCTCACACGCACAAAAAGTGCTTTGGTTTTATATTCTACTGCAAAATTAAATAGGCGACATTCAATAGGGTAAAAATGCAGGGGGTTTTCAGGCTGTTAGATTTTGGATATTTTTATTGTAATATGTTTTATTTATTGTCAGTTTATATTATATAGAGGAGGATTTCAATGGACATTTAAGTTAGAGCATATTTTAAATTGACATAAAAAGAAAAATAATAAACTGCTTTCATTAGATCAATTTTTTGTATAGCTTTATTTGTAAAAGGGCATTTTAACACAAACATTACATATTCTAAATAATTATAGCATACTAGTCCTAAAGCTTGTGTACACGGGCCATTTTTTGCAGTACAGAGGTCCCACCCCTTGCTCTCTCCCCCCAGTCTCTTTTTCTCTCTCTCTCCCCCTCTCTTTTGCACTCTCTCTCCCCCTCTCTTTTGCTCTCTCCCCCTCTCTTTTGCACTCTCTCTCCCCCTCCCTTTTGCACTCTCTCTCCCCCTCTCTTTTGCACTCTCTCCCCCCTCTCTTTTGCTCTCTCTCTCCCCCTATCTTTTGCACTCTCTCTCCCCCTCTCTTTTGCTGTCTCTCTCTCCCCCTCTCTTTGCTCTCTCTCTCCCCCTCTCTTTTCTTCTTCAATGGAAAGAGTCCACAGCAGCATTCATTACATTTGGGAAATAAGAACCTGGCCACCAGGAGGAGGCAAAGTTACCCCAGCCAAAGGCTTAAATACTCCTCCCACTCCCCTCATCCCCCAGTCATTCTTTGCCTTTTATCTCAGGAGGTTGGCAGAGAAGTGCCAGAATTTTTTAATTTTTGTTTTTTGTCTCTTATGGAGGGTAGTACTCTTCGGCATGGGACAGGAGTTTTTATTAGTCCTGTTAGTCTCTCAGTGAAGGCTTGGATGAAAGTTAGAGTCCGGAGATGCAGGGAGAGTCTTTCTGCGAAACCATCCCGACTCAGATTAACAGCTCCTCAAGCAATCAGCGTTGTCGAACTTCGCTTCGCTGCCTGCTTTCTTTTCTCAAGTCCATGGCGGAGGCGATGCTACTATCCGTCACACTTAAAAAAAAGGCTGTGTTCCTGTTTCATTTTACTTTATGTAATGTACGGTAATGTGATGTTTCCCGTGTGGATAAAGCTTCTCGCGGGTTTAACTTTTAACAATGGGTCTCAGTGAGTCTCTGTTTGATCTTGGAATCGAAGGTTAATATCTCCTGAGGGGGGTTATGGGACAGGGGGGTTTATAATTATGTTTGTTATGTGATTCAACCTGCTTATATGTGAGGTTATGGGCTAATGGTTGGAACTTTGTGGCCTTTGGTAGTGACGGGGCCTGTTGTCTGTACGCACTTTTTGGACTAAACGGTTCACCCTGTGACCGGGCGTGGTTACGCGCTGTTCCCATTTCCGCATTTGTGACCGTGTGGCGTCTGAGATTTAATCTAGTCCGCGTGGGTCTGGTCATAGGAGGTGGTGAGTGCCCCAGCCATTGGTGGTGTCAGGTGTCGTTTTCTTGTTACTGAGTAGTCCATATTGCTATCCCTTCCTAAAGCTATGGGGGATTCTGATGCTGAGCCTGTGATCATTTCAGATTCAGTTACGGAGGATTCGGATACCGACACGATTATAATATCTGATTCAGATTCGGTGTCAGGTGACGAATCCGATTTAGCCTCGTTGACTTCTGTCAAACCATTCTTGTTCCATTTGTCATGTGGGAGCACCCGGTTCCTCTGGCTCGGGGAATCAGGGGTCTGCTGAGCCATCCACCTCTGGGGTCCTGTCTCCCAAGGAGCGAGTTCCCTACCTAATGTTCCTCTTACACATGTGGGTAACCCAGTTTATAGTTCCTCCATGCGGGGTGGTGTGTTTTCCCCCCAGAACTTGCAGTACGCTTTCGCTTTCAAATAATGTTGTCAATGGCTCGTCTACACTCCAGATGTTTCTTTAAGAATGTGCTTGTGCCCTGTTGTTCCTGGTATTCCGCCTTGGGGTGGGCCTCCGCAGTATCCTGAGGGTTCTATTCCGGAGTGTTGTGCATTTCGGTACTGGATTGCACGCCTTCGCGTGTTGCAGACATCTGTTTGAGTCACTGAATGACCCTATAGTACATAGATATGGGAATTTTCAGTCCGATGGTTCGAATGGTACCAAACGTTAGACATATGGGGATGAGGTAATCTCCTATTGTCTTTATTTGAGTTTCTTTCCCAGTTGTGAGATGGGGCTCCGTTTGGCTGATCCGACGGGTAGGCCTGTGTCCTTTTTTGGGGCGTTAACCCTCAATATTTTATTTATATCCGATGGATGTCTTTTATTTGTTTTTGTTTCCTTCGGGAACCATCTGGGATTGATACTCTTGGTTACTTCTGCGGAAGTTGTTGGACATGTTTGTCCTATGTTTAAAATGTCTGTTTTCCTATGAGGGAGAGTTTATGCAGCTTGCTTATTTGGACCCTTAGTACGGGCTGGCCCTGTTTGGGTTCTTGCGGCTGCTGAGACACGTGACGCTATTTCGACTGTGGTTTGGTAGCAGCGCTGAGTGCTCAGATTATCATTTTTTCATGTTTCACTGCAGCATTCGAGAGGAACCCGAGGGTTCCTAAGGCGGGAAGGATTTAACCGGTACTTATAGCTTCTAGTTATAGGTGAGAGTGTTCCGTTGCGTCACTCTGTCATCTGATTTCGGCAGAGCCTTGAGTGCCTCCTCCAGGTGGAGGAGGGTGGGCAGACTTCGGTCCCGTTACCGCTGCTTGAGTGGTTTGCCTTCAGTTTTAGGCTTCAGGATGGTCCTGTTAGGACTGGATCTTACGGCTTATGGATGCGTTTCAGCTTGCAGAGGGTTTTCTTTAAGACCTGTTGCAGCTCTGGTCTCCTTATAGGGAAAGTTTCTGCTGTTCTAGTGTTCTAGATGCAGTATTTATTCTTGGACTGTATGGTCTGTCCAAGTGTTGAGACCTTTAGGTTTCTTTTCATGTCTCCAGGTGAGTCAGATACTCTTTTGGAGATCTGCGTCCCAGATGATGGTTGATCCCTGTGGGGACTGGTCTAACTCGGGGTTACACGGAGCTGGGAAGGTTTAGCACCTTATTTTTCTCTGTACCCTCTGTCTGTGTGGAGGTAATGGAGAGCCTAGCCCGGCTAGTAGGGTTTTGTGGACTTCAAGGTTCCCTGCTGTTGTCCTGTGGCTAAGAGGTCCCTTCATACGATTTCTGGACCAGTTCATTGGAGCGTGGAACTTTAGCTAGGGATGGTGCCTTCCTTTAGTCGGGACCTGCGAGTCTCTCGCTATCCGAATTTAGGATATGTGTCCAGTTAGCCAGTTGGGGTGATTAGTTCTGTGGTGAGACTGCTTGAACTATTAAAAGCCTGGACCTATTTCCTTCTGAGACTCTGCTTCTGGGGTTTTGCTCCTTTTCCTAATCCTATTTTGGATTCTGGGATCTCAGGATTGGTCGGGGTGTTCTCTGGTAGTGGGAACTTGGGCTATGTCCTTGATCTATCTACCTGTCTGGGTCAGATTTGGCCAAGTATTAGAATATTTATTACTCCTTACTGAGTATCCCATGTCATCTGGGAGTTCCTGGGTGGCTAGCACCTTTGAGTGTGGGTTTCGACTGCTGGCGTGGGGTTCCAATTTCTGTTGCTCCTTAGGGTTGCAATTTCCTGGTCGGTTGCTAGTGTCCCCGTGGATTTCTGTTTGCAAGTAATTGGGGTTGGCTGTGCCTCTGTTTTATACCCACTTAACCGGTGGTTCGGACCTTTGGGTCATTGTTGTTCTTTCCAGTTCTTTCCCTTTCATAGGGACTATTCTCCTTTCTTTGGAGATGAGGTCCTTTTTTGTTTAAGACCTCTTTAACTCGGGAGGCATAGGGTGGAGGTGGTCCGCCTGGGGCCTTCCTGGTTCTAAGCAGATTGTGGGCCTTGTTTTGATAGATACTTATCAGTTTATGGCCTTATCTGGGGTCGGGTTGTCCTTGTACTCTGGTGATATGGTTCTTCCATCTCTTCACTCGTTCCTGTATCAGTTTCGGGATTCTTTTGGTTCCTGTACTTGATCTGTGTGGCTGGGTTGGTCCAGCTGGGTATAACTACCCTGCCTAGTAAGCTGAAGGCTTAGCGTTTGAATCCTGCTGTGGCAGCTTTCTTAATAAAGGAATGTCCGAGCGGTCTAGGGATCGAGGTATCCTTTGTCTGTGAGAGCTTGTTAGCTCAGTCTGCGGGGAGAGGTTTTTTCTTTCTCCTTGTTCCTACACAGGAGATGGTTTTCTCTACCTTCGGATTCCGAGGGTATATTCTCCTTTTCGGGAGGCCTTGATGGAGGCTTGTGTTCTCCTTTTTAGGGGCCTAAGTGTAGGTTGGGTGACTTAGGTTGCTGGGAGAATGCCCTCTGTTGAGGTATTGTTTTTATACGGTCCACTTACTGTGGACTGCTTCTTAATTCCTTGCAAGCTCTTTGGTGTCGTCTTGTTATGGACATGGTGTTGTTGATCCTGCGGTTTTGTCCTGGGTCTATTGCTCAGTTTCATTATGAATACTTTGATATTCTGTGGGTGGGCGCAGGGAGGACTTTGCGTCTTCTGTCATGTCCTTGCTTGCAGGATGTTGAGGAGATGTTATCCCATCTCCATGTCCGGATTATTCTGAATTTTCGCTTCATGTGATGTGGCCTTATTCTCAGTTTAGATCCATTTTTGTCTCCGTGAGCCGGGTCTTCACACACTTGAGGTGTTTTCTGTCGTATTAAAGGAACCTTTTGGTTTCCTCGGTTCCTTGCCTTGCCCCTGGGGGCTTAAGGTGGTTGGAGGAACCTTTTATTGGGGCGATGGTATCTCTTGGAGTCGAGGCCGTTTGTGGTCTCTTGTTTGGCTCTGGCTTGACTGCGAGTCAGTGTCACGGGGGCTTTTCTTCAAATTTTTCTTTACATTTTTCTTGGCTTCGATGAAACAGGATTTTTTGTTGGGTTGTGGTTCAGGTCTGGTGCCCTCAGTTTGGGCTGCCTATGTACCTTCCCGTCTTGGCATTCAGTGTCCTCTTTAGCTTGGGTATTGATTTACCAAAAGTAATGAATGCTGCTATGGACTCTTTCCATTTAAGAAGAAAAACATAAATTATGCTTACCTAATAATTTCATTTTCTTCTGATGGAAAGAGTCCACAGCACCCCACCCGTAATCTGTGCGACGTCCTTATATTCTTCTGGCATCTTTTCACTCTGATATTTCTTCTACTGTTCCTTGTTCCTCGGCAGAATGACTGAGGGATGAGGGGAGTGGGAGGAGTATTTAAGCCTTTGCCTGGGGTGTCTTTGCCTCCTCCTGGTGGCCAGGTTCTTATTTTCCAAAAGTAATGAATGCTGCTGTGGACTCTCCATCGGAAGGAAAGAACATTTTCTGGTAAGCATAATTTATGCTTTTGCTCTCTCTCTCACCTTCTCTTTTGCTCTCTCTCCCCCCCCCCCCTCTCTTTTGCTCTCTCCCCCCCCCCTCTCTTTTGCTTTCTCTCCCCCCCTCTCTTTTGCTCTCTCTCCCCCCCTCTTTTGCTCTCTCTCCCCCCCTCTCTTTTGCTCTCTCTCCCCCCCCTCTCTTTTGCTCTCTCCCCCCCCCCCCTCTATTTTGCTCTTTTTTCCCCCCTCTCTTTTGCTCTCTCCCCCCCCCCCTCTCTTTTGCTCTCTCTCCCCCTCTCTTTTGCTCTCTCTCCCCCTTTATTTTGCTGTCTCTCCCCCTCTGTTTTGCTCTCTCTCCCCCTCTTTTGTGCTCTCTCTCCTCTCTTTTGCTCTCTCTCTCTCTCCCCTCTCTTTTGCACTCTCTCACCTTTTCTTTTGCCCGCTTTCTCTCTCACCCTCTCTTTTGTTCTCTCTCACCCTCTCTTTTGTTCTCTCTCCCCCCTCTCTTTTGCTCTCTCTCTCTCTCCCCCTCTATTTTGCAATCTCTCCTCTCTTTTGCTGTCTCTCTCCCCCCCTCTCTTTTTTGCTCTCTCTTCCCTCTCTTTTTCTCTCTCTCTTTCTCTCTTCCCCTATCTTTTGCTTTCGGTCTCGCTCTCTTTTGTTCTCTCTCTCTTTCCCTCTTTTTTACTCTCTCTCTCCCCCTCTCTTTTGATCTCTCTCCCCCTCTCTTTTGCTCTCTCTGTCTCCCCCTCTCTTTTGCTCTCTTTCTCTCCCCCTCTTCTGCACTCTCTCTCCCTCTCATTTGCTCTCTCTCTCCCCCACTTTTGCTCTCTCTCCCCCTCTCTTTTGCTCTCTCCCTCCCCTGTATTTTGCTCTCTCTCAACCCTATTTTTGCTCTCTCTCACCCTTCTCTTTTACTCTCTCTCACCCATCTCTTTTACTCTCTCTCACCCCTCTCTTTTGCTCTATATCTCCCCTCTGCTGCTCTCTCTCTCATGCAGACACTCAGATAGTCACAGCAGCTACCACCTGGCCCCGCCCCTGTCACGTTCAGACCCTACTCCTTCACAACCAGCTCCGCCCCTTTACAGTGCGGCTCCACCCCTTCACGGCCGGTCCGCCCCTACCCCCTTCGCAGATTAGGTGTCAGAAGTCAGTTTGTTGAAGGCCAGGTGTGTTTATCCTCATGCAGTCTCTACTGCACATGACAGCTTTGGACAAACACACTTGGCCTTTTATATTATAGGATTGTCAAAATAGAGCATTTGTCATTTAGACTATATTTACATGTACATAATACAGCTTATACATGTAACCTAAATACAGTTTTATATCATGTTTATACACCATACCCTCAGACAGACAGTACAGTACTGTAATCAGACAGGTAATATTTATATGTTATATAATACAGCTTATACATGTAACCTAAAGGTAGTTTTATATCATGTTTATACACAGCACCCTCAGACAGACAGACAGTAATCAGACAGGTAATATTTATATGTTATATAATACAGCTTATACATGTAACCTAAAGGTAGTTTTATATCATGTTTATACACAGCACCCTCAGACAGACAGTACAGTACTGTAATCAGACAGGTAATATTTATATGTTATATAATACAGCTTATACATGTAACCTAAATACAGTTTTATATCATGTTTATACACCACACCCTCAGACAGACAGTACAGTACTGTAATCAGACAGGTAATATTTATATGTTATATAATACAGCTTATACATGTAACCTAAAGGTAGTTTTATATCATGTTTATACACAGCACCCTCAGACAGACAGTACTGTAATCAGACAGGTAATATTTATATGTTATATAATACAGCTTATACATGTAACCTAAATGTAGTTTTATATCATGTTTATACACAGCACCCTCAGACAGACAGTACAGTAATCAGACAGGTAATATTTATATGTTATATAATACAGCTTATACATGTAACCTAAAGGTAGTTTTATATCATGTTTATACACAGCACCCTCAGACAGACAGTACTGTAATCAGACAGGTAATATTTATATGTTATATAATACAGCTTATACATGTAACCTAAAGGTAGTTTTATATCATGTTTATACACAGCACCCTCAGACAGTACAGTACTGTAATCAGACAGGTAATATTTATATGTTATATAATACAGCTTATACAGATAACCTAAAGGTAGCTTTATATCATGTTTATACACAGCACCCTCACACAGACAGACAGTACTGTAATCAGACAGGTAATATTTATATGTTATATAATACAGCTTATACATGTAACCTAAAGGTAGTTTTATATCATGTTTATACACAGCACCCTCACACAGACAGACAGTACTGTAATCAGACAGGTAATAATTATATGTTATATAATACAGCTTATACATGTAACCTAAAGGTAGTTTTATATCATGTTTATACACAGCACCCTCAGACAGAGAGTACTGTAATCAGACAGTAATATTTATATGTTATATAATACAGCTTATACATGTAACCTAAAGGTAGTTTTATATCATGTTTATACACAGCACCCTCAGACAGACAGTACAGTAATCAGACAGTAATATTTATATGTTATATAATACAGCTTATACATGTAACCTAAAGGTAGTTTTATATAATGTTTATACACAGCACCCTCAGACAGACAGTACTGTAATCAGACAGTAATATTTATATGTTATATAATACAGCTTATACATGTAACCTAAAGGTAGTTTTATATCATGTTTATACATAGCACCCTCAGACAGACAGTACTGTAATCAGACAGGTAATATTTATATGTTATATAATACAGCTTATACATGTAACCTAAAGGTAGTTTTATATCATGCTTATACATAGCACCCTCAGACAGACAGTACTGTACTGTAATCAGACAGGTAATATTTATATGTTATATAATACAGCTTATACATGTAACCAAAAGGTAGTTTTATATCATGTTTATACACAGCACCCTCAGACAGACAGTACAGTACTGTAATCAGACAGGTAATATTTATATGTTATATAATACAGCTTATACATGTAACCAAAAGGTAGTTTTATATCATGTTTATACACAGCATCCTCAGACAGACAGTACTGTAATCAGACAGGTAATATTTATATGTTATATAATACAGCTTATACATGTAACCTAAAGGTAGTTTTATATCATGTTTATACACAGCACCCTCAGACAGTACAGTACTGTAATCAGACAGTAATATTTATATGTTATATAATACAGCTTATACATGTAACCTAAAGGTAGTTTTATATCATGTTTATACACAGCACCCTCAGACAGACAGTACTGTAATCAGACAGGTAATATTTATATGTTATATAATACAGCTTATACATGTAACCTAAAGGTAGTTTTATATCATGTTTATACACAGCACCCTCAGACAGACAGTACTGTAATCAGACAGTAATATTTATATGTTATATAATACAGCTTATACATGTAACCTAAAGGTAGTTTTATATCATGTTTATACCCAGCACCCCCAGACAGACAGTAATCAGACAGGTAATATTTATATGTTATATAATACAGCTTATACATGTAACCTAAAGGTAGTTTTATATCATGTTTATACACAGCACCCTCAGACAGACAGTACAGTAATCAGACAGGTAATATTTATATGTTATATAATACAGCTTATACATGTAACCTAAAGGTAGTTTTATATCATGTTTATACACAGCACCCTCAGACAGACAGTACTGTAATCAGACAGGTAATATTTATATGTTATATAATACAGCTTATACATGTAACCTAAAGGTAGTTTTATATCATGTTTATACACAGCACCCTCAGACAGTACAGTACTGTAATCAGACAGGTAATATTTATATGTTATATAATACAGCTTATACAGATAACCTAAAGGTAGCTTTATATCATGTTTATACACAGCACCCTCACACAGACAGACAGTACTGTAATCAGACAGGTAATATTTATATGTTATATAATACAGCTTATACATGTAACCTAAAGGTAGTTTTATATCATGTTTATACACAGCACCCTCACACAGACAGACAGTACTGTAATCAGACAGGTAATAATTATATGTTATATAATACAGCTTATACATGTAACCTAAAGGTAGTTTTATATCATGTTTATACACAGCACCCTCAGACAGAGAGTACTGTAATCAGACAGTAATATTTATATGTTATATAATACAGCTTATACATGTAACCTAAAGGTAGTTTTATATCATGTTTATACACAGCACCCTCAGACAGACAGTACAGTAATCAGACAGTAATATTTATATGTTATATAATACAGCTTATACATGTAACCTAAAGGTAGTTTTATATAATGTTTATACACAGCACCCTCAGACAGACAGTACTGTAATCAGACAGTAATATTTATATGTTATATAATACAGCTTATACATGTAACCTAAAGGTAGTTTTATATCATGTTTATACATAGCACCCTCAGACAGACAGTACTGTAATCAGACAGGTAATATTTATATGTTATATAATACAGCTTATACATGTAACCTAAAGGTAGTTTTATATCATGCTTATACATAGCACCCTCAGACAGACAGTACTGTACTGTAATCAGACAGGTAATATTTATATGTTATATAATACAGCTTATACATGTAACCAAAAGGTAGTTTTATATCATGTTTATACACAGCACCCTCAGACAGACAGTACAGTACTGTAATCAGACAGGTAATATTTATATGTTATATAATACAGCTTATACATGTAACCAAAAGGTAGTTTTATATCATGTTTATACACAGCATCCTCAGACAGACAGTACTGTAATCAGACAGGTAATATTTATATGTTATATAATACAGCTTATACATGTAACCTAAAGGTAGTTTTATATCATGTTTATACACAGTACCCCCAGACAGTACAGTACTGTAATCAGACAGTAATATTTATATGTTATATAATACAGCTTATACATGTAACCTAAAGGTAGTTTTATATCATGTTTATACACAGCACCCTCAGACAGACAGTACTGTAATCAGACAGGTAATATTTATATGTTATATAATACAGCTTATACATGTAACCTAAAGGTAGTTTTATATCATGTTTATACACAGCACCCTCAGACAGACAGTACAGTAATCAGACAGGTAATATTTATATGTTATATAATACAGCTTATACATGTAACCTAAAGGTAGTTTTATATCATGTTTATACACAGCACCCTCAGACAGACAGTACTGTAATCAGACAGTAATATTTATATGTTATATAATACAGCTTATACATGTAACCTAAAGGTAGTTTTATATCATGTTTATACCCAGCACCCCCAGACAGACAGTAATCAGACAGGTAATATTTATATGTTATATAATACAGCTTATACATGTAACCTAAAGGTAGTTTTATATCATGTTTATACACAGCACCCTCAGACAAACAGTACAGTACTGTAATCAGACAGGTAATATTTATATGTTATATAATACAGCTTATACATGTAACTAAAGGTAGTTTTATATCATGTTTATACACAGCACACTCAGTCAGACAGTACAGTAATCAGACAGTAATATTTATATGTTATATAATACAGCTTATACATGTAACCTAAAGGTAGTTTTATATCATGTTTATACACAGCACCCTCAGACAGACAGTACAGTAATCAGACAGGTAATATTTATATGTTATATAATACAGCTTATACATGTAACCTAAAGGTAGTTTTATATCATGTTTATACACAGCACCCTCAGACAGACAGTACTGTAATCTGACAGGTAATATTTATATGTTATATAATACAGCTTATAGTGTAACCTAAAGGTAGTTTTATATCATGTTTATACACAGCACCCTCAGACAGACAGTACAGTAATCAAACAGTAATATGTATATGTTATATAATACAGCTTATACATGTAACCTAAAGGTAGTTTTATATCATGTTTATACACAGCACCCTCAGACAGACAGACAGTACAGTAATCAGACAGACAGACAGTACAGTAATCAGACAGACAGACAGTACAGTAATCAGACAGACAGTACAGTAATCAGACAGACAGACAGTACAGTAATCAGACAGGTATTACTTGTTTTTTTTAAATAAATATAGAATACATTTTGCATTTTAGATCAAAAATACAAAAAACAAAGGCAAAGGCAGAGAAAATTGTGATTTAGAGGTAGGGTTACCACCTCGGCCATGTTTTCCTGGGTACTTATTAGTTATACATGCTGCAGGGTGTGCAGGTAGGAACATGAATTTAAACCCTTGACAGCACACACATAATGACATTAAACAGCACTGTTCCCTCTCTGCCCACCCTGCAGCATGTATAACTCATAAGTGCCCAGGAAACCATGGCCGAGGTGGCATCCCTATTTACAGGTGGGGTAAAAAAATCATTGTTAATAATTTAATTTTTTATAAATATTAATTAAAAAGTTTGGATTTCAGAATAAATTTGGATGTTGGAATTCTGGATTTGGGAATGTGTACCTGTATTAAATGTATGTAGATTGTTGTGTATGATAAAATAATTATAATATAATGTGCATAATAATAAGGTGATCAAAAAGTATACACTGATGTTTTGTATTAAGTGTTATTGTTAGGATTAGGGAAACAGGCTTCTTCTCTATGCCTAAAATCCATCCTATGATGTTACCAACTGGGTCAATGTTAAAGTGAAGGTCAATTTGATGAATTAGTGCCCGGTTTTTAATAATCCTATTAAAAACAAGGGCACTTTAATTCATCAAAATTGACATTTCACTCGTTTTCTTTAAAAACTTACCTTTTAATCCTGGCAGCTGCTCTAGCGATTTCCCTGGCTGTCTGAAGCCTTTGCAGATGTCAGAAATGACGAATCCGGCTTCCTCCAATCACGGCTTCCCCCTGGGGAATCTTGGCCTGATGCAACGCAGCGATTGGAGGAAGCCAGATTCGTCAGTTTGGACCTGCAAAGATGGCTTGCGACGGGCAGAGGAAGTGCTGGAGCGGCTGCCAGGATTAAAATCTAAGTTTTTGAAGAAAACAAGTAAAATGTCAATTTTGATGAATTAAAGTGCCCTTGTTTTTAATAGGATTATTAAAAACCAGGCACTAATTCATCAAAATTGACCTTCACTTTAAAGAAAAATGTACCTGTTCTCTGTCTCACTTCTAAATAGGAGCCGCTCATTTTTACAACACGGCTGCTTGTTATATACCACAGTAGTTAAATGTTTTTATAGGTTTCAGTACATAAGGTTTAGGTAAATAAAATATAAAAGACCAACTGGAATGCCTGTTTAACTGACCAATCATATGTAAATGTTAGTATTTTTCACACCCTATAAGCACAAAGCAAAGCCATTCAGAAAAACGTATCAAGACTGCAGACACATTATCAAGTAGAGAAGTGCAATCGCCACTTGTGATACAGCATCGCGTGACAAAAGTTACCATTGCACAAGAGCTCTCTTGTGCAATCCTGGCCCCTGCTGTCACTCAACCAATTGCTCAAGAGCGGGGCATGTCCATCACCTCTGAAGTGGCGGAGAAACTAAAAAAGAAGCATACATTTGCACTTTGCAGGCTTGCTCTGCCCCACATCACTTTACATCTAAATACATTTTCCACATTATGGTCTAGATTACAAGTCCCAGGCTAATCTCATCAACAGCACAAAACTGGGCTCTCCTAAGTAAGTTATTAAAAGGTTTTATACTGGATTTTTATATCAGTATCTGTGCACGTTCTATAGCAGTGTCTATTACATGCCGTTGTAGTATACTGCCCTTTTAAATGTACAGAAGGAACAGCGAGATAAGAGTGGGACTAAACTATTAAACGTAAGGAAGCAAATCACAGAGCACCAAGCTAAATATATGAATGCCTTAATGACACAAAGGAGAAAGTATAATGTGCAAATGTAATAAAGGTCAAAGGGGAATATCTGTTTCACCCCTGCATGTAACTATGTGTTTAACTCTTGCATGAGGCTATAGTGTTGATCAAAATCCTGTAGAAAAGTTTATCAAATTATTAATCTATAAATCTCCCCTTAGACTTTAATGGGGATTTTTCTGTCTGAAAATGATTAGACATTTCTAAAGGATTGTGGTTAGTTCCTGTGTTTAACCCCTGGCTGCAGAGGGTGACACTATATAAATCTGAGCTTTATTGTGCACCAGCTCCGTACAATACAGAGAGAGGCAGCACATTGTGCCTTTGTGTGACACATCATTTTAGGCAATCTCACCTGAGAAGAGAGTTTGACACCATTAGACCCTAGGACCTGATTGTCTAAAGCTCTCTGCTCACTCTGGTGAGATTATCTCATCAGTACTTCATCAGAGCTGTTTATTTTGCTGGACAGATTCTGGGGTGCAGTATTTATATGGTGCGTAATTTCTCTCTATGCCTGCGAGTGACCATTGGGCTCTGTGTGAGGTTTTTAGTTTATCAGACGATGGACGACTATGCAGCTGTATTAAAACCCAGAATTTGTATTATTTCACTGCTGCAGATGTGGAGACTAATTTAACTTTATATCTTTTCAGATTGTGATACGTACTGCAAAGCATCCAAAGGAAAACTGAAGATTAACATGAAAAAGTACTGCAGGAAAGACTATGGTGAGAGCTATTAGATGCTGCATTTCTGATCAGAGAATGTCTAACATATATATCATCATACACTTGTTTCCTCATTTAAGGAATTGTCTGTTTGTACAAACTCTTCAGGGTCTCCTCTGCAATAAGCTGTTTGTCCCCACACTCTACCACTGGTTGTCCTAGAGATTTGTCCCAGTGTTTTTCACATTAATGCATAATAGACCTCTTTGGCAATGAAAAGGTTAAGTAATTAAGACTAATTACATTGCATAACAGCTGGGTGCCAATTAGAGTCTTTTTTCCAGCTACTTCTGTACATTCAGCACTTGGCCGCACAACATATATTTGGGATTGAGAATGGGATGTTTATTCCACTGTATGGAGGAGAACAATATATAATGATAATGAATATATCTGCACATTATACAGCCTTGTTATGCTGCTCTAGAGCATAGAAATACAACTCTGCAGAATATTGTACTATACTATTTCTATTCTATATTATTTAGGAACTATACAGCAAATTGTTTCTACAGTATCCTTATGTATATAGGTTGTGGTCAGTAATATACTTAGGCACGTCGCTATCCATCTTATTGGTAACTTAAGATATTGTGGGTGGTGATATTGTTAGTCTGCAGTAAAGGCTTAAACCTTAGGTTGTCAAAGAGAGGTTTAGAAGTGATCACTCTTCCAGTGGGGGTGGGACAGATAGGTACTAAAATGTTAATTTTCCATTGTTTTCTCTAAGTATTGGTCTTTGAGTATACAGTGGGACATAAAATCAATATGACTATATTTATTTATACACATACTGTTCATTCATATATACAGCTCTGGAAAAAAATAAGAGACCACTGCGAAATTTTCTTCCATATTCCAAATAAACATATTGTCATTTAGAGCATTTATTTCCAGAAAATGACAACTGGTCAAAATAACAAAAAGATAAGAATCTAGAACACTGACCCACAGGTTTGTACATTATGATTATTATTATTTATTTGTTTAGCGCCACAAATTCCGTAGCGCTGGGTACAGAGATAAGGGTTTACAATGACAAGGGTTAGTGATAAAGTACAAAACAGACTAAACAAATCTAGCACAGAACGAAGAGGGCCCTGATCTGAAGAGCTCACAGTCTACAGTATTATTGTGCTGCTCAAATTCAGTTGTGTATATTTATGAACTATCAAGTTTAGGAAAAATATCCACTAAAAATGTAGTCTTTTTTTAATTGAAAATAGCAAATTTCAGTTTAGAGTAGGAGCTTTAAGTTAAGGCCGTTATTCATACCACATTCCTGCCCCCAGCGCCAGACAGAGGGTTTGGGCACAGTCTGTTTGGTTTCTCCCGCTGGCTTCCCCCCCTCCCGGGTGAGCTGGCCATGCATTCTGTACCAGGCCTTGGATCTTGGCCACATCAGCCTAACAAGAAAGCTGACTGCATCCCGCACGGCTGCAGGACGGACCAGAGAAAGAGCTGACATCTAGCATTCTGCCTCCCCATGGGGGGTGGCTGACAAACCTCAAACGGGCATCTGAGAGATGCCTGCTGCTCCATTTAATATGTCCGCTCACTTACAAAATGCAGCTATTCCCCCACAGCGTGAGGGCTCCGGGACAAGAGGCTAATCCTGTGCTATGATTCCAGTCTCTCACAGGGGCACAGCTTTGTGCCAGCTTTCCCAGAGCACTGGTAGAGGGAGCAGAGGATTCTGGGATTGAATACAGGGCAGTTCATTTGTCACATCTTGGCTGAAAACAGATGGGGAAGACTGACTGCTATAGTAAAGGCCAGAAGGACAAAGGCAAAATGCCCAAGATGGATACAGGAAGACAGAAGAGATTCCAAAATCCTAAGCATCTTATATTATACTGTAAACATGCAGATGTGCACTATAGACACCAGAGGGATTCCAGCATAAGTGGGGGGGGGGGGGGGGTTCCTCTGAACGTGTAGAGGACAAACAGTGGTTGGTATTAACGGGTTAAAAATTGGGATCCCGGACCTGTATTGACTATGCGCATGAACTGGCTTTTCTGACCTGTATATAGAAATAAACATACGCATGCTCTGGTTGTACCTAGAGAAAGAATCAGATAAGATCTGCAGTTTCCCAGCTGGCAATAAAAGATTTTTGAAAGCTAAACCCCTTATTAAATTTAGCTGTTGTAAGACACAGCTTCAGTTTCCCGCTATTCTTTCTCATCCCTCCTCTCCTCCTCTCCGGTTACCTCATCACACTCCCGTTTACAGGACTTCTCCAGACTGGCTCCCATCTTGTGGAACTCTCTGCCTCACCCCACAAGACTCTCCCCTAGTTTTGAAAGCTTCAAGTGCTCCCTAAAGACTCTACTGTTCAGGGATGCATACAGCCTATGCTAACCTTACTTTATACCAGTTCCTCTCATCCATTGCTATCCGCCATGAACCCCCTTAGCATGTAAGCCTAAGAGTCCAGCTGTTTGTAGATCACCTTCCTAAAAGTGGATTACAACAGTGCAACTCTTGGCAGGGCCCTCTACCGATCTGATCCCTATAACTGTTTTGTTGTACTCCTCATTTGTTTATAGCGCTGCGGAATCTGTTGGCGCTCTACAAATAACCGATAATAATAATAATCCCGGTTTACAAGCTCACAAAATGATGTCAGGTGTTAAGTTCTACCCCCATTTCATCTAATGATCTACAGATTGGTAGTTTTTAGGAGAACATTAGCTCCTCTGAGTATGTTGCTTAGCAACTATAACCGGATGGTATAAAAGACGTGTTTCCATCTTAATGGGAGGAGAGTCCACTACTTCATTCATTACTTGTGGGAAATAAGAACCTGGCCACCAGGAGGAGGCAAAGACACTCCAGCCAAAGGCTTAAATACCTCCCCCACTCCCCTCATCCCCCAGTCATTCTTTGCCTTTCATCACAGGAGGAAGTGTCGGAAGATTCAGAGTAGTCTCTTATGGAGGGCAGTACTCTTCGAAATGGGACTGGAGTTTTAAGTAGAGTCCGGAGATGCAGGGAGAGTCTTTCTGCGAAACCATCCCGACTCAATTTAACAGCTCCATTAGCAATCAGCGTTGAAGAGTTTCGCTGCTTGCTTTTCTTCTCTCAGGTCCATGTCAGGAGCGATGCTACTACCCTGTCACACTTGAAGGGCTCCTGTTCCACGGCGTTGATTCTGGTAAGATCGTTTCATTTATATATATATATATTTGATAACGCAAGAAGACAGGGTCACAGTGTGGCTCCTTTTATCTTTATAGAATCTAGAGTAATACAATCAGAAGGGGGCTGTTGAACAGGGGGGATATTATTATGCATATTATTGTTTATTGTGTTTTTCTACTGCATTTGTGTGAGATGAGGCTCCCTCAGTGTGGAACACAGTTGATTAGCGAGAGATTGAGACAGGCTTTTTTGGCGCGTCCTTCTCTCAAGTGCAGGGGCGGTACTGCATGGCAATCCATGTGACCGGGTGTGGCTTCTGCAACTTCCTCTTTCTCGACCTGCGTTCCAAAAAGACGAAAGCTGTTTCTTGTAGTCCGGGTCATAGAAGGTGGTGAGTGCCCCGGCCATTTGGATATAAAGGTGCCATTTATTTTTTATCAAGTCTGTAATAAAGGCGCAAGCTATGTATGACTCTAATATGTTAGAGGATACTCCCTCTTTATCCAAACCCATTAACTGTGTATATTGTAAGTAGGTTCCAGTCAAACCACCTGCGCAACTCTGTTCCACTTGCTTTGAAAATATTGTTATTTCCAAAAAGAATAAGGTATTTAGTATGACTGAGCCGTCCACCTCTGAGGGCTCCCCGCCCCGCGAGGTGTGTTCCCTGCAATCATCTTCGATCACAGAAGCAGTTCCCCAGGGCCTTGCTAATCCTCCTGCTGGAGGGGTCCTTTGGCCTCCAGACTTCGCCAATCAATTACAGACGGCGGTTTCTGCGGCCATTAATGCAATGCCTCGCCCTACTAAGAAGCAAGCAGAAGGTATGGCACTGCTATCCGTCTCAGGGGTCTTCAACTCCGCTGGATGTCTCAGACAGATTATCCGCTGAGGAGGACAACTCCGACTTATCGGAGGATGTCGCTTCTGGGTCAGAATCGGCTAAATCTAGGCCTCCGTCCGCGGAGGAGCCAGATTTCAAATTTAAGATGGAGCATTTGCTCTTTCTGCTGAAAGAGGTGCTTGCTACGTTGGAGGTTCCGGAACCAAAACTACCGGAGGAACCTTCGATCCCTAAACTGGATAGGGTTTATGAGGACAGGGTAGTGCCCCAGGCCTTACAGGTTCCAGTCAAAATGGCTAACATTATTAAGAATGAATGGGAGAAACTTGGTTCACTCTTTTCCCCTCTTCTTCTTTTAAAAAGCTTTTCCCCATTCCGGACGCACAGCTTGAACTGTGGGAAACTGTCCCTAAGGTGGTTGGTGCTATCTCCACACTTGCTAAAGAACGACTATTCCGCTCGAGGATAGCTCTTCTTTCAAGGAACCCATGGATAAAAAGATGGAGTCCATGCTGTGGAAGATATTCCAACTCATGGGATTCGTTTTTTAACCGGCGGCGGCGGTCGCTGTGGTGGCTGGTGCGGCTACCTACTGGCGTAACACTCTATCAGCTATGGTCGAGGTGGAGACTCCTCTCGATGAAATTGTAGAACGAATCAAGGCCTTAATAGTGTCGCATTCGTTCATTTGTGATGCTAACATGCAGATTATTCGCCTGAATGCTAAGACATCAGATTTTTCTGTCTTAGCCCGCAGGGCTCTGTGGCTAAAGTTGTGGTCTGTGGACATGACTTCTAAGTCTCGCTTGCTTTCCCTCCCATTCAAGGGGAAGGTTTTGTTTGGCCCGGGCCTGGATTCTATGATAGCTACGGTCACGGGTGGCAAGGGTGCCTTCTTGCCTCAGGATAAGAAGGCTAAACCTAAGGGATCTACTTTTCATCCCTTTCGTGCGGACAAGTCTCAGCACCAGCAGCCTGCTGCAAAGTCGAGGACTAGGGTCGAGGACTAGAGTCACAGACAGTATCGTTGCAACAGGAACCAAAAAGACACTTAGGGCTAGATTTATTATAGCTGAGGCGTACAGGGGCGTGTATACGTGCCCCTGTATGCCTCAGCTCGCCTGTGGCGGGGAGAAATTACCCACGCAATTTTGCGCTCGCGTGCAATCCCGCCCCCTGCCCGCGCACAGCCAATCACACACGGGCAGGAGCTGTCAATCTCCTCGGTCGGTCTCGACCAAGGAAATTGAATTTCGCCAGTTTAGAGGTGGCGAAGAGCTTAGGGAAGCTGCTTGATAAATTGTGTGTTGATCTAGAGGCGCTTTTTATTTTGTATATCCTGTAAGTGCAATCTATGTGTATGCGCAAAGTGGAGTTATTAAATCTTTTACCTTGAATCGTGGTTACGCTCTCTCATCTTCTGTTTTGTAGTATAAATGATGCTTACCTGATCATTTCATTAGACAGCGTCTTATTCATAGCATGATTTATTAGATTTATAATTTTATTATATAATATTTCAAGATTTCATATATTTTACATTGATATTCATAAGTACCTTTTATTTATAAGTTATCAGTCAACATAATTCTTAAGTATGAATATGATTTTGTTAAGTAGATGTATTTTACATGACCTATAAAGGGTTTACATTTTCTACTAGTTGTGAAGGGCATCTTGGGCCAGCTTTTCAAGTGACTCTGTTACAAAAGTATAGATCAATATGAGGGCAGTAGGTGGGTCTGATCTGCAGCAGAGGTAAGTCTTATCTGAGGGGCAAGTGGGTCAGTGGGAACTAAAATAACGTGTTTGTGTTAATAAAAAAAAAAAAATTAGACGTGCACAGCCAAAATATTAGTCTTAGACTAATTTTTAAATTTGTACAAAAATAAATGCACATGTCTAGAAAACACCATCTTTATTTGAAACATATAGTAGCAAGTTTATGTAAAGGGTTTAAGTAGGTATAATATTCGTGAACCAGCGCATCTGACTGGGTGAATCAGGAAGGTATAATTGGTGGTACAGCCTTTTATATGGGGTGTATGTTGCTCCAATATGGATGACAGGTGCGTTTTGTCTTCACTTGGTCTAATGTAGGGGCTCTGGTAGGTTTATCTAGTAGGCAAGAGGTAGGTCTGATCTAGAGGGGATAATTATGTCTGATTTATAGGGGGCAGATAAGTCTAATGTGGGAGCTCTGGTAGATTTATCAAGTTCCGCAGGTGGGTCTGATCTATATAAGGAACAATGAGTTTGATCTTTGGGGTGCCGATGGTTCTGATGCATTGGTTAATTTTGGTGCACTGTGTAATATATTCACAAAGATCAAAGGGACAATAAAGTCATAATAAGACATTCATGATTTAGACAGAGCACTCAATTTTAATTTTCTATTAGTTAATTTGCTTCCTTCTCTTGTTATCCTTTGCTGAAAGGTTTATTTAGGTAAACTCAGGAGCAGCAAAGAACCTAGGTTCTAGCTGCTGATTGGTGGCTGCATTTATATGCTGTTTGTCATTGGCTCACCCATGTGTTCATTTAGAAACCAGTAGAGCATTGCTGCTCTTTCAACAAATGATACCAAGAGAATGAATAGACGTAAACTGGAAAGTGGTTTAAAATTCTATGTTCTATCTAAATCATGAAATAAAAATGTCCCTTTAAACACATCATGAAAAAGGAGCATTTAAAAGTATATGTATTTTACACTACAGTCTATCTCTTATTGTATCATATAATATCACAATAACAGGCATTGCTGACATTTTCTGTATTTATTTCGACTTCCTCCCTTGGAAGACAGTTCCATATATCTACTACTCTCTATGTAAAACATAAAAATACAACTGTCATGACCTTTTATTCTGATGGTCTCCTCTGTCTGATAAATGTTCCCTCCTGAGCTTTATTGAATCACTTCATTAGTGTATGGACTTGTGATGTTTGGTGTTTAATTGAGAGAGAGAGAGAGAGAGAGAGAGATACAGATTATATTTGTATCATCTCCTTAGAGAAGTTCTCCCTCACTTACAGTGCAGTGACTGACTTAGGCACAGCCTGTGCTGATGTTTTCACAGCTGGAAGGGTGAAATAAATCCTGGAATCCTTTCGGATTGAGAATGTTGATTTTTCCAAAGGTGTCCTCCCCTCCCCCGGGGGAAGTTGGAAGGTTTTGGTTTTCCGGAGCGGACAAATTTAGGAGTTTTCCGACTTGGTGGTCAGATGTGCTCTTTAACTTCAACCTGCTGTTGGTCAGCAAGGTCAGCCTGCAGTCAGCCTGTGTAAGGAGAGAGGTTTGAACAAATCATCCCTAAGGGTTTATGCAGCATAAAACACTTTTCTCTCTCTGGAACTATTTCCATATCACCATATATTATGAAGTGGATGGTCCTTGATGGATACCATCTCCCTGTTTATTCTGCACCAGGAGTGATTTCCTTGACATCTCCTTTCCTGTTACCCCTTCCTGTAAGTTCACCTTCTGACACGTACTAAGGCGTCAAATTTAACGCATTGCACGGATCAAATTTGACTACCATAGTTTGTGCGGAATCAAATTTGTTACATAAAATTAGAAAGAAAGAAAATTGCCTCTAATGTGTCTGAAAGACAATCGGATTAGTTACTAATCTGTCTACTTCTATTCGTCGATTTTTTTACCCAACATGGCCAGAAAGGTGTAAAAAAACATCATATAGAAGCGGCAAGATAAGGGAGGTCACATGTGTAAGAAGGAGGCTTTGCCAGAACTAATAAATAACTTTAATACAGTTGCTATATTACTTCAGTATCAATGCAAATATGGCTGCCGCTGGAGATTCTGAAAAGTCCAAGAAAACTTAAAACCTATAATTATCCCATCAACCAAATGTAGTAATATGTGAATATAACAATATTACAGGTATAACAAGAATGTATACAAATTAAGGTATACTATCCCTATTAGTTTAATGCCTACCATGAATATAGGATTTACACAATATAACGATGTTCCTTAACAGTACAATGGATTTCAATATTTGAAAATTTGGACCATCATTGGAAATGTTTGAAGAAAGAACAGCAGTTTACTCCTTGGAATTAGCTGATAGGATGAGCCAATGACAAGATGCATATATATTTATGCAACAATAAGCTTTTTGCTAAAATAACTGCATTGCTGCTCTATAGCTATTTTTTATATATATTTTCAACCAAGGATGCAAATAGAACAAAACAATTGTAAAGTGAATGTTCTATCTGTAACATAATTTTTTAACATTAATCTTTAATGAACCATTTACTTATATTACAAATATCTATCAATAAAAAAAAATGTGGATAAATCTGTGACACAAATTATGAACAATAATCTTATTTTGATGCCAAATAACATCAGTGACATAGAATACACAAATCATGACAGGAGACAGTTGGAACTGACACTAATAATAATTTTGGCCACAAACCATCTGTACATTTATATAGTGGTTTCCTATACGTTAACCTTTTCACGTTGACTGGATGGATTCACTGCCACGTGTACAATCGATGACTGAGTACATCAGGCATTGCAGCCATCTTGTAAAGGTTGGACAGATTGCCACTCTTCAGGAGTAGATGGAAGGCAGACATATAATGGAAAGACAACTATCAATGCGAGTATCACTTTTACAAGTTGACGAGAAAATGCTGAATTACTTATGCCAATTCTGACGCTTGAAATCGCCTGCAAGGACCCTGTAGCAAAGAAATGTAATGCGGCCAAAAGCTTCAGAAGTCCGGGAATGGCCTGTGATCACGGTATCATTGACTCCAGATACTCAGATATCTCATTGTACAGGGACAGAATAGATTCTCTATCTAACCTCTGAATAACTTCACTGTCGGCTTCTAAACCCATACAAGGAAGGAAAACTCTTGGAACTCTCCATCTTTCAGCATTGACTTTGCGTGCTCGGATCTGCTTTCTCCCTCTAATTTCGATTAATAGGAAAATAAAAAAGGTACAAGACTTTCTTTATGGTTTGCTGATCATCCAAAATGTAATTGTTGACACTTATTTATACTGCTCTACCTGGTGTCAGTCTCAGACCCCCTATTGAATTTTATTGTGTTTACCACCTAAATGGTAACAAAGGAAAATTCACAAAGTTGACGCGGAAATTATAACAACTATATATTATGTCGATTTTTTTTTGTTACTTTCGATTATGGAGAGTTTACTGATGAACGATGACATATTTGTGAGAAAAAAGCGTTGGATCGAACATTGGCGGATGAATACAATCGCATATTTAAAAATACGGATTTTACATTATTTTATGAGTAGTCGAAGGCTTGGTACGTAGTGATTTTTATTTGCCTGCAGATTTTGACATGAAATTACACACAAACAGCAAGTTGACTGCTTAGTATACAGGGGCCACTATCTGATGATTTCAGGACAGCCTTACAGTGACATATAAAAGATTAAAAAATAATATTGTCTGGATGAAAACATTAATACATATTGTGGTACGGTGAGTAAAGAAGCATCAGTTATGAAAGGGACAGTAAAGTATAAATTAATGTTTCATGATTCAGATAAAACGTGCAATTTTAAACAACGTTTCAACTTACATCTATTATCAAAGCTGACTTATTCTTTTGGTATCCTTTGTTGAAGAGAAAACCTAGGTAGGCTTACAGCAGCTCAGAAGCAAGTGTCTTTAGCAATCTATGGTAGTGGTTTTTGCAAAAGTGCCATAGACTAATAAAGACACATAGACGTTCCTGAGCTCCTAGAAGTCTACCTAGGTTTGCTTTTCAACAAAAAAGACCAAAAGAACAAAGCTAATTTGATTTTTTTTTTTTTATTAAATACTGTATTAAACCATGAACATTTAATTTTGTTGTTACTGTCTCTTTATTAAAGGAAGATACTCCACTGGACCTGTAGGTCTCAACCTGGTAATTCCACCCAGAGGCTGGTCCCAAGGTCCAAACACAAACATTCATTAATAAATCAATGAAAATGTGATTCATTGTTTCAGCTGCTTTCTAAAGCACCCTGTGAATATATGGCTAATTCTTCACAAAATATCGTTATTATATCGGTACACAAAGATAGGTGCCGCGCTAGTGTAGGATTCTTCTTCATCTTTAAGAAATATGAGTTCTGGGGAACAGACAAATCTTTCATTGTCATAGTGAAAAATGGTGCAGTGAATAACCATTCAGAACATCAGAATTTCAGCTGAAAATCCATTCCATACAAGATTTAGATTTTCGGTAACAAATAGGACATTTGCAGAGTTCATCATTTTCTTATAAAGTGCAACATTCCATCTGCAATGCAAAATCACAACCACATTGCAATTACAACCAGATATGCCACTGATATCCAAAGCATTCCGATTAATTTTTCATCAACCCTACCTTATAGAAACCTAGAACTTTGATCTAAATACTTTCAAGAGACACATGGTTAACAGCAGTTAGAAGGAACATTCAAGTCATTTATTTTCTTTCCTAAAAGGGGGGACATTAAAATGTATTACTTTTGTATTTGTGAAAAACAGATGTTCCTTTTGATAAACAAGACACTGATTTGCGTCAGCTGCCACCAATCACAGTGTGGGCATTAAACTAAAGGGATATGGAACCCAACATTTTTATTTCATGATTCAGATAGAGAATACAACTTTCCAATTTGCTTCATTCTCTTGGTATCCTTTTTAGAAGGAGCAGTAGTGCACTGCTGGGAATTATCTGAACACGTCTGGTGAGCCAATGACAAGATGCATATATGTGCAACCACCAATCAGCAATTAGTTCCCAATAGTGCATTGCTGATCCTGATCATACCTAAATATGCATTTCAACAAAGGACAAAAAGAGAATGAAGCAAACTAGATAATATAAGTAAACTGTAAGTTGTTATAAATTGTTTGCTCTATCTGAATCATGAACGTTTAATTTATACTTTACTGTTCTGTTTAACAGCCAGTGTACTTTAATCTCTAGACATGAGTTTTACACACAAGCATTTCCTGATACCTTCAATTTATCAGCTAAATACCTCAGGCTAGCTACATGCTGCACAGTGATTGCTTGATAAATGGAACATCATTTGTTACTGCCCCTAATTGGTTTCATCAAAGGGGATAAGATAAAATTATTATTTATTAAAACTTTAAAAGGGGTGTGTCCCTGGAGTGCAAATTATAATTCTGATAAAAAAAAGGACAGGTTGGAATTTCCATTTTCTTTAAATCATATTCTTACCTATTAATATCAATGTATTTAAAGGGACACTCAAGTCAAAATTAAACTTTTATGATTCAGATACAGCAGCAATTTTATACAACTTTACTATTTAATTCCATTAACAAAATTTGCACAGTATTTTTATATTTACACTTTTTGAGTCACCAGCTCGCTCCCACTGAGCATGTGCAAGAATTCACAGAATATACCTATATGCATTTGTGATTGGCTGTCGGCTGTCACATGATACAGCAGTGGAAATAAACATAACTGACATGTGTCAGAGAAAAATCTACTACTCATGTGAAGTTCAGACTAAGTGCTATTGCGTTGTCTTTTTATCATGCATCTGTTGTTTATGCAGATCTGCTGTATTTACTGGTCTATAAAAGTTTCACCCTTTCTTCGCTTCTCCTTATTTAAAGGGATAGAAAACCCCAAAATAATATTTTCTGATTCAGACAGAGCACACAATTTTACAAAGTTTCAAAAATTTACTTCTTTAATCACATTTGCTTAGTTCCTCTGATATTCTTTGTTGAAGAGCTACCTAGGTAGGCACCTGGTCCACTACATGGCAGGGAATAATGCTGCCCTCTAGTGCTCTTAAGAAAACGCAGAAAAGTTCATAATTGGAGTAAATTAGAACGTTTTTACAATCCCATGCTCCATCTGAATAATAAAAGAAAACATTTGGGTTTCTATCCCTTTAAGACAAAACCACGCCTTCCATTCCACTATTGCGACACCGCCTCTTGTTTTAGCTCATCGTTTTCCTTGGGAATATTATATATTAATGACACAGAGTAATTACAGATTCTCCGTTACAGCCCATCTCTAATCCTAACCATGTATTCTAAATTAAAACTTTCAACATCTGTAATGAATCTTTTTCTGTTATCAAATGTTCTAAGTTTTCTTGTTATCCTTTGTTGAAAAGCAGGAAGGCAAGTTGAGGAGTGTGCACGTGACTGTAGTTTTGCAACAGTGTTATACATTAACAAGAGCATGAGATGGCAGCACTATTTCCTGTCATGGGCACGCTTCCTATCTAGATATCTCTTCAACAAAATATAACATGAGAACAAAGTAAATTTGATAATTGAAGTAAATTGGAATTTTGTAAAAAAAAAAAAAATATTCTCTGTCAATCATGAAAGAAAAATGTTGGGTTTCATGCCCCTTTAAATAGTATGGTTATAATGAAGGGTAACAACACTTCCTCTTCTATATGGCTAAATGTTGGGTTCCATGCCCCTTTAAATAGTATGGTTATAATGAAGGGTAACAACACTTCCTCTTCTATATGGCTAAATGTTGGGTTTCATGCCCCTTTAAATAGTATGGTTATAATGAAGGGTAACAACACTTCCTCTTCTATATGGCTAAATGTTGGGTTCCATGCCCCTTTAAATAGTATGGTTATAATGAAGGGTAACAACACTTCCTCTTCTATATGGCTAAATGTTGGGTTTCATGCCCCTTTAAATAGTATGGTTATAATGAAGGGTAACAACACTTCCTCTTCTATATGGCTAAATGTTGGGTTTCATGCCCCTTTAAATAGTATGGTTATAATGAAGGGTAACAACACTTCCTCTTCTATATGGCTAAATGTTGGGTTCCATGCCCCTTAAATAGTATGGTTATAATGAAGGGTAACAACACTTCCTCTTCTATATGGCTAAATAATCTTGTAGCACCTTCTGTGGTTCCCATCTACATGACAGCCAATGCTGTAGTGCTTTTTCCTGCGCTATAGAACGTCAGTGGCACAGCACTATGAGTAAGCTCTAGTTGCAGGCCAAGGTTTCTGATTGGCCGTACCGCCCACTTTTTTGTCTGACAAAAAAAATATAAAACAGGCAGGCGCCTATAGCTGTAAGTATTATTATTTATTTGTATAGCGCCGCAAAATTCTATAGCGCTGGAAGTCGTGTGTAAACCAGCACTACCTATGGCGCTAAAAGACGGAAGAAAAGTTAGCACATTTTAAACCGCACTATAACTATAGTTTTTAAAAAGTAATTAAACCTTCGTAGGTATATAGTATAGTATAGTACAGTATAGTGTGCCATGATATAGTATAGTATAGTACAGTATAGTGTGCCATGATATAGTATAGTATAGTACAGTATAGTGTGCCATGATATAGTATAGTATAGTACAGTACATTATAGTGTGCCATGATATAGTATAGTATAGTATAGTATAGTATAGTGTGCCGTGATATAGTATAGTATAGTACAGTATAGTGTGCCATGATATAGTATAGTATAGTACAGTATAGTGTGCCATGATATGGTATAGTATAGTACAGTACAGTATAGTGTGCCATGATATAGTATAGTATAGTATAGTACAGTATAGTGTGCCATGATATAGTATAGTATAGTACAGTACATTATAGTGTGCCATGATATAGTATAGTATAGTATAGTATAGTACAGTATAGTGTGCCATGATATAGTATAGTATAGTACAGTAAAGTGTGCCATGATATAGTATAGTATAGTACAGTATAGTGTGCCATGATATAGTATAGTACAGTAAAGTGTGCCATGATATAGTATAGTATAGTACAGTATAGTGTGCCATGATATAGTATAGTATAGTACAGTATAGTGTGCCATGATATGGTATAGTATAGTACAGTATAGTGTGCCATGATATAGTATAGTATAGTACATTATAGTGTGCCATGATATAGTATAGTATAGTACAGTAAAGTGTGCCATGATATAGTATAGTATAGTACAGTATAGTGTGCCATAATATAGTATAGTATAGTACAGTATAGTGTGCCATGATATAGTATAGTATAGTACATTATAGTGTGCCATGATATAGTATAGTATAGTACATTATAGTGTGCCATGATATAGTATAGTACAGTATAGTGTGCCATGATATAGTACAGTACAGTATAGTGTGCCATGATATAGTATAGTATAGTACAGTATAGTGTGCCATGATATAGTATAGTATAGTACATTATAGTGTCCCATGATATAGTATAGTATAGTACATTATAGTGTGCCATGATATAGTACAGTATAGTACAGTATAGTGTGCCATGATATAGTATAGTATAGTACAGTATAGTGTGCCATGATATAGTATAGTACTATACAGCATAGTGTGCCATGATATAGTATAGTACTATACAGTATAGTGTGCCATGATATAGTATAGTACTATACAGTATAGTGTGCCATGATATAGTATAGTACTATACAGTATAGTGTGCCATGATATAGTACAGTACAGTATAGTGTGCCATGATATAGTATAGTATAGTACAGTATAGTGTGCCATGATATAGTATAGTACATTATAGTGTGCCATGATATAGTACAGTATAGTACAGTATAGTGTGCCATGATATAGTATAGTATAGTACAGTATAGTGTGCCATGATATAGTATAGTACAGTACAGTATAGTGTGCCATGATATAGTATAGTATAGTACAGTATAGTGTGCCATGATATAGTATAGTATAGTACATTATAGTGTGCCATGATATAGTACAGTATAGTACAGTATAGTGTGCCATGATATAGTATAGTATAGTACAGTATAGTGTGCCATGATATAGTATAGTACAGTACAGTATAGTGTGCCATGATATAGTATAGTATAGTACAGTATAGTGTGCCATGATATAGTATAGTACAGTATAGTGTGCCATGATATAGTATAGTATAGTACATTATAGTGTGCCATGATATAGTATAGTATAGTACAGTATAGTGTGCCATGATATAGTATAGTACAGTACAGTATAGTGTGCCATGATATAGTATAGTATAGTACAGTAAAGTGTGCCATGATATAGTATAGTATAGTACAGTATAGTGTGCCATGATATAGTATAGTACAGTACAGTATAGTGTGCCATGATATAGTATAGTATAGTACAGTATAGTGTGCCATGATATAGTATAGTATAGTACAGTATAGTGTGCCATGATATAGTATAGTACAGTATAGTGTGCCATGATATAGTATAGTATAGTACAGTATAGTGTGCCATGATATAGTATAGTATAGTACATTATAGTGTGCCATGATATGGTATAGTATAGTATAGTACAGTAAAGTGTGCCATGATATAGTATAGTATAGTACAGTAGAGTATAGTGTGCCATGATATAGTATAGTATAGTATAGTATAGTACAGTACAGTAAAGTGTGCCATGATATAGTACAGTATAGTATAGTATAGTACAGTAAAGTGTGCCATGATATAGTATAGTATAGTACAGTAGAGTATAGTGTGCCATGATATAGTATAGTATAGTACAGTATAGTGTGCCATGATATAGTACAGTACAGTATAGTGTGCCATGATATAGTATAGTATAGTACAGTATAGTGTGCCATGATATGGTATAGTATAGTACAGTATAGTGTGCCATGATATAGTATAGTATAGTACAGTATAGTGTGCCATGATATAGTATAGTATACTACAGTATAGTGTGCCATGATATAGTATAGTACAGTATAGTGTGCCATAATATAGTATAGTATAGTACAGTATAGTGTGCCATGATATAGTATAGTATACTACAGTATAGTGTGCCATGATATAGTATAGTACAGTATAGTGTGCCATAATATAGTATAGTATAGTACAGTATAGTGTGCCATGATATAGTACAGTACAGTATAGTGTGCCATGATATAGTATAGTATAGTAAAGTACAGTAAAGTGTGTCATGATATAGTATAGTATAGTACTATACAGTATAGTGTGCCATGATATAGTACAGTACAGTATAGTGTGCCATGATATAGTATAGTATAGTACAGTATAGTGTGCCATGATATAGTATAGTATAGTACATTATAGTGTGCCATGATATGGTATAGTATAGTACAGTATAGTGTGCCATGATATAGTATAGTATAGTACAGTATAGTGTGCCATGATATAGTATAGTATAGTACATTATAGTGTGCCATGATATGGTATAGTATAGTACAGTATAGTGTGCCATGATATAGTATAGTATAGTACATTATAGTGTGCCATGATATAGTATAGTATAGTACATTATAGTGTGCCATGATATGGTATAGTATAGTACAGTATAGTGTGCCATGATATAGTATAGTATAGTACAGTATAGTGTGCCATGATATAGTATAGTATAGTACAGTATAGTGTGACATGATATAGTATAGTATACTACAGTATAGTGTGCCATGATATAGTATAGTATAGTACAGTATAGTGTGCCATAATATAGTATAGTATAGTACAGTATAGTGTGCCATGATATAGTACAGTACAGTAAAGTGTGCCATGATATAGTACAGTACAGTATAGTGTGCCATGATATAGTATAGTATAGTACAGTATAGTGTGCCATGATATAGTATAGTATAGTACAGTACAGTATAGTGTGCCATGATATAGTATAGCATAGTACAGTAAAGTGTGCCATGATATAGTATAGTATAGTACAGTAAAGTGTGCCATGATATAGTGCAGTATAGTACAGTGCAGTATAGTGTGCCATGATATAGTATAGTACAGTACAGTAAAGTGTGCCATGATATAGTGCAGTATAGTGTGCCATGATATAGTATAGTACAGTACAGTAAAGTGTGCCATGATATAGTATAGTATAGTACAGTATAGTATAGTGTGCCATGATATGGTATAGTATAGTACAGTACAGTAAAGTGTGCCATGATATAGTGCAGTATAGTACAGTGCAGTCTAGTATGCCATGATATAGTATAGTATAGTGTGCCATGATATAGTATAGTACAGTACAGTATAGTATAGTGTGCCATGATATAGTATTCTATAGTACAGTACAGTATAGTGTGCCATGATATAGTATGGTATAGTACAGTACAGTATAGTATAGTGTGCCATGATATAGTATAGTACAGTACAGTATAGTATAGTGTGCCATGATATAGTATAGTATAGTACAGTACAGTATAGTATAGTGTGCCATGATATAGTATAGTATAGTACAGTACAGTATAGTATAGTGTGCCATGATATAGTATAGTATAGTACAGTACAGTATAGTATAGTGTGCCATGATATAGTATAGTACAGTACAGTATAGTGTGCCATGATATAGTATAGTAAAGTACAGTACAGTATAGTATAGTGTGCCATGATATAGTATAGTACAGTACAGTATAGTGTGCCATGATATGATATAGTATAGTACATTATAGTGTGCCATGATATAGTATAGTACAGTACAGTATAGTGTGCCATGATATAGTATAGTATAGTACAGTAAAGTGTGCCATGATATAGTATAGTATAGTACAGTACAGTGTGCCATGATATAGTATAGTACAGTACAGTACAGTATAGTGTGCCATGATATAGTATAGTACAGTACAGTATTGTGTGCCATGATATAGTATAGTACAGTACAGTATAGTATAGTGTGCCATGATATAGTATAGTATAGTACAGTACAGTATAGTGTGCCATGATATAGTATAGTATAGTACAGTATAGTGTGCCATGATATAGTATAGTATAGTACAGTACAGTAAAGTGTGCCATGATATAGTATAGTATAGTACAGTACAGTAAAGTGTGCCATGATATAGTATAGTATAGTACAGTACAGTAAAGTGTGCCATGATATAGTACAGTATAGTATGCCATGATATAGTACAGTACAGTATAGTGTGCCATGATATAGTGCAGTATAGTACAGTGCAGTATATTGTGCCATGATATAGTATAGTATAGTGTGCCATGATATAGTATAGTATAGTGTGCCATGATATGGTATAGTATAGTACATTATAGTGTGCCATGATTTGGTATAGTATTATACAGTATAGTGTGCCATGCTATGGTATAGTATAGTACAGTATAGTGTGCCATGATATAGTATAGTATAGTACAACATAGTGTGCCATGATATGGTATAGTATAGTACAGTATAGTGTGCCATGATATAGTATAGTATAGTACATTATAGTGTGCCATGATATGGTATAGTATTATACATTATAGTGTGCCATGATATGGTATAGTATAGTACAGTATAGTGTGCCATGATATGGTATAGTATAGTACAGTATAGTGTGCCATGATATAGTATAGTATAGTACAGTATAGTGTGCCATGATATGGTATAGTATTATACATTATAGTGTGCCATGATATGGTATAGTATTATACATTATAGTGTGCCATGATATGGTATAGTATAGTACAGTATAGTGTGCCATGATATAGTACATTATAGTGTGCCATGATATGGTATAGTATTATACATTATAGTGTGCCATGATATAGTATAGTATAGTACTGTATAGTGTGCCATGATATAGTATAGTATAGTACAGTATAGTGTGCCATGATATGGTATAGTATAGTACAGTATAGTGTGCCATGATATAGTATAGTATAGTACAGTATAGTGTGCCATGATATAGTATAGTATAGTACAGTATAGTGTGCCATGATATGGTATAGTATAGTACAGTATAGTGTGCCATGATATGGTATAGTATAGTACAGTATCGTGTGCCATGATATAGTATAGTATAGTACAGTATAGTGTGCCATGATATGGTATAGTATAGTACAGTATAGTGTGCCATGATATGGTATAGTATAGTACAGCATAGTGTGCCATGATATAATATAGTGTGCCATGATATGGTATTGTATAGTACAGTATAGTGTGCCATGATATGGTATAGTATAGTACAGCATAGTGTGCCATGATATGGTATAGTATAGTACAGTATAGTGTGCCATGATATGGTATAGTATAGAACAGTATAGTGTGCCATGATATGGTATAGTTTAGTACATTATAGTGTGCCATGATATGGTATAGTATAGTAAAGTATAGTGTGCCATGATATAGTATAGTATAGTACAGTATAGTGTGCCATGATATAGTATAGTATAGTACAGTATAGTGTGCCATGATATAGTATAGTATAGTACAGTATAGTGTGCCATGATATGGTATAGTATAGTACATTATAGTGTGACATGATATGGTATAGTATAGTATAGTGCAGTATAGTGTGCCATGATATGGTATAGTATTATACATTATAGTGTGCCATTATATGGTATAGTATAGTACATTATAGTGTGCCATGATATGGTATAGTATAGTACAGTATTGTGTGACATGATATAGTATAGTAAAGTACAGTATAGTGTTCCATGATATGGTATAGTATAGTACAGTACAGTATAGTGTGCCATCATATGGAATATATAGTACAGTATAGTGTGCCATGATATAGTATAGTATAGTACATTATAGTGTGCCATGATATAGTATAGTATAGTACAGTATAGTGTGCCATGATATAGTACAGTACAGTATAGTGTGCCATGATATAGTATAGTATAGTACAGTATAGTGTGCCATGATATAGTATAGTATAGTACAGTATAGTGTGCCATGATACAGTATAGTATAGTACAGTATAGTGTGCCATGATATAGTATAGTATAGTACAGTATAGTGTGCCATGATATAGTATAGTATAGTACATTATAGTGTGCCATGATATAGTATAGTATAGTATAGTACAGTATAGTGTGCCATGATATAGTATAGTATAGTACAGTATAGTGTGCCATGATATGGTATAGTATAGTACATTATAGTGTGCCATGATATAGTATAGTACAGTATAGTGTGCCATGATATAGTATAGTATAGTACAGTATAGTGTGCCATGATATAGTATAGTATAGTACAGTATAATGTGCCATGATATAGTATAGTATAGTACAGTATAGTGTGCCATGATATAGTATAGTATAGTATAGTACAGTATAGTGTGCCATGATATAGTATAGTATAGTACAGTATAGTGTGCCATGATATAGTATAGTATAGTACAGTATAGTGTGCCATGATATAGTATAGTACAGTACAGTATAGTGTGCCATGATATAGTATAGTATAGTACAGTATAGTGTGCCATGATATAGTATAGTATAGTACAGTAAAGTGTGCCATGATATAGTATAGTATAGTACAGTATAGTGTGCCATGATATGGTATAGTATAGTACATTATAGTGTGCCATGATATAGTATAGTATAGTACAGTATAGTGTGCCATGATATAGTATAGTATAGTACAGTATAGTGTGCCATGATATAGTATAGTATAGTACATTATAGTGTGCCATGATATGGTATAGTATAGTATAGTGCAGTATAGTGTGCCATGATATGGTATAGTATTATACATTATAGTGTGCCATGATATGGTATAGTATAGTACAGTATAGTGTGCCATGATATGGTATAGTATAGTATAGTACAGTATTGTGTGACATGATATAGTATAGTATAGTACAGTATAGTGTGCCATGATATAATATAGTATAGTACATTATAGTGTGACATGATATGGTATAGTATAGTACAGTATAGTGTGCCATGATATAGTATAGTATAGTACAGTATAGTGTGCCATGATATAGTATAGTATAGTACAGTATAGTGTGCCATGATATAGTATAGTATAGTACATTATAGTGTGCCATGATATAATATAGTATAGTACATTATAGTGTGACATGATATGGTATAGTATAGTATAGTACAGCATAGTGTGCCATGATATGGTATAGTATAAAAACAGTATAGTGTGCCATGATATGGTATAGTATTATACATTATAGTGTGCCATGATATGGTATAGTATAGTACATTATAGTGTGCCATGATATGGTATAGTATAGTATAGTACAGTATTGTGTGACATGATATAGTATAGTAAAGTACAGTATAGTGTTCCATGATATGGTATAGTATAGTACAGTACAGTATAGTGTGCCATCATATGGAATATATAGTACAGTATAGTGTGCCATGATATAGTATAGTATAGTACAGTATAGTGTGCCATGATATAGTATAGTACAGTATAGTGTGCCATGATATAGTATAGTACAGTACAGTATAGTGTGCCATGATATAGTATAGTATAGTACAGTATAGTGTGCCATCATATGGTATAGTATAGTACAGTATAGTGCGCCATGATATGGTATTGTATAGTACAGTATAGTGTGCCGTGATATGGTATAGTATAGTACAGCATAGTGTGCCATGATATGGTATAGTATAGTACAGTATAGTGTGCCATGATATGGTATAGTATAGAACAGTATAGTGTGCCATGATATGGTATAGTATTATACATTATAGTGTGCCATGATATGGTATAGTATAATACATTATAGTGTGCCATGATATGGTATAGTATAGTATAGTACAGTAAAGTGTGCCATGATATGGTATAGTACAGTACAGTATAGTGTGCCATGATATAGTATAGTATTATACATTATAGTGTGCCATGATATAGTATAGTATAGTACAGTACAGTATAGTATAGTGTGCCATGATATAGTATAGTATAGTACAGTACAGTATAGTATAGTGTGCCATGATATAGTATAGTATAGTACAGTATAGTGTGCCATGATATAGTATAGTTATACATTATAGTGTGCCATGATATAGTATAGTATAGACAGTACAGTTAGTGTGCCATGATATAGTATAGTATAGTACAGTATAGTGTGCCATGATATAGTATAGTATAGTACAGTACATTATAGTGTGCCATGATATAGTACAGTATAGTATATAAAGTAAAAGTGTGCCATGATATGGTATAGTACAGTACAGTATAGTGTGCCATGATATAGTAGTATAGTACAGTAGAGGTGCCATGATATAGTATAGTATAGTACAGTATAGTGTGCATGAATATACCAGTATACGTGTTGCCATGATATAGTATAGTATAGTACAGTATAGTGTGCCATCGATATAGTATAGTATAGTACAGTATAGTGTGCCATGATATAGTATAGTATAGCTACAGTATTGTGTGCCATGATATAGTATAGTACCAGTACATTATAGTGTGCCATGATATAGTATGAATAGTACGTATAGCTGTGCCATGATATAGTATAGTATAGTACAGTATAGTGTGCCATGATATAGTATAGTATAGTACAGTATAGTGTCTCATGATATGGTACTAGTATAGTACATTATTGTGTGCCATGATATAGTATTGTATAGTACAGTATAGTTGTGCCATGATATAGTATAGTATAGTACAGTATAGTGTGCCATGATATGGTATAGTATAGTACATTATAGTGTGCCATGATATAGTATAGTATAGTACAGTATAGTGTGCCATGATATAGTATAGTATAGTACAGTATAGTGTGCCATGATATAGTATAGTATAGTACATTATAGTGTGCCATGATATGGTATAGTATAGTACATTATAGTGTGCCATGATATAGTATAGTATAGTACAGTAAAGTGTGCCATGATATAGTATAGTATAGTACAGTATAGTGTGCCATGATATGGTATAGTATAGTACAGTATAGTGTGCCATGATATAGTATAGTATAGTACAGTATAGTGTGCCATGATATAGTATAGTATAGTACATTATAGTGTGCCATGATATAGTATAGTATAGTACAGTATAGTGTGCCATGATATAGTATAGTATAGTACAGTATAGTGTGCCATGATATAGTATAGTATAGTACAGTATAGTGTGCCATGATATAGTATAGTATAGTACATTATAGTGTGCCATGATATAGTATAGTATAGTACATTATAGTGTGCCATGATATAGTATAGTATAGTACAGTATAGTGTGCCATGATATAGTATAGTATAGTACATTATAGTGTGCCATGATAGTATAGTATAGTACATTATAGTGTGCATGATATAGTATAGTATAGTACATTATAGTGTGCCATGATATAGTACAGTACAGTATAGTGTGCCATGATATAGTATAGTATAGTACATTATAGTGTGCCATGATATAGTATAGTATAGTACATTATAGTGTGCCATGATATAGTACAGTACAGTATAGTGTGCCATGATATAGTATAGTATAGTACATTATAGTGTGCCATGATATAGTATAGTATAGTACATTATAGTGTGCCATGATATAGTATAGTATAGTACAGTATAGTGTGCCATAATATGGTATAGTATAGTACAGTATAGTGTGCCATGATATAGTATAGTATAGTACAGTATAGTGTGCCCATGATATAGGTATTGTATAGTACAGTATAGTGTGCCATGATATAGTATAGTATAGTACAGTATAGTGTGCCATGAATATGGTATAGTATAGTATAGTGCAGTCATAGTGCTGCCATGATATGGTATAGTGAATATTACTAGTTATAGTGTGCCGTGATATGGTATAGTATAGTACAGGCATAGTGTGCCCATGATATGGTATAGTTATAGTATAGTACAGTATAGTGTGTGCCATGATATAGGTATATAGTATAGAACAGTATAGTGTGACCATGAATATAGGTATAGTATTATTACATTATAGTGTGCCATGAATATGGTACTAGTATAGTACATTATAGTGTGCCATGATATGGTTTAGTATAGTATAGTACAGTATAGTGTGGCCATGATATAGTCTAGTAAAGTACAGTATAGTGTTCCATGATATGGTTAGTATAGTATAGTACAGTATAGTGTGCCATGATATAGAATATAGTCTAGTACAGTTTATAGTGTGCCAATGAAATAGTATAGTATAGTACATTATAGTGTGGACATGATATGGTATAGCTATAGTATAGTACAGCTATAGTGCTGCCATGATATAGGTATAGTATAGTACAGTATAGTGTGCCATGATATAGTATAGTCTATAGTAACAGTACAGTATAGAGAGCCAATCGACTATGTATAGTATAGTACAGTATGTGTGCCTTCATATGGTATAGTATAGTACAGTATAGTGCGCCATGATATGGTATAGTATAGTACAGTATAGTGTGCATGATATAGTATTGTGTGACATGATATAGTATAGTACAGGATAGTGTGCCATGATATAGTATAGTATAGTACAGTACAGTATAGTGTGCCATGATATAGTATAGTACAGTATAGTGTGCCATAGTATAGTATAGTACAGTATAGTGTGCCATGATATAGTATAGTATAGTACAGTATAGTATAGTACAGTATAGTGTGCCATGATATAGTATAGTATAGTACAGTATAGTGTGCCATGATATAGTATAGTACAGTATAGTGTGCCATGATATAGTATAGTATAGTACAGTATAGTGTGCCATGATATAGTATAGTACAGTACAGTACGGTATAGTATTATACAGTATAGTGTGCCATGATATGGCTATTAGTATAGTTACAGTATAGTGTGCCATGATATGGTATAGTATAGTACAGTATAGTGTGCCATGATATGGTATAGTATAGTACATTATAGTGTGCCATGATATAGTATAGTATAGTACAGTATAGTGTGCCATGATATAGTATAGTATAGTACAGTATAGTGTGCCATGATATAGTATAGTATAGTACATTATAGTGTGCCATGATATAGTACAGTACAGTATAGTGTGCCATGATATAGTATAGTATAGTACAGTATAGTGTGCCATGATATAGTATAGTATAGTACATTATAGTGTGCCATGATATAGTATAGTATAGTACATTATAGTGTGCCATGATATAGTATAGTATAGTACAGTATAGTGTGCCATGATATAGTATAGTATAGTACATTATAGTGTGCCATGATATAGTACAGTACAGTATAGTGTGCCATGATATAGTATAGTATAGTACATTATAGTGTGCCATGATATAGTATAGTATAGTACATTATAGTGTGCCATGATATAGTATAGTATAGTACAGTATAGTGTGCCATGATATAGTATAGTATAGTACATTATAGTGTGCCGATGATTATAGTATAGTATAGTACAGTATAGTGTGCCATGATATAGTATAGTAGTACAGTATAGTGTGTCATGATATAGTATAGTTAGTACGTATAGTGTGCCATGATATAGTACAGTACAGTATAGTGTGCCATGATATAGTATAGTATAGTACATTATAGTGTGCCATGATATAGTATAGTATAGTATAGTACAGTATAGTGTGCCATGATATAGTATAGTATAGTACAGTATAGTGTGCCATGATATAGTATAGTATTATACATTATAGTGTGCCATGATATAGTATAGTATAGTACAGTATAGTGTGCCATGATATAGTATAGTATAGTACAGTATAGTGTGCCATGATATAGTATAGTATAGTACAGTACATTATAGTGTGCCATGATATAGTACAGTATAGTATAGTATAGTACAGTAAAGTGTGCCATGATATGGTATAGTACAGTACAGTATAGTGTGCCATGATATAGTATAGTATAGTACAGTATAGTGTGCCATGATATAGTATAGTATAGTACCAGTATAGTGTGGCCATGATATAGTATAGTATTATACATTATAGTGTGCCATGATATAGTATAGTATAGTACAGTATAGTGTGCCATGATATAGTATAGTATAGTACAGTATAGTGTGCCATGATATAGTATAGTATAGTACAGTATTTTGTGCCATGATATAGTATAGTATAGTACATTATAGTGTGCCATGATATAGTATAGTATAGTACATTATAGTGTGCCATGATATAGTATAGTATAGTACATTATAGTGTGCCATGATATAGTATAGTATAGTACATTATAGTGTGCCATGATATAGTATAGTATAGTACATTATAGTGTGCCATGATATAGTATAGTATAGTACATTATAGTGTGCCATGATATAGTACAGTACAGTATAGTGTGCCATGATATAGTATAGTATAGTACATTATAGTGTGCCATGATATAGTATAGTATAGTACATTATAGTGTGCCATGATATAGTACAGTACAGTATAGTGTGCCATGATATAGTATGTATAGTACATTATAGTGTGCCATGATAGTATAGTATAGTACAGTATAGTGTGCCATGATATGGTATAGTATAGTACAGTATAGTGTGCCATGATATAGTATAGTATAGTACATTATAGTGTGCCATGATATGGTATAGTATAGTACAGTATAGTGTGCCATGATATAGTATAGTATAGTACAGTATAGTGTGCCATGATATGGTATAGTATAGTACAGTATAGTGTGACATGATATGGTATAGTATAGTACAGTATAGTGTGCCATGATATAGTATAGTATAGTACAGTATAGTGTGCCATGATATAGTATAGTATAGTACAGTATAGTGTGCCATGATATAATATAGTGTGCCATGATATAGTATAGTATAGTACAGTATATTGTGCCATGATATAGTATAGTATAGTACAGTATAGTGTGCCATGATATAATATAGTGTGCCATGATATGGTATAGTATAGTACAGTATAGTGTGCCATGATATGGTATAGTATAGTACAGTATAGTGTGCCATGATATAATATAGTGTGCCATGATATGGTATAGTATAGTACAGTATAGTGTGCCATGATATAGTATAGTATAGTACAGTATAGTGTGCCATGATATAGTATAGTATAGTACAGTATAGTGTGCCATGATATAGTATAGTATAGTACAGTATAGTGTGCCAGATATAGTATAAGTACAGTACAGTATAGTATGCCATGATATAGTATAGTCATAGTACAGTATAGTGTGCCATAGATAATATAGTATCGCAAGTATAGTGTACAAGTACATAAAGTGTGCCATGATATGTATAGTATAGTACATTAAGTATAGTGTGCCATGATATAGTATAGTATAGTACAGTATCGGTAGCCATGATATATAGTATAGTATAGTACAGTATAGTGTGCCATGATACTGTAGTATAGTATAGTACAGTATAGTGTGCCATGATATGTTCTAGTATAGTACAGGTATAGTGTGCCATTGATATAGTATAGTATAGTACAGTATAGTGTGCCATGATATAGTATAGTATAGTACAGTATAGTATAGTACAGTATAGTGTGCCATGATATAGTATAGTATAGTACAGTATAGTGTGCCATGATATAGTATAGTATAGTACAGTATAGTGTGCCATGATATAGTACAGTACAGTATAGTGTGCCATGATATAGTATAGTATAGTACAGTATAGTGTGCCATGATATAGTATAGTATAGTATAGTACATTATAGTGTGCCATGATATAGTATAGTATAGTACATTATAGTGTGCCATGATATAGTATAGTATAGTACAGTATAGTGTGCCATGATATAGTATAGTATAGTACATTATAGTGTGCCATGATATAGTATAGTATAGTACAGTATAGTGTGCGATGATATAGTATAGTATAGTACAGTATAGTGTGCCATGATATAGTATAGTATAGTACAGTATAGTGTGCCATGATATAGTACAGTACAGTATAGTGTGCCATGATATAGTATAGTATAGTACAGTATAGTGTGCCATGATATAGTATAGTATAGTACAGTATAGTGTGCCATGATATGGTATAGTATAGTACAGTATAGTGTGCCATGATATAGTATAGTATAGTACAGTAAAGTGTGCCATGATATGGTATAGTACAGTACAGTATAGTGTGCCATGATATAGTATAGTATAGTACAGTATAGTGTGCCATGATATAGTATAGTATAGTACAGTATAGTGTGCCATGATATAGTATAGTATAGTACAGTACATTATAGTGTGCCATGATATAGTACAGTATAGTATAGTATAGTACAGTAAAGTGTGCCATGATATGGTATAGTACAGTACAGTATAGTGTGCCATGATATAGTATAGTATTATACATTATAGTGTGCCATGATAATAGTATAGTATAGTACAGTACAGTATAGTATAGTGCCATGATATAGATAGTATAGTACAGTACAGTATAGTATAGTGTGCCATGATATAGTATAGTATAGTACGTATAGTGTGCCATGATATAGTATAGTATTATACATTATAGTGTGCCATGATATAGTATAGTATAGTACAGTATAGTGTGCCATGATATAGTATAGTATAGTACAGTATAGTGTGCCATGATATAGTATAGTATGTACAGTACATATAGTGTGCCATGATATCTGTACAAGTATAGTATAGTAAAGTAAAGTGTGCCATGATATGGTATAGTACAGTACAGTATAGTGTGCCGATGATATAGTATAGTATAGCTACAGTATAGATGTGCATGATATGATAAGTATAGTACCGATAGTGTGCCATTGATATTAGTATAGTATTATACATTATACGTGTGCCGATGATATAGTATCGTATAGTACAGTATAGTGTGCCAATGCTAATAGTATATAGTATTAGTTACAGGTATAGTGTGCCAAGATATAGTATAGTATACTACAGTATTTGTGCCATGATATAGTATAGTATAGTATAGTACATTATAGTGTGCCATGAGATAGTATTAGTATAGGACATTATAGCTGTGCCATTGATATAGTATAGTATAGTACATTATAGTGTGCCAATAATATAGTATAGTATAGTACATTATAGTGTGCCTGATATAGTATAGTATAGTACAGTATAGTGTGCCATGATATAGTATAGTATGTACAGTATAGTGTGCCATGATATAGTATAGTATAGTACAGTATAGTGTGCCATGATATAGTACAGTACAGTATAGTGTGCCATGATATAGTATAGTATCAGTACAGTATAGTGTGCCATGATATAGTATTAGTATAGTACAGTATAGTGTGCCATGATATAGTATAGTATAGTACAGTATAGTGTGCCATGATATAGTATAGTATAGTACAGTATAGTGTGCCATGAATATAGTATAGTATAGTATAGTCATAGTGTGCCATGATATGTATAGTACTGTACATTATAGTGTGCCATGATATAGTATAGTATAGTACAGTATAGTGTGCCATGATAAAGTATAGTATAGTACAGTATAGTGTGCATGATATAGGTATAGTATAGTACAGTATAGTGTGCCATGATATAGTATAGTAATAGTTCAGTATATAGTGTGCCATGATATAGTTATAGTATAGTACAGTATAGTGTGCCATGATATAGTATAGTATAGTACAGTATAGTGTGCCATGATATAGTATAGTATAGTACAGTATAGTGTGCCATGATATAGTATAGTATAGTACAGTACAGTATAGTATAGTGTGCCATGATATAGTATAGTATAGTACAGTACAGTATAGTATAGTGTGCCATGATATAGTATAGTATAGTACAGTATAGTGTGCCATGATATAGTATAGTATTATACATTATAGTGTGCCATGATATAGTATAGTATAGTACAGTATAGTGTGCCATGATATAGTATAGTATAGTACAGTATAGTGTGCCATGATATAGTATAGTATAGTACAGTACATTATAGTGTGCCATGATATAGTACAGTATAGTATAATATAGTACAGTACAGTATAGTGTGCCATGATATAGTATAGTATAGTACAGTATAGTGTGCCATGATATAGTATAGTATAGTACAGTATAGTGTGCCATGATATAGTATAGTATTATACATTATAGTGTGCCATGATATAGTATAGTATAGTACAGTATAGTGTGCCATGATATAGTATAGTATAGTACAGTATAGTGTGCCATGATATAGTATAGTATAGTACAGTATTTTGTGCCATGATATAGTATAGTATAGTACATTATAGTGTGCCATGATATAGTATAGTATATACATTATAGTGTGCCATGATATAGTATAGTATAGTACATTATAGTTTGCCATATAGTATAGTATAGTACATTATAGTGTGCCATGATATAGTACAGTACAGTATAGTGTGCCATGATATAGTATAGTATAGTACATTATAGTGTGCCATGATATAGTATAGTATAGTACATTATAGTGTGCCATGATATAGTACAGTACAGTATAGTGGTGCCATGATATAGTATAGAGTACATTATAGTGTGCCATGATATAGTATAGTATAGTACATTTAGTGTGCCATGATATAGTATAGTATAGTACAGTATAGGTGTGCCATAATATGGGTATAGTATAGTACAGTATAGTGTGCCATGATATAGTATAGTATAGTACAGTATAGTGTGCCATGATATGGTATAGTATAGTACAGTATAGTGTGCCATGATATAGTATAGTATAGTACATTATAGTGTGCCATGATATGGTATAGTATAGTACAGTATAGTGTGCCATGATATAGTATAGTATAGTACAGTATAGTGTGCCATGATATGGTATAGTATAGTACAGTATAGTGTGACATGATATGGTATAGTATAGTACAGTATAGTGTGCCATGATATAGTATAGTATAGTACAGTATAGTGTGCCATGATATAGTATAGTATAGTACAGTATAGTGTGCCATGATATAATATAGTGTGCCATGATATAGTATAGTATAGTACAGTATAGTGTGCCATGATATAGTATAGTATAGTACAGTATAGTGTGCCATGATATAATATAGTGTGCCATGATTTGGTATAGTATAGTACAGTATAGTGTGCCATGATATGGTATAGTATAGTACAGATAGTGTGCCATGATATAATAATAGTGTGCCATGATATGGTATAGTATAGTACAGTATAGTGTGCCATGATATAGTATAGTATAGTACAGTATAGTGTGCCATGATATAGTATAGTATAGTACAGTATAGTGTGCCATGATATAGTATAGTATAGTACAGTATAGTGTGCCATGATATAGTATAGTATAGTACAGTATAGTGCCATGATATAGTATAGTACAGTATAGTGTGCCATGATATGGTATAGTATAGTACAGTATAGTGTGCCATGATATAATATAGTGTGCCATGATATGGTATAGTATAGTACAGTATAGTGTGCCATGATATGGTATAGTATAGTACAGTATAGTGTGCCATGATATAGTATAGTATAGTACAGTATAGTGTGCCATGATATAGTATAGTATAGTACAGTATAGTGTGCCATGATATAGTATAGTACAGTACAGTATAGTGTAGCCATGATATAGTATAGTATAGGTACAGATAGTATGCCATGATATAGTATAGTATAGTACAGTATAGTGTGCCATGATATAGTATAGTATAGTTACAGTATAGTACAGTACAGTATAGTGTGCCAAGATATAGTATAGTATAGTACAGTATAGTGTGCCATGAATATAGTATAGATGTACAGTATAGTGTGCCATGATATAGTTATAGTATAGTACAGTTAGTGTGCCATGATATAGTATAGTACTTATACAGTATAGTGTGCCATGATATAGTATAGTATAGTACAGTATAGTTTGCCGTGATATAGGTTAGTATAAGTGTGAGCCCTTGATATAGTATAGTAATAGTACAGTATAGTGTGCCATGATATTGGTATAGTATAGTATCAGTACAGTATATGTGTGCCATGATATAGTATAGTATAGTACAGTATAGTGTGCCATGATATAGTATAGTATAGTACAGTATAGTGTGCCATGATATGTATAGTATAGTACATTATAGTGTGCCATGATATAGTATAGTACAGTATAGTGTGCCATGATATAGTATAGTATAGTACAGTATAGTGTGCCATGATATAGTATAGTATAGTACAGTATAGTGTGCCATGATATAGTATAGTATAGTACATTATAGTGTGCCATGATATAGTATAGTACAGTACAGTATAGTGTGCCATGATATGGTATAGTATAGTACAGTATAGTGTGCCATGATATAGTATAGTATAGTACATTATAGTGTGCCATGATATAGTATAGTATAGTACAGTATAGTGTGCCATGATATAGTATAGTATAGTACAGTAAAGTATAGTATAGTGTGCCATGATATAGTATAGTATAGTACATTATAGTGTGCCATGATATAGTATAGTACAGTATAGTGTGACATGATATGGTATAGTATAGTACAGTATAGTGTGCCATGATATAGTATAGTATAGTACAGTATAGTGTGCCATGATATAGTATAGTATAGTATAGTACAGTATAGTGTGCCATGATATAGTATAGTATAGTACATTATAGTGTGCCATGATATATTATAGTATAGTACAGTATAGTGTGCCATGATATAGTATAGTATAGTACATTATAGTGTGCCATGATATAGTATAGTATAGTACAGTTATAGTATGCCATGATAGTATAGTACAGTATAGTGTGCCATGATATAGTATAGTATAGTACATTATAGTGTGCCATGATATAGTATAGTATAGTACATTATAGTGTGCCATGATATAGTATAGTATAGTACAGTATAAGTGTGCAATGATATGGTATAGTATAGTTCAGTATAAGTGTGCCATGATATAGTATAGTATAGTACAGTATAGTGTGCCATGATATAGTATAGTATAGTACAGTATAGTATGCCATGATATAGTATAGTATAGTACAGTATAGTGTGCCATGATATAGTATAGTATAGTACAGTATAGTGTGCCATGAAATAGTATAGTATAGTACAGTATAGTGTGCCATGATATAGTATAGTATAGTACAGTATAGTGTGCCCATGTATAGTATAGTACAGTATAGTGTGCCATGATATAGTATAGTATAGTACAGTATAGTGTGCCATGATATAGTATAGTATAGTATAGTATAGTACAGTATAGTGTGCCATGATATAGTATAGTATTGTACAGTATGTGTGCCATGTAATAGTATAGTCTATCGTACATTATAGTGTACCATGATATAGTAAAGTATAGTACAGTATAGTGTGCCATGATATAGTATAGTATGTAGTACAGTATAGTGTGCCATGATATAGTATAGTATAGTACATTATAGTGTGCCATGATATAGTATAGTATAGTACATTTAGTGTGCCATGATATAGTATAGTATAGTACAGTATAGTGTGCCTGATATGGTATAGTATAGTACAGTATAGTGTGCCATGATATGGTATAGTATAGTACATTATAGTGTGCCATGATATAGTATAGTACAGTACAGTATAGTGTGCCATGATATGGTATAGTATAGTACAGTATAGTGTGCCATGATATGATATAGTATAGTACAGTATAGTGTGCCATGATATAGTATAGTATAGTACAGTATAGTGTGCCATGATATAGTATAGTACAGTACAGTATAGTGTGCCATGATATAGTATAGTACAGTACAGTATAGTGTGCCATGATATAGTATAGTATAGTACAGTACAGTATAGTGTGCCATGATATAGTATAGTATAGTACATTATAGTGTGCCATGATATAGTATAGTACAGTACAATATAGTGTGCCATGATATAGTATAGTATAGTACAGTATAGTGTGCCATTATATAGTATAGTACAGTATAGTGTGCCATGATATAGTATAGTACAGTACAGTATAGTGTGCCATGATATAGTATAGTACAGTATAGTGTGCCATGATATGATATAGTATAGTACAGTATAGTGTGCCATGATATGGTATAGTATAGTACAGTATAGTGTGCCATGATATAGTATAGTATAGTACAGTATAGTGTGCCATGATATAGTATAGTACAGTACAGTACAGTAAAGTGTGTCATGATATAGTATAGTATAGTACTATACAGTATAGTGTGCCATTATATAGTATAGTATAGTACAGTATAGTGTGCCATTATATAGTACAGTACAGTATAGTGTGCCATGATATAGTATAGTATAGTACAGTATAGTGTGCCATGATATAGTATAGTATAGTACAGTATAGTGTGCCATGATATAGTATAGTATAGTACAGTATAGTGTGCCATGATATAGTATAGTACAGTACAGTACAGTAAAGTGTGTCATGATATAGTACAGTATAGTATAGTGTGCCATGATATAGTATAGTATAGTACAGTACAGTATAGTATAGTGTGCCATGATATAGTATAGTATAGTACAGTATAGTGTGCCATGATATGGTATAGTATAGTACAGTATAGTGTGCCATGATATAGTATAGTATAGTATAGTACAGTATAGTGTGCCATGATATAGTATAGTATAGTACAGTATAGTGTGCCATGATATAGTATAGTATAGTACATTATAGTGTGCCATGATATGGTATAGTATAGTACAGTATAGTGTGCCATGATATAGTATAGTATAGTACAGTATAGTGTGCCATGATATGGTATAGTATAGTACAGTATAGTGTGACAGGATATGGTATAGTATAGTACAGTATAGTGTGCCATGATATAGTATAGTATAGTACAGTATAGTGTGCCATGATATAGTATAGTATAGTACAGTATAGTGTGCCATGATATAATATAGTGTGCCATGATATAGTATAGTATAGTACAGTATAGTGTGCCATGATATAGTATAGTATAGTACAGTATAGTGTGCCACATAGTGTGCCATGATATGGTATAGTATAGTACAGTATAGTGTGCCATGATAATGGTATAGTATAGTACAGTACAGTATAGTGTGCCATGATATAATATAGTGTGCCATGATATGGTATAGTATAGTACAGTATAGTGTGCCATGATATAGTATAGTATAGTACAGTATAGTGTGCCATGATATAGTATAGTACAGTATAGTGTGCCATGATATAGTATAGTAAGTACAGTATAGTGTGCCATGATATAGTATAGTATAGTACAGTATAGTGTGCCATGATATGGTATAGTATAGTACAGTTATAGTGTGCCATGATATAATAGTGTGCCATGATATGGTATAGTATAGTACAGTATAGTGTGCCATGAGTATGGTATAGTATAGTACAGTATAGTGTGCCATGATATAGTATAGTATAGTACAGTATAGTGTGCCATGATATAGTATAGTATAGTACAGTATAGTGTGCCATGATATAGTAATAGTATAGTACAGTATAGTGTGCCATGATATAGTATAGTACAGTACAGTATAGTGTGCCATGATATAGTATAGTATAGTACAGTATAGTATGCCATGATATAGTATAGTATAGTACAGTATAGTGTGCCATGATATAGTATAGTATAGTACAGTATAGTGTGCCATGATATGGTATTCAATAGTACAGTACAGTATAGTGTGCCATGATATAGTATAGTATAGTACAGTATAGTGTGCCATGATATAGTATAGTATAGTACAGTATAGTGTGTCATGATATAGTATAGTATAGTACAGTATAGTGTGCCATGAAATAGTATAGTACAGTACAGTATAGTGTGCCATGATATAGTATAGTATAGTACAGTATAGTGTGCCATGATATGGTATAGGATAGTACAGTATAGTGTGCCATGATATGATATAGTATAGTACAGTATAGTGTGCCATGATATGGTATAGTATAGTACAGTAAAGTGTGCCATGATATAGTATAGTATAGTACATTATAGTGTGCCATGATATAGTATAGTATAGTACAGTATAGTGTGCCATGATATAGTATAGTATAGTACATTATAGTGTGCCATGATATAGTATAGTACAGTATAGTGTGACATGATATGGTATAGTATAGTATAGTACAGTATAGTGTGCCATGATATAGTATAGTATAGTACAGTATAGTGTGCCATGATATAGTATAGTATAGTACATTATAGTGTGCCATGATATAGTATAGTATAGTATAGTACAGTATAATGTGCCATGATATAGTATAGTATAGTACAGTATAGTATGCCATGATATAGTATAGTATAGTACAGTATAGTGTGCCATGATATAGTATAGTATAGTACAGTATAGTGTGCCATGATATGGTATAGTATAGTACAGTATAGTGTGCCATGATATGATATAGTATAGTACAGTATAGTGTGCCATGATATGGTATAGTATAGTACAGTAAAGTGTGCCATGATATGATATAGTATAGTACAGTATAGTGTGCCATGATATAGTATAGTATAGTACATTATAGTGTGCCATGATATAGTATAGTACAGTACAGTATAGTGTGCCATGATATGGTATAGTATAGTACAGTATAGTGTGCCATGATATAGTATAGTATAGTACATTATAGTGTGCCATGATATAGTATAGTATAGTACAGTATAGTGTGCCATGATATAGTATAGTATAGTACAGTATAGTGTGCCATGATATAGTATAGTATAGTACAGTATAGTGTGCCATGATATGGTATAGTATAGTACATTATAGTGTGCCATGATATAGTATAGTATAGTACAGTATAGTGTGCCATGATATAGTATAGTATAGTACAGTATAGTGTGCCATGATATAGTATAGTATAGTACATTATAGTGTGCCATGATATAGTATAGTATAGTATAGTATAGTACAGTATAGTGTGACATGATATGGTATAGTATAGTATAGTACAGTATAGTGTGACATGATATGGTATAGTATAGTATAGTACAGTATAGTGTGCCATGATATAGTATAGTATAGTACATTATAGTGTGCCATGATATAGTATAGTATAGTATAGTACAGTATAGTATGACATGATATGGTATAGTATAGTATAGTACAGTATAGTGTGCCATGATATAGTATAGTATAGTACAGTATAGTGTGCCATGATATAGTATAGTATAGTACAGTATAGTGTGCCATGATATAGTATAGTATAGTACATTATAGTGTGCCATGATATAGTATAGTATAGTATAGTACAGTATAGTGTGCCATGATATAGTATAGTATAGTACAGTATAGTGTGCCATGATATAGTATAGTATAGTACAGTATAGTGTGCCATGATATAGTATAGTACAGTATAGTGTGCCATGATATAGTATAGTATAGTACATTATAGTGTGCCATGATATAGTATAGTATAGTACATTATAGTGTGCCATGATATAGTATAGTATAGTACAGTATAGTGTGCCATGATATAGTATAGTACAGTATAGTGTGCCATGATATAGTATAGTATAGTACAGTATAGTGTGCCATGGTATAGTATAGTATAGTATAGTACAGTATAGTGTGCCATGATATAGTATAGTACAGTATAGTGTGCCATGATATAGTATAGTATAGTACATTATAGTGTGCCATGATATAGTATAGTATAGTACATTATAGTGTGCCATGATATGGTATAGTATAGTACAGTATAGTGTGCCATGATATAGTATAGTATAGTACAGTATAGTGTGCCATGATATAGTATAGTATAGTACAGTATAGTATGCCATGATATAGTATAGTATAGTACAGTATAGTGTGCCATGATATAGTATAGTATAGTACAGTATATTGTGCCATGATATAGTATAGTATAGTACAGTATAGTGTGCCATGATATAGTATAGTATAGTACAGTATAGTGTGCCATGATATAGTATAGTACAGTATAGTGTGCCATGATATAGTATAGTATAGTACAGTATAGTGTGCCATGGTATAGTATAGTATAGTATAGTACAGTATAGTGTGCCATGATATAGTATAGTATAGTATAGTACAGTATAGTGTGCCATGATATAGTATAGTATAGTATAGTACAGTATAGTGTGCCATGATATAGTATAGTATAGTACATTATAGTGTGCCATGATATAGTATAGTATAGTACAGTATAGTGTGCCATGATATAGTATAGTACAGTATAGTGTGCCATGATATAGTATAGTATAGTACATTATAGTGTGCCATGATATAGTATAGTATAGTACATTATAGTGTGCCATGATATAGTATAGTATAGTACAGTATAGTGTGCCATGATATAGTATAGTACAGTACAGTATAGTGTGCCATGATATAGTATAGTACAGTACAGTATAGTGTGCCATGATATAGTATAGTATAGTACATTATAGTGTGCCATGATATAGTATAGTACAGTACAGTATAGTGTGCCATGATATAGTATAGTATAGTACAGTATAGTGTGCCATGATATAGTATAGTACAGTATAGTGTGCCATGATATAGTATAGTACAGTACAGTATAGTGTGCCATGATATAGTATAGTACAGTATAGTGTGCCATGATATGATATAGTATAATACAGTATAGTGTGCCATGATATGGTATAGTATAGTACAGTATAGTGTGCCATGATATAGTATAGTATAGTACAGTATAGTGTGCCATGATATAGTATAGTACAGTACAGTACAGTAAAGTGTGCCATGATATAGTATAGTACAGTACAGTAAAGTGTGTCATGATATAGTACAGTATAGTATAGTGTGCCATGATATAGTATAGTATAGTACAGTACAGTATAGTATAGTGTGCCATGATATAGTATAGTATAGTACAGTATAGTGTGCCATGATATGGTATAGTATAGTACAGTATAGTGTGCCATGATATAGTATAGTATAGTATAGTACAGTATAGTGTGCCATGATATAGTATAGTATAGTATAGTATAGTACAGTATAGTGTGCCATGATATAGTATAGTATAGTACAGTATAGTGTGCCATGATATGGTATAGTATAGTACAGTATAGTGTGCCATGATATAGTACAGTACAGTATAGTGTGCCATGATATGGTATAGTATAGTACAGTATAGTGTGCCATGATATGGTATAGTATAGTATGGTATAGTGTGCCATGATATAGTATAGTATAGTATGGTATGGTGTGCCATGATATATATGGTATAATATAATATGCCATGAAATGCTATAGTATAATATAGTCTAGTGCCCAGCTAGCTCCCAGTAGTGCATTGTTGCTCCTTTAACAAAGGATTACAAGAGACCAAAGCAAATTTGATAATAAAATTAAATTGGAAAGTTGCTTGAAATTGTATGTTGTGTCTGAATCATGAAATAAAAATGTGTTTTATGCCCCTTTAAACACAAAGTTAAAGTCAGCTCCAGAACTGCAATCCACTACTGGGAACAAGCTTAGCAAATCAGATGAGCCAATGACAAAAACCATATATGTGCATAGCCACCAATCAGTAGCTAGCTCCCAGCAGTGCATTGCTGTTTTTGAGCCTACCTAGGTATGCTTTACAACAAAGGATAACAAGAGAACAAAATACATTTAATAACAGAAGTAATTTAAAGTCTTGCTTTTTTTATTTGACTGCATAACCTTTTATTCTCTGCTTTTTCTCTCTAGCTGTGCAGATTCACATCCTGAAGGCTGACAAAGCTGGCGACTGGTGGAAATTTACCGTCAATGTCATCTCGGTATACAAACAAGGAACCAACCGCATTCGCCGGGGTGATCAGAACTTGTGGATTCGGTCTAAAGATATCGCCTGTAAATGTCCGAAGCTAAAACCTATGAAGAAGTATCTATTGCTGGGTAGTGATGAAGATTCGCCAGACCAGAACGGAGTAGTGGCCGATAAAAGCAGCTTGGTCATACAGTGGAGAGACACATGGGCCCGGAGGCTCCGGAAGTTCCAACAGAGAGAAAAGAAAGGAAAATGCAAAAAAGCTTAGAGAGCAGAATGAAAACGATTGACCCCCCCAGAGGAGGACACATAGAGAAGAGGGAGAGCGAATGGGATTGCTGCTTTCTGTAGAGTTTGAAGCAGATAGGATTATCAATTAGAAACTGTATTTTTTATTGTATTTTTTTCGTTTTTTTACCACGAAGGAAGTTGGAAACTTGTTTTTCCCAGCTGGTAATGAGAGTGAAGTGGAGAGAGAGAGGGTGACTTTCTTTTCGTGGGGGACTGAAGTGTTTGCACCTAATGTAGAATTATTCACAGACACACAAGCACGCAGGGACAGTGAGCAAGAGGAGGGGGGCTATTGCAGAGATTTATGGCCTGGCTTCTGTCATGCAAGCTGTGAAAATTGCACCTGTTCGTTATCTACTTCGTTGTGAGTCACTAATTGTTCAGTCTTTTTCTCACGTTCTGCAGTTGAAGCCCTGTGGCTTTTCCAACCACATGGAACAGGGAACCAGTATCCCTGCAGGAGATCAGTTACTGTCAATCACCCATGGGTGTGGGGAAATATTTGTTGGTAAACAGCGCTTCAAGGCTACAAGAACTCAGTATTGTGTACCTTATTCCAGATATGGTGGTCCAGTTGCGGGTAGGCAACCCCAAAAAGGTCCCTTCCCCTCCTGCCCTCAACAAGGGCTGTGACTGCTTGGTCTGAATGCCTAGAAAAGAGATTAATTTGTACAAAAGAAATGCAAATCCTAACATTTAAAATATGTATATCATTGAAATAACTTCTTTTTTTTAAAGAAAATCTTTATGTCGTTTTTTTATGTATATGTTTAATTTCCTTTGTACATATGTGTTAGCTGGTCAGATCTGGGGGATGAACTAGATAAGATGCCAGCAGAATATATTACTGATTACAGTAACAATGTATCAGTTGCTGCTGACGTTATTTTTACATGCACAGAGAATGTCATTAAAATATAGATGTACAGTAGAAGTGAGTTTTTAACCCTTGCCTTCCCAGTGTTTTGCAGTTGGTGGTTTTCAGGACTTTTTAGAAGACAATAGTAGATAGATTTCCAGCAAATAATACAACTAGTGCATATAGAGGTTAAACTATTGCTTTATATCAATACAAAGTATTAGTTGCCCGTTTATTAAGACCAGAGTACCTTTTTTAAAGGCTTAGTCTGAAGTATTGTGTAAGACATGAGATAAGAAAAGATGTTGCTGCTGTTTTAAGGTACTTTCTAGTGTAAAAATAAAATACTGTATTTTGCTCCAGTTGATTGGAGAATATACATTTATGCATTTTTCTGATTGGCTAAACAGCTGTTAGAGTGACACAGGAGCACAGCTTTCTTATTTAACCCTTTCTAAGAACGTGATAGGTTAAAGAATAAAGTGCTGTAACAGATCATTTTTACATCAGAAAGTACTATTTAGTAACAGAGATTGTCTGTCTCCAGAGATTAAGAAAACCAGATACAAAACAAACTTGTTCCTGTCTGGGACATCAAAATAAACATATTTTGCAGAGTAAAGTAACACTGTTTATGGGTCAGTTATGAAGATCCCTTTATTTTCTCACTTGACCCAGTTCTGCTTGGATTCTCCCTGATGCTCTGCTTGTTAAAACCTTCACATCAATGTAAACTGCTCTCATGATTCGCACGTGTCCTGTGGCAGTAGACACCTCATTTTATGCATATGAGATTTGGCACAGTGGAGAAATCTTGTCAGGATACTGAAGAGAACCTCACAACTTTCTGACATGGAGAAATACATTTGTTTCAGTATTAATTTTGTCTTCTCTGTGTGATTTGGCCAAACTCTATCACAGCCGACTGAGAGGCAATGAACTATTCTAGGACAAAATATCTTTTCCTGGGCACAGATGTTTACATACGTACAGTTATAGAGATTTTACTGAGCAATAGGAGGAGGTGAATATAGGGGTTATATGGAGCATAAGAGATGGCGATATGGAGGAGTTATATGGAGGGTTGTATGAAGAAATCAGAGGAAATATAAGTAAGGTTATATGTAGACAAGTGCAATAGGATTTTTTTTTTTTTTTTATGCCACTGAATGCAGAAGACGTTGTGTATTGCACATTCACAAGAAGAAATCTGGCTCCCAAAAGAGGCAGCTGCTGTGAGCGGCCACCTTCTTCTTCCACATTCAGAGGCAACCCGAAACATGAATGAAGTTATAGGGAGGGTTATATGGAGCAATAGGATGAGTTATAGGGAGGGTTATATGGAGCAATAGGATGAGTTATAGGGAGGGTTATATGAAGCAATAGGATGAGTTATAGGGAGTTATAGGGAGGGTTATATGAAGCAATAGGAGGAGTTATAGGGAGGGTTATATGGTGCAATAGGAGGAGTTATAGGGAGGGTTATATGGAGCAATAGGAGTTATAGGGAGGGTTATATGGAGCAATAGGATGAGTTATAGGGAGGGTTATATGGAGCAATAGGATGAGTTATAGGGAGGGTTATATGAAGCAATAGGAGGAGTTATAGGGAGGGTTATATGAAGCAATAGGAGGAGTTATAGGGAGGGTTATATGGTGCAATAGGAGGAGTTATAGTGAGGGTTATATGGAGCAATATGAGTTATAGAGAGGGTTATATGGAGCAATAGGAGGAGTTATAGGGAGGGTTATATGGAGCAATAGGAGTTATAGGGAGGGTTATATGGAGCAATAGGAGTTATAGAGAGGGTTATATGGAGCAATAGGGGGAGTTATAGGGAGGGTTATATGGTGCAATAGGAGGAGTTATAGGGAGGGTTATATGGTACAATAGGAGGAGTTATAGGGAGGGTTATATGGAGCGATAGGGGGAGTTATAGGGAGGGTTATATTGAGAAATAGAGGAGTTATAGGGAGGGTTATATGGTGTAATAGGGGGGTTATAGGGAGGGTTATATGGCGCAATAGGAGTTATAGGAAAGGTTATATGGTGTAATAGGGGGGTTATAGGGAGGGTTATATGGAGCAATAGGAGGAGTTATAGGGAGGGTTATATAGAGCAATAGAAGGGGTTATAGGGAAAGTAATATGGAGCGTAAGGAAGAGTTATAGGGTTTTACAATGCAACAATCGTATGGGGGGGGGGGTTATACAGAACAATATGCTGTTAAATGAAGCAACAGGAGGAGATACAGAGAACGTATTCAGGACAATTTAAAGGCCTTAAATTGAGGAGTTTCATTTATGGAAAACTAGAAGTTTAATGGAAAAGCAATATTTGAACATAATGTAATATAAGAAGTACCAATAAATGAATTACATATACAGTTAAACATCAGGAATCCTCCAGATACCCATATTATTCTCACCTACCACATTGATTGCAGTTAAAATATTTCAAATGCAATAGGGTTCCTGACTGATTTTATATATCTATATCTGAAATGTTATATACAATATTTTTACCAACCATGAATTAATGCACATAATAAGATCTAGGCTTGTGTACATTATATGTCTCTTTTCTATTTACATGAACACATCCCTAGTATTGAGTACAAAGTAGTCACGGGTAGCACTGGGGTTGTGATTTGACTTTAGAACAGGATTTTCTGTAACATCTTCCAGACTGTGAGAGGGCAGCAGACAAGCTATATACACATAATATTTCATACTAAAAAACTATAGTAACCTCGGGGGTTAATAGTATCACAACACTGTGAGTGAACTGTGGTGAGATCAGAGCTCTTATACAGTGTGAGCAAGATAATAGCGCAAACCATTTTCCTTGTTTGTGGCTCACCCCTGGAAACCTCCTCTTGTCTGTTTGCTCAGTTAATTTGTAAGGATTACCCTGCAGTGCGTCCCCTGGCGCACAAGGTCACAAGTTAAACTCTGCTCAGCCTTTTACTTGTCACGTTCATTGCTGCTTCCTATTAGGAAAGTGCAATTTCTTAATATCCGCATCTGCCCTAAAATATTCAGGCTGGAAAAGTTCAGAACAAAAAAAACCTCACATTGAAATAATTTTGTGACTTGTTAATGGGACATGATTTTTTCTGCATTGCTGGTGTCATAACACACAGTATGTGAAGGGGCTACAGAACATAGTCTGTGAATTAGATTCCTTGTGTTTATGGCTCATGTAAATGTTCTATTTCTCATTATGAACAAGTATATCCTTATAAAAGGGACACAATGGTTATTTTTGTTTTTGTATCCTGCTTATTGAAGAGTAGATCTTACCATCTAAACTGCAGTGAGCTAAATTCTCTACTGTACCCAAGAAGTTTTTTTTTAATTTAATTTATAAAACAAATCATAAAACCTAATACACATACGCTTATTGTTCTTCCCTCCGTGCACAGTCTGATCTACCATTGCACTTTTTTCTCTATATTATCATTTTCAGGAGGACTGACCCTCACTATGGATTACTGTAAACTAAATAGAACAATGTAGTGGTATAAAGAATCGCGTCTGGTGGTACGATATCATCACGTGTAGTGGTAAAATAGCATTGCGTCTGATAGTACGATATTATCGCGTCTGGTGGTACAATATCATTGCGTCTGGTGGTACAATATCATTGCGTGTAGTGGTAAAATAGCATTGCGTCTGATAGTACGATATTATCGTGTCTGGTGGTACAATATCATTGCGTCTGGTGGTACAATATCATTGCGTGTAGTGGTATAATAGCATTGCGTCTGATAGTACGATATTATCGCGTCTGGTGGTACAATATCATTGCGTCTGGTGGTACGATATCATCTCGTGTGGTGGTATAATAGCATTGCGTCTGGTGGTATAATAGCATCGCGTCTGGTGGTACGATATCATTGCATGTGGTGGTACGATATCATCGCGTGTGGTGGTACGATATCATCGCGTGTGGTGGTATAATAGCATCGCGTCTGGTGGTATAATAGCATCGCGTCTGGTGGTACGATATCATTGCATGTGGTGGTACAATATCATCGCGTGTGGTGGTACGATATAATCGCGTATGGTGGTATAATAGCATCATGTGTGGTGGTACGATATTGCATGTGGTGGAACGATAGCTTCTCGTTTGGTGGTACGATAGCATCGCGTGTGGTGGTATGATAGCATCGCGTGTGGTGGTATGATAGCATTGCGTGTGGTTGTATATTAGCATCACATGTGGTGGTATGCTAGCTTCACGTGTTGTGGTATACTAGCATCACGTCTGGTGGTATATTAGCATCACGTGTGGTGGTATATTAGCAATGGCATGTGGTGGTATATTAGCATCAGGTGTGGTGGTAAAATAGCAATGGCGTGTGGTGGTATATTAGCATCACATGTGGTGGTATATTAGCTTCGCGTGTGGTGGTATATTAGCATCACATATGGTGGTACATTAGCATCACGTGTGGTGGTATATTAGCATCACGTGTGGTGTTATAATAGTATTAATTGTAGTGGTATAATAGCATTGCGTGTGCTGGTATAATAGAAATGGCGTGTGGTGGTATATTAGCATCAGGTATAATAGTATTGCATGTGCTGGTATAATAGCAATGGTGTGTGGTGGTATATTAGCATCAGGAGTGGTGGTAAAATAGCAATGACGTGTGGTAGTATATTAGCATCAGGTGTGGTGGTATAATAGCATTGCGTGTGGTGGTATAATAGCATCATGTGTGGTGGTATAATAGCAATGGCGTGTGGTGGTATATTAGCATCACATGTGGTGGTATATTAGCATTGCGTGTGGTGGTATATTAACATCGCGTGTGGTGGTATATTAGCATCACGTGTGGTGGTATAATAGCATTGCGTGTGGTGGTATGTTAGTATTGCGTGTGGTGGTGTAATAGCATTGCGTGTGGTGGTATATTAGCATCAGGTGTGGTGGTATAATAGCATTGCGTGTGGTGGTATAATAGCATTGCGTGTGGTGGTATAATAGCATTGCGTGTGGTGGTATAATAGCATCGCGTGTGGTGGTATAATAGCATTGCGTGTGGTGGTATAATAGCATTGCGTGTGGTGGTATATTAGTATTGCGTGTGGTGGTATAATAGCATTGCGTGTGGTGGTATAACAGCATTGCATGTGGTGGTATATTAGCATTGCGTGTGGTGGTATATTAGCATTGCATGTGGTGGTATATTAGCATTGCGTGTGGTGGTATATTAGCATTGCGCGTGGTGATATAATATCATTGCGTGTGGTGGTATAATAGCATTGCGTGTGGTGGTATAATAACATTGCGTGTGGTGGTATAATAGTATTGCGTGTGGTGGTATAATAGCATTGAGTGTGGTAGTATAATAGCATCACGTGTGGTGGTTAATTAGCATTGCATGTGGTGGTATATTAGCATTGCGTGTGGTGGTATATTAGCATTGCGTGTGGTGGTATAATATCATTACGTGTGGTGGTATAATAACATTGCGTGTGGTGGTATGTTAGCATTGTGTGTGGTGGTATAATAGCATTGCGTGTGGTGGTATATTAGTATTGCGTGTGGTGGTATTATAGCATCACGTGTGGTGGTATAATAGCATTGTGTGTGGTGGTATAATAGCATTGCGTGTGGTGGTATATTAGCATTGCATGTGGTGGTATAATAGCATTGCGTGTGGTGGTATAATAGCATTGCGTGTGGTGGTATAATAGCATTGCGTGTGGTGGTATAATAGTATTGCGTGTGGTTTTATAATAGTATTGCGTGTGGTGGTATAATAGCATTGCGTGTGGTAGTATATTAGCATTGCGTGCGGTGGTATAATAGCATTGCGTGTGGTGGTATATTAGCATTGCGTGTGGTGGTATAATAGCATTGCGTCTGGTGGTATATTAGCATTGTGTGTGGTGGTATATTAGCATTGCGTTTGGTGGTATAATAGCATTGCGTGTGGTGGTATATTAGCATTGCGTGTGGTGGTATATTAGCATTGCGTGTGGTGGTATAATAGCATTGCGTGTGGTGGTATAATAGAATTGCGTGTGGTGGTATAATAGCATTGCATGTGGTGGTATAATAGCATTGCATGTGGTGGTATAATAGCATTGCGTGTGGTGGTATAATAGCATTGTGTGTGGTGGTATATTAGCATCGCGTGTGGTGGTATGATAGCATCGCGTGTGGTGGTATATTAGCATTAGGAGTGGTGGTAAAATAGCAATGACGTGTGGTAGTATATTAGCATCAGGTGTGGTGGTATAATAGCATTGCGTGTGGTGGTATAATAGCATCATGTGTGGTGGTATAATAGCAATGGCGTGTGGTGGTATATTAGCATCACATGTGGTGGTATATTAGCATTGCGTGTGGTGGTATATTAGCATCACGCGTGGTGGTATAATAGCATTGCGTGTGGTGGTATAATAGCATTGCGTGTGGTGGTATATTAGTATTGCGTGTGGTGGTATGTTAGTATTGCGTGTGGTGGTGTAATAGCATTGTGTGTGGTGGTATAATAGCATTGCGTGTGGTGGTATAATAGCATTGCGTGTGGTGGTATAATAGCATTGCGTGTGGTGGTATAATAGCATTGCGTGTGGTGGTATAATAGCATTGCGTGTGGTGGTATAATAGCATTGCGTGTGGTGGTATAATAGCATCGCGTGTGGTGGTATATTAGTATTGCGTGTGGTGGTATAATAGCATTGCGTGTGGTGGTATAACAGCATCGCGTGTGGTAGTATATTAGCATTGCGTGTGGTGGTATATTAGCATTGCGTGTGGTGGTATATTAGCATTGTGTGTGGTGGTATATTAGCATTGTGTGTGGTGGTATAATAGCATTGCGTGTGGTGGTATAATAGCATTGCGTGTGGTGGTATAATAGCATTGCGTGTGGTGGTATAATAGAATTGCATGTGGTGGTATAATAGCATTGCGTGTGGTGGTATAATAGCATTGCGTGTGGTGGTATAATAGCATTGCGTGTGGTGGTTTAATAGCATTGCGTGTGGTGGTATATTAGCATTGCGTGTGGTGGTATAATAGCATTGCGTGTGGTGGTATATTAGCATTGCGTGTGGTGGTATAATAGCATTGCGTGTGGTGGTATAATAGCATTGCGTGTGGTGGTATAATAGCATTGCATGTGGTGGTATAATAGCATTGCATGTGGTGGTATAATAGTATTGCATGTGGTGGTATAATAGCATTGCATGTGGTGGTATAATAGCATTGCATGTGGTGGTATAATAGCATTGCGTGTGGTGGTATAATAGCATTGCATGTGGTGGTATAATAGCATTGCATGTGGTGGTATAATAGCATTGCGTGTGGTGGTATAATAGCATTGCGTGTGGTGGTATAATAGCATTGCGTGTGGTGGTATAATAGCATTGCATGTGGTGGTATAATAGCATTGCGTGTGGTGGTATAATAGCATTGCGTGTGGTGGTATGATAGCATCGCATGTGGTGGTATATTAGCATTGCGTGTGGTGGTATGATAGCATCGCATGTGGTGGTATATTAGCATCGCATGTGGTGGTATAATAGCATTGCGTGTGGTGGTATATTAGCATTGCGTGTGGTGGTATAATAGCATTGCGTGTGGTGGTATAATAGCATTGCGTGTGGTGGTATGATAGCATCGCGTGTGGTGGTATAATAGTATTGCGTGTGGTGGTATGATAGCATTGCGTGTGGTGGTATGATAGCATCGCGTGTGGTGGTATGATAGCATCGCGTGTGGTGGTATGATAGCATTGCGTGTGGTGGTATAATAGCATCACACTGTAATACATTAGGTTGATACTATACAGAGCAGTGTAAGGGTACCATTTAACACTGTGCTGTATAAAAAAAAGCATTGTGGGTGAGAAATATTCATAGTAAACATGAAATAGAAAACAATGCAGAGATGTTGCTGAACTGAGCTGACACACAGGCTTTCTTACTTAAAGGGACAGTCTAGGCCAAAATAAACTTTCATGATTCAGATAGAGCATGTTATTTTAAACAATTTTCCAATTTACTTTTATCACCAATTTTGCTTTGTTCTCTTGGTATTCTTAGTTGAAAGCTTAACCTAGGAGGTCCAAATGCTAATTTCTTAGACCTTGAAGTCCACCTCTTTCAGATTGCATTTTAACAGTTTTTCACCACTAGAGGGTGTTAGTTCACGTATTTCATATAGCTAACATTGTGCTCGTGCACGAGAAGTTATCTGGGAGCAGGCACTGATTGGCTAGACTGCAAGTCTGTCAAAAGAACTGAAAAAAGGGGCAGTTTGCAGAGCCTTAGATACAAGATAATCACAGAGGTTAAAAGTATATTATTATAACTGTGTTGGTTATGCAAAACTGGGAAATGGGTAATAAAGGGATTAGCTATCTTTTAAAACAATAACATTTCTGGTGTAGACTGTCCCTTTAACAGCAGTGCATGGAAATTGCCTAACTCTCAAAATTAGCAGGCTAGAGATTTGGTTGAGGAGTCAGGGCAGCCTGTGAGTATCGTGTGGGGATGGGTTATGGCTGCATAGTGAAATGGGGACATTTATAGGGACAGAGCTCCCAAACTGCAAATAGCAGGACAGTTGAATTTGAGTTGAATTTGGAAACAACAGACACTCACTCCCCTTAAGCTTTTATTTATTCTTAGGATATAAAATATCATATAGTAAACTGATTTTAGAGGAGAATTTTAAATGCCCAGAAACAAGTCCGTAAATAGCAAATAGACATACAGAAGAGGGGGCATAAGGGGCAAATGCCCCCTTAAAGTTTTACTCCTTATATCGAAGCATAAGCTCAATGCCAATGAGCCGCCATATACAAATGATTATGGGTTGCCAGCCATTGATATTATTATATATGGGGTATTTTCTTTTTGCCTTCCCCCCCAAAAAGTCAGGGAAATTTGTAATGTCCAGTAAAGAGGTTTAAAAAGGGCATGGAAGTTGCCAAACAATTGAATACATTAAAACAACTTTTGCTTTTCACATGTTGATGCATTTCTGAGATAAAGTAAATTTTAAAGGAGCATTTTAACATAAATATATTTGCTTCAATGCATTAAACGGATCCCATAGGTGCTGCATGGTGTGATGTAAGTGTTCTCAAGCACTGTGTAAAGAGTACATCTACCAATGGAGTTAATGTGATATGTAAAGAAGCTTTTTTTTTTTTTTTAAAGACACTTTACATTGCAACATGTATTCTAGGACGGTACTGACCTCCTTTAACATGTTTCAGGTCATTATATGACCATTTATATATATTTTTCTTACTAGACTTTAAAGAAACATTAATTACATTGAGACTGTAATATAGTGTTTAATTATGTAAAAAAAAGCAACACTGCAGTATAGTTTAATTATGTACTTTGTCCTTTTCCTGTAATTAAATTTAGAAAATTGTGGGGTTTAACCCCTTAATGCCTAGCGACGTACCCTGTCTATGGGGGTAACTTTTTTATGGCACGGTCTCACCATCAGTGGCGAGACAGCCCTATTTTAGGAAGCCAACGGGAGGGAGGGTGTAATAGTGCAGTCTTGTCGCTCACGGTAGTACCCCACGCTATTATAAACAGTCAATGCGTTAAAGACCAGCTATGTAGGTGAAGAGATGTTACGCAGTAAATACATGCTACACATAATGAAGTAGTCAAAGCAAAAAATAGCCTTAGAATAATATGTTTACAGTTATATTAGTTGTTTAAACATTGCAAATATAAAGGTTTAGTTTCTATAGATGACTTTAGTATCTATAAAGTAATGGGAAACCCTTTTAGATAATCTTATGTTCCACACATCCTTGTTTGGACAGTCTCTTTCATTGCCTGTTTTATATCTGTCCCTAACTGTCATTAGCAGAAAATATAGAGAAGAGGAAACTTTTAACTACACACAAACATTCTATATTACAATCTCAGAAACCAGACCTAACAGCTATATTCCCCACAGCCATTGGTTGGCCAATTTGTAACTGTCCCTAATTGGCTGTAGCAGGGAAGGAAACCTAGATTACAACATGGCAGCTCCCATTGCTTTAAAATTTACATTGATTTGTTGTCATTATTTAAACAATTAATATAAAAAAAAATAAACATCTGCATATTATTCTCAGGCTAATCTTTGTTTTAAATACATTGTTTTACTGACCCTTTAAGGACAAAGAACCATTTGGTCACTAAACAGGTTTGCAGGATTTGACACATATTTGCTAACTTGTTTTGTAGCTAGGGCATCACAACAATCAATTACTGTCCCAGAAGTGCTGCAGTCAGTTTACGGTTACATTTCGGATTTACTTGTTTCTTTTTGTACTTCCTCAACAGTACGTTTTTTTTTTTCTGACTTAGAGCCGGGCAGTGGTTTTGTAATATTGACATAAATGATCTCAGCTGGCATGAGCCGCTCGCAGAGAAAACAAACAAAATGAGGCAGGTGTGTAGGGTTTCGGAAGTCTGGATTCACGACCTGGGAGGGAAGTTGGGGTGTCAGAGTGGAAATGCAGCATTCAAATTGGCATCCACTTATGATTAGTGGAGGAATATGTCATGTGTTTGTAGTAGGCTATAGAAGCTCATGCAGGACAGCTGACCTTGTGTATCAACTTGCATAGCGCACATTAACTCCCTCACTGCCAGAGAAGGTTACAAACCCTTAACGATAGTTTACCATCTGCAAGACAATGCTTGAAATGAATTAGATGTTACTGTGCAGAATAAAACTAACTTTATTCAGTCAATGAGCAGTCCCAGGGCTTATGCACTTCCTGTTAGCTTCTCATTAAAGGGACAGTCTACACCAGAATTGCTAGTGTTTAAAAATATATATAATCCCTTTATTGCCCATTCACCAATTTTGCATAACTAACACTGTTATATTAAAATACTTTTTACCTCTGTGATTACCTTGTATCTAAGCCTCTGCAGACTTATTTCAGTTCGTTTGACAGACTTGCATTTTAGCCAATCAGTGCTGGCTCATAAATAACTCCAAGGGAGTGAGCACACTGTTATCTACATGGCACACATGAACTAGCACTGTCCAGATGTGAAAACTGTCAAAATGCACTGAGATAAGAGGCAGCCTTCAACTGCTTAGAAATTAGCATATGAGCCTACCTAGGTTTACCTTTCAACATAGAATACAAGAGCACAAAGCAAATTTGATGATACAAGTAAATTGGAAAGTTGTTTGAAATTGCATGCCCTATCTGAATCATTTAAGTTTTATTTTGACTAGACTGTATAACTTTTCCTAATGCAGAAATATTTTTAACATGTTTAATACTGCTTTTTCATATAGATGACAGGAACATTTTGAGGACCATGTGCTTTTAAGTCCATTGAAGGTTTAAAGCAACACAAAAGTCCCATAATTTATGCATTTAATAAAACCTTTTTCTGGTTAAAAAAAGAGCAGTTAGAAATGTAACAAGCAAGTGATATTTTATATCTTGTCACAGCTGATTACATAAAGCCAATAAAGACCTGAATGGCGCTGATATGGGCATTGCTTACAGTGGAACTAGCGACAAGGAGCAGGAGAAATGCCTAAAATACTGCAACCCCCCATGCTAGTGCTTCACTGTATAGCACAATGATAGGAACAAGACTTACTGTCATCCTTATGATAGTACATAAAGATTGAGGGTTTTTTGGGGGGGGGTTGTATTGTTATTTCCATTAAAAAAGCGAATAACAAGCTTTTTAACATTTAAATTAATGCAGCTGCATCCAGTGTTTTTTTACTATTAATGCTAATTTGCTGATACATACTCATGCTAATTCTCATTGACTGATTGGGATGATAGGTACTCAATGCTCATTGGATGACAGATACTACTATTAATGCTCATTGGCTGATAGGTACTCCTGTTAATGCTCATTGGTTAATAGGTACTCCTGTTAATGCTCATTGGCTGATAGGTACTCCTGTTAATGCTAATTTGTTAATAGGTACTCCTGTTAATGCTCATTGGTTAAAAGGTACTCCTATTAATGCGCATTGATTGATAGATATTTCTATTAATGCTCATTGGTTGATAAGATACTCTTATTAATGTTCATTGGCTGATAGATACTCTTATTAATGCTCATTGGCTGATAGATACTCCTATTAATGCCCATTGATTGATAGATCCTCCTATTGATGCTCATTGGTTGATAAGATACTCTTATTAATGCTCATTAGTTAATAAGATACTCTTATTAATGCTCATTGGCTGATAGCTACTCCTATTAATGCTCATTGGCTGATAGATACTGATACTCCTATTAATGCTCATTGGCTGATAGATACTCCTATTAATGCTCATTGGCTGATAGATACTGATACTCCAATTAATGCTCATTGGCTGATAGATACTCCTATTAATGCTCATTAGTTCATAAGATACTCTTATTAATGCTCATTGGCTGATAGATACTGATACTCCTATTAATGCTCATTAGTTAATAAGATACTCTTATTAATGCTCATTGGCTGATAGATACTCCTATTAATGCTCATTGGCTGATAGATACTGATACTCCTATTAATGCTCATTGGCTGATAGATACTGATACTCCTATTAATGCTCATTGGCTGATAGATACTCCTATTAATGCTCATTGGCTGATACATACTCCTATTAATGCCCATTGATTGATAGATATTCCTATTAATGCTCATTGGTTGATAAGATACTCTTATTAATGCTCATTAGTTGATAAGATACTCTTATTAATGCTCATTGGCTGATAGATACTCCTATTAATGCTCATTGGCTGATAGATACTCCTATTAATGCTCATTGGCTGATAGATACTCCTATTAATGCTCATTGGCTGATAGATACACCTATTAATGTCCATTGATTGATAGATATTCCTATTAATGCTCATTGGTTGATAGATATTCCTATTAATGCTCATTGGTTGATAAGATACTCTTATTAATGCTCATTAGTTAATAAGATACTCTTATTAATGCTCATTGGCTGATAGATACTCCTATTAATGTCCATTGATTGATAGATATTCCTATTAATGCTCATTGGTTGATAGATATTCCTATTAATGCTCATTGGTTGATAAGATACTCTTATTAATGTTCATTAGTTGATAAGATACTCTTATTAATGCTCATTGGCTGATAGATACTCCTATTAATGCTCATTGGCTGATAGATACTCTTATTAATGCTCATTGGCTGATATATACTCTTATTAATGCTCATTGGCTGATAGATACTCCTATTAATGTTCATTGGCTGATAGATACTCCTATTAATGCTCATTGGTTGATAGATATTCCTATTAATGCTCATTGGTTGATAAGATACTCTTATTAATGGTCATTGGCTGATAGATACTCTTATTAATGCTCATTGGCTGATAGATATTCCTATTAATGCTCATTGGTTGATAGATATTCCTATTAATGCTCATTGGTTGATAGATATTCCTATTAATGCTCATTGGTTGATAGATATTCCTATTAATGCTCATTGGTTGATAAGATACTCTTATTAATGGTCATTGGCTGATAGATACTCTTATTAATGCTCATTGGCTGATAGATATTCCTATTAATGCTCATTGGTTGATAGATATTCCTATTAATGCTCATTGGTTGATAAGATACTCTTATTAATGGTCATTGGCTGATAGATACTCTTATTAATGCTCATTGGCTGATAGATATTCCTATTAATGCTCATTGGTTGATAGATATTCCTATTAATGCTCATTGGTTGATAAGATACTCTTATTAATGCTCATTGGCTTATTTGTACATTCTGCTTTTACTGACTGAGCCTTAGTAGGAAGTACTTATAAGTCACTTAGCATTAGCAAGAAACACCCATATCATATTGGTTTATCAGTTTACATTTAAACTGCTTTTGTTTCATTTTTTCAGACAATAACAGCTTTATAATTGCTGAAAACAAAACAGAGTACACTTTCTTAATTCAAGGGAATGTAATGCTTGTCCTGATTTCATAGCACTAGACTCATTCTTCTAGCCTCTTAATACTATATATATATAGTAAACATCAGAAATTAATCAGTGTATCGCAGAACATCTACATACAAAAATATGTTTAAAAAGCATTCAAAACAATCGTTTTTAAAAACGTTGACAGTGTTTTGTAGTCCAGGGACACACCCATTGAAAAGCATATTCTGCTGTGGATGATTAGGGACAGATATAAATAAACTACACTTATCAAGCAAACACTTTGCAGCATGTTGCATGGTAAGACAGGAAAAGATTTATTTTTTTCCAAATTAAAGTAAAATCTCTAGCTGTCAACTCAAGATGCGGATGTATTGCCTCCCAGATGTACCTTCTCCGACACTTAAAGAGTTAAGCCCCAGGCCATGAAGCGTCATTGTTAGGCACACTTAGCAGAGAGATTATAAAGAATCTTCAGTAACCTTGTGTCTGTGAGTGTGTCTGAGTGTGTTAGTGTGTGCATGAGTGTGTCTGTGATTGTGTTAGTGTGTGTATGAGTATGTGTGTCTGTGAGTGTGTTAGTCTGTGTTTGAGTGTGTGTGTTGGAGTGTGTATATGCGTGTGTCTGTGAGTGTGTGTCTGTGAGTGTGTTAGTGTGTGCACAAGTGTGTCTGTGATTGTGTTAGTGTGTGTATGAGTATGTGTGTCTGTGAGTGTGTTAGTGTGTGTATGAGTATGTGTGTCTGTGAGTGTATTAGTGTGTGCATGAGTGTGTCTGTGATTGTGTTAGTGTGTGTATGAGTATGTGTGTCTGTGAGTGTGTTAGTCTGTGTTTGAGTGTGTGTGGGAGTGTGTTAGTGTGTCTGTGAGTGTGTTAGTGTGTGTATGAGTATGTGTGTCTGTGAGTGTGTTAGTCTGTGTTTGAGTGTGTGTGTGGGAGTGTGTATATGCGTGTGTGTGTCTGTGAGTGTGTTAGTGTGTGCACGAGTGTGTCTATAATTGTGTTAGTGTGTGTATGAGTATGCGTCTTATTGTATGTATGAGTGTTTGAGTGTGTGTGTGTGTGTGTAGGGAGGTAAAGTTTTCCTTGGTATGTGCATATTAGTATTCTCCGCACTACCTATTTTCTAGGAAAACCACCCGGCTAACTTTCTTGAACACCCTGCGAAAATGTAAGCCAATATTAAGCTGAAATTAGCTAATATTACTTGTTACAATGTTTTTTGCACAATTTATTATTAAGTCAATGTATATTCAATTATGCAATTCATTTGTGCTTTAGATATCTTACGTAGCATTTATAAGTAACTGAAAATGGTATAATATCACAAAGCATCACACAGCCGACTACTTAATACCACCCGGCATTGGGAGAGCACACTGTATTATCGTTATTGTTTATCTATAAAATGCTAATATAGTTGTAATGCTCTAACATTAAAGGGACATTAAACACTAAATAAATTCTAGATAGAATGATGCATTAAAAAATATTACTCTGAGAATAACTTGTAGACACATCTTTTTAAAGTTTCATGAGCTGTATAAGTAAAGTTTTAGTGTCTATAAAACGATGGGAGCTGCCATGTTGTAACTTAGGTTACTTTCTCTGCTGTGGCCAATTAGGGACAGTTATAAATAGGTCACTAGAGTGGGCAGCCAATGGCTGTGTGGAATATAACAGTGTTCTGCACTTCCACTTCTAACAGGAACTGAAAAGCTCACAATTTCAGAATGGAATTACAGGAAAAGGGAACAAAATAAATAATGAAAGTATATTGTAATTTTTTAAAATAAATATATATATAAAAATCTCAAAATACTTACTGTCCCTTTAAGTATACAATAGTGAAGTACAATAATCAGATGACATTTACTTATCATACCTTTGTTACACACATTACAGAGTGTGGGGAAGGTCTCACAGTTCCTCTTTGAACAGGTCATGTCATTGGGGTCAGATGACCATACTTCTGTTTAAAGGGAATGTAGACACCCCGTAATTACAACGCTTTCATTCTGTCATGAAATAAATTAACATAGTGGTTGAAAATGTTTGGAATGTATTAACACCTTGTTTGCTGCAATTGTTTTACAAAACCAAACTCCCACCACTTGCCTTTTTTAGAGCAGACAATATGTTTTGCAGGTTGTTTTCTGATAATCTCTGCAGATGTGTAGCAGCATTAGACTTTTGAAGCTTCCAGTTCTCAGAATTAGAAAACACAATATTACAGGAAAGGCTGCAAAATAAATATTTACATCAAAGCTGTTTTACAGTGCATAAGTAAACATTTTAAATTACAATTTCTAAGTGTCTAATATCCCTTTAAATGGTACACGTGAGTGCAGCCCCCCAGTGTGCTTGTACTCTCGCTCTGAGTCCTTAAAGGGGGCTTTAGAGATGAGGGTGTCCGTTCACAATGCCTTACAGAACTGGCTACTGACAGAACCAATTTGAAATGAATTTTTATATAAAATTATTTCTGGCTTCTACTGTGCAGCAGCACCAGCCCTATGGTGGCAAATCACAGATCACGTGTTCCTAATCAGATAAACAGAACCACTAAGTATCAACATGATTTTATCTCCTCCATAACTTAAATTAATATCACTGTAATTAGAAAACACAAATATCAGATGACTTTACTCTGTAAAAACCTCAGTGTTCTCCCCAGGACCTTTTTAGCACCTGCACCACCCGGCTGATATTACTGACCACCCGTTAAAACTTTAGCCACTATTAAGCTATAATTAGCCAGTATTCAAAATGTTCCATTTTTATTGCACAATTATTATTAAATACATTAATGTAAAATGATGCAGTTAATTGTGCTTTTGATAGCTGATATAATTTTAGAAAATGTTACACTGTTCCTACTACTTCATAATGCCACCCGGCTGGCAATATTTTCTGTGGAGAACACTGCACCTAAACACAGTTTATGTAAAACAAACAGGTACTATATAAGCACAGTCTTAAAAACATCTGTGCCTAGGGCAGCACCTCTAGAATGGAAACGCTTACAGATATTTACCCTCACTACACCCGACAGAAGCTCATGTAGTTACGTAAGAAACCAGGCACCCAGGTAACAAGAATAATTCATCATCAGGCTATTCAGCTACTGCTTTATAAACTCAGGAAGACATTCAGGGACATTGGTATAAACCTGTTCACTCACATAGAAGCAGGGGTTAATACTCATAATTACAAATATATGGTGGCATAGGCTCTTATATCTCTCCAGATCCGAGACCCATATGACAAATTTACCACTGTTTATTTTAATCCAGCTGTTACATTGCTAATTACTTTTATTATAAAACTGGTTACTTACCCTATATGTCTTAAGCCATGGAGGGAGTGCCAAGTGTCAGGAAGGCAGTTTTGCGGATATTTTTTTCATACTAATATATTGTGTTTATTATATGTTAAATATTTAATGACTTGTCAAAAGGTGTGGATTTTCTTTGTCGTACTCAATAGCTGACAACTTCGTAACTCTAAAGCACCCACTTAGTAGAACTAAGTCCAGCAACTGGTTAATTAAACTCGTTAAAACACTTACTCAGCATTTGGCGTGTTTTTTGCTTTTGTTTATAGAACGTGCATATCATATCTTTGAATTTAGTGTTGATGCATTTGTCTGTTAATGATAATAATGTGCTGTGAACCCATCCAAACAAATGTAAAGAGAACAGGACATACAGAAATGTTCACAATTCAATTTTTTAATCATATATTTAAAGGCACACATCATTGTAATCTTCCAACATGACACAGACTATGTGATGACCAGAGGGTCAAGTAGCCGCTTTACTGAAAGATAAGATACTGCTCTCCCCTGAGTAGGGTCATATGTACCTCACATTTGTAAAGGGACTGAGTTAACTAGCACTGTGTTGCAGTGTCTTCTGCTGGTTGGCTTGTGAAGTCTGCAGTATGTAAAGTCTTCCGGTTCTCAGAACACTTATAAACAACTTTTCATTGTTTTTCCTATTATCAGCTAAGCTATAGAAGATGCTCTAAGTGATTATTAGATGTTAAACTTAGAGGGACAGTCTACACCAGAATTGCTATTGTTTAAAAAGATAGACAATCCCTTTATTACCCATTCCCCAGTTTTGCATAACCAACATGGTTATAGTAATATACGTTTTACCTCTGTGATAACCTTGTATCTAAGCTTCTGCAGACTGCCCCCTTATTTCAGTTCTTTGACAGACTTGCATTTTAGCCAATCAGCGCTTACTCCTAGGTAACTCCATGTGCGTAAGCACAGTGTTATCTTTATGACACACATGAACTAACACCCTCTGTTGGTAAAAAAAAACTGTAAAAATGCATTCAGATAAGAGGCAGCATCAAAGTCTAAAAAAATAGCATATGAACCTCCTAGGTTTAGCTTTCAACTAAGAGTAGCAAGAGAACAAAGCAAAATTGGTGATAAAAGTAAATTGAAAAGTTGTTTAAAATTACAAGCCCAATCTGAATCATAAAAGTTTAATTTGGACTAGACTGTCCCTTTAATTTAATTTATGGCCTATTTCCATTTTTACTTATTGACTTTTTCCTTACAATCTATTCCCTTGGATATCAACAAAAGGTTTATCTTCTCATGGGACTGCATCTATTTTCTGCAAATCCAAAATATGCATGAAGAAAACAAAAAATGTAAGGTTTTCACTCATGGTCTCAAGTAGTTAGAAAGCTAGGTCTTATCTTAGACAAAACATCTGAACAGGGAGAAAAGTCCAAGAATTTAATTAAGTTTCTACATAGCCAAAATAATCATCTTTTGGAGTATTGTCCTACTTTGTTGTGAGTTGAAATATTCAGCGGGAGGATCACACAAAGGCAGGTTTTAGGGCCGCGCTAGTAAACCACTCCACACTTGCACACTTAAAGCCTCCTCTAATTAACATAGTCTGAGAACTCAATTAAGAGGCTTTTGTTTTTAATCTGTGCCAGTTTTAATTAAAATGTATGAAGGCCGAAGGCTCTTAAAACTGAGCCCTTTTGTGCGTTGTATATTACAGAGGAATTAAACAAGCCTTTTCATGACTTTGCTTAGACGCTCTAAGTTTATGCTGGAGGAGATCATGACCATTTTTTTAAAATGGTCGCCTCATCCTATCTGGAATGTTACCCAACTTCAATTAAAGTGTCATGAAATTAAAAATGAAAGTTTCATGACTCCAATTGACTTCTGCTATCAAATTTAATGCTTTCACTTTTTTTTGTTGAAACTTGTTTTCCTTTCCATGAGAGCATACTGAGGTAGGCTAATGACCCTGCATGTGCAAGAGAGCATACTGGGGTAGGTTAACGACCATGCATGTGCATGAGAGCATACTGAGGTAGGCTAACGACCATGCATGTGCATAGAGACTATGTATAATATCATTGTCACAAACACTGCTGCCTTATAGTTCCCAAGAAAAACAACAAAATAAACAATTGGATGGTAATCAAAGCTTAGGAATTGACATCAATAGACAAAAGAAAGTGATGTAATAATGTTTAAATCTTTAATAACAGATATTCCAAATAAAAACCTTGCTAAAGTCCTGAGGGAAGGGTGAAACGCGTTGATGACAGCTTTCTGAATGGAGCAGGTCTGGAACTAATGATTTAGACCCAGTAAATATTTACAACCATTTTTGCAAAAGTGCTGTAAGGGCTGCCCAGAACTTAAAGTAAAAGTATAACCAAACTATACGGAGTGAGCTGCAGCGGAAACGTAACAGATAGTCTAGTGAGAGGACTTGTATTATTGACTGACCCCTCCCCCCCACACACACTACTTAGATGATGTGAATGGACCCACTCCGGAATGGGGAGTAGAACGCTTAGGAATTTGAATATAGAGGTGAATTTATCTGCTGCCAAAAGGAAAGTAAGGTACCTTACTCTCTGATTAGTTATTGTGCACTGAACAATTTCTATTAAAGGGACATTCATATGCTAAATCACTTGAAAGTGATGCAGCATAACTGTAAAAAACTGACATGAAAATATCACCTGAACATCTCTATGTAAAAAGGAAAGATATTTTACCTAAAAATTTCTTCAGCTCGCACTAGTAAGTGATCTGTGTACACTTGTACTTCAGCTGCTGTCCACTAAGTTGAAGAAGAAGAAAAAATAGCCAATCAGCATCAGAAGTGCTGAGGTCATGCTTTGCTTTGAGATTCATAGTAAACTTCCTTAACCCCTTAATGACCAAGGACGTATGCCACACGTCCTCCAAAAAAATACAGTTAATGACCGAGGACGTGTGGCGTACGTCCTTGGTCTGGAAAGCAGCTGGAAGCGATCCTGCTCGCTTCCAGTTGCTTTCCGGTTATTGCAGTGATGCCTCGATATTGAGGCATCCTGCAATAACCTTTTTTAGCAATCCGGTGCAGAGAGAGCCACTCTGTGGCCCTCTCTGCACCGGACATCACCGGCTAAATTCGTTGGTGGGTGGGAGCCGGTTCGGGAGGCGGCCATCGATGGCCCTGATGATGTGTAGGGGGGCGGGATCGTGGGCGGGGGTGATCGGAGGTGCGCACGGGCGCGCGCGTGCACGGGCGGGCGGGGGCGGGCGCGTGCATGGGGAGGGAGCGGGTGGGAACTGCTACACTACAGAAAAATTATGTATTATGTAATTATGTTTTAAAAAATAGTATTTATTTATATAAAAATACATTAGTCAGGGGGTGGGGGATTGGTCTGTGGGGGGGGGGGGAAGCTACACTACAGAAAAAGAACATAACAATTAAAAAAAAAAACATTTCTCTTGCAAACTGGGTACTGGCAGACAGCTGCCAGTACCCAAGATGGCACCCAATAAGGCAGAGGGGGAGGCTTAGAGAGCTGTTTTGGGGGGGAATCAGGGAGGTTGGGGGCTAAGGGGGGATCCTACAAAGTAGCATATGTAAATATGCTAAAAAATTTATTTCATTTTTTTTTTTAAAAAAACTTTTATTTTAGTACTGGCAGACTTTCTGCCAGTACTTAAGATGGCGGGGACAATTGTGGGGTGGGGGAGGGAAGGGAGCTGTTTGGGAGGGATCAGGGGGTCTGATGTGTCAGGTGGGAGGCTGATCTCTACGCTAAAGCTAAAATTAACCCTGCAAGCTCCCTACAAGCTACCTAATTAACCCCTTCACTGCTAGCCATAATACACGTGTGATGCGCAGCAGCACTTAGCGGCCTTCTAATTACCAAAAAGCAACGCCAAAGTCATATATGTCTGCTATTTCTGAACAAAGGGGATCCCAGAGAAGCATTTACAACCATTTGTGCCATAATTGCACATGCTGTTTGTAAATAATTTCAGTGAGAAACCTAAAATTGTGAAAAATGTAGCGTTTATAGCTTAGATACAATGGGCCTAGATCAATACTTGGGGTTGTCTACTACACTACACTGAAGCTAAAATTAACCCTAGAACCTCCCTACATGCTCCATAATTAACCCCTTCACTGCTGGGCATAATACACGTGTGGTGCGCAGTCGCATTTAGCAGCCTTCGAATTAGTAAAAAGCAAAACCAAAGCCATATATGTCTGCTATTTATGAACAAAGGGGATCCCAGAGAAGCATTTACAACCATCTATGCTATAATTGCATAAGTTTTTTGTAAATAATTTCAGTGAGAAACCTAAAGTTTGTGAAAAAAAATGTGAAAAAGTGAACAATTTTTTTTATTTGATCGCATTTGGCGGTGAAATAGTGGCATGAAATATACCAAAATGGGCCTAGATCAATACTTTGGGATGTCGTATAAAAAAAAATATATACATGTCAATGGATATTCAGGGATTCCTGACAGATATCAGTGTCCCAATATAACTATCGCTAATTTTGAAAAAAAGTGGTTTGGAAATAGCAAAGTGCTACTTGTATTTATGGCCCTATAACTTGCAAAAAAAGCAAAGAACCTGTAAACATTGGGTATTTCTAAACTCAGGACAAAAATTTAGAAACTATTTAGCATGGGTGTTTTTTGGTGGTTGTAGATGTGTAACAGATTTTTGGAGTCAAAGTTAGAAAAAGTGTGTTTTTTTCCATTTTTTCCTCATATTTTATAATTTTTTTTATAGTAAATTATAAGATATGATGAAAATAATGGTATATTTTGAAAGTCCATTTAATGGCGAGAAAAACGGTATATAATATGTGTGGGTACAGTAAATGAGTAAGAGGAAAATTACAGCTAAACACAAAGACCGTAGAAATGTAAAAATAGCCTTGGTCCCAAACGGACAGAAAATGTAAAAGTGCTGTGGTCATTAAGGGGTTAAACTGAATAGGAAAATAACATGACTGTGCATGCGCATGCCAGATGCACACTACCTAGCAAGGTAAAATATTTTACTTTTTTACATAGAGATGTTCAGGTGATATTTTCTAGTCCAGTGGTTCTCAACCAAAGTGATCTCAAGGCCCGGTAGACATGTCCAGGGCTCGGTAATTATATGGGGGACCAGCAAGTAGGGGGGCCCACAAATGGAATCTCCACGGATCCTGGTGCATTCCTTAAGCTGGAGTTTTCAGTTGCCCTATCAGTAACTAAGCAAATAAGTGTGGGTTTAGTGGGGGCCCTGGCGGGGGTCTGTCGCTGTGAGAGCCATGGAGTGTGGGGTCTGGCCCTGGAGGTTGGGTGCCCTTTCTCTGGACCTTAATGTTGGGGGTCCTGGCTCTGGACGTTGAGGGGCCTGTTGGGGGCAGAGCAGGGAGGCTACCATGTTAATTTGCATAAAATTTTATACATTTCGGTCAGTGTGAGGCAGTGTTCCTGGGGCCTTGATTGGTCTCAGTCTGCCCCTGGTGTGCAATGGGGGCATGACAGGTCGGGGCCCACCAGCAGGGCTATCACGGCCCGGTACTGGGCCACGGCCCGGCTGTTGAGAAACCATGTTCTAGTCAGCTTTTTACAGATATTCTGCATCACTTTCAAGTAAGTGCTTTAACATTTAGGTATCAAGTCCCTTTAAGTAACTCTATAAGCGGATCTCTGTTGTTTTAACTACAAATCCAGAAAGCACTACCTGTTTGCTCTGGAGATTGAGTTCGGCAAATTTCAATTTTAAGCCGTCCTGAATAGAATTAAGGTGTTTCTGATAGCTTGTAATACATTTCAGATTTTAAGCCAATTTGAGATTGGGAAACGCCCCATCTCATAAGAGACTATTTTAGTTTATGATAAATTAGGTCTATGGAATATTTTTTTAACTGGTCTTGATTTTGAATATCTGTTATTAAATAAACATAATGACATCACTTTCCTTTGTCTATTGATGTATATTTATGTACATTCCTAAACTTTGAGGGCTGTTCTGTCAGACTAACGAACGGAAGTGACGTTCCGTCAGCTGTCTGATAAAAAAATCCATACCGCGCATGCGCTGCTCTTCTCATAGCATTCCAAATGCAACTACGTCACAGCCCATCAGAATAGTAACGCACTAACAATATTTCTATTTGTAAATATAATGGTACACACGCTGCATGTTAACAGCCGTCACGTACAATTGGCATGTGCGGTACAGATGAGTACACGCTGCATTGCCCTGCTTTCTACATTTTGTATCTTTTATAGTCTGACAGAACAAGGGCCATTTTATTGTTTTTCTCCATTTTTGTGTGAGAGAGACAGAGCTAATAGGATTTGGAATGGAATTAAAGGGATAGGAAGGTAACATTTAAAACCTGCATGGGTGCATTTCAAAATGAAATAAAAGCATTTTTGCAATATATGACCATTAACAAAATCGCTTCTAGTTAAAGTTATTACTGGTTTTCAGCAGCATACGCACATATCCTGTGAGGGGCTGTACACCATGCCTGCTCGTGTACTGCTTCTGAAGATGTCATTTCTGTCATACAAGCCACTGCTCTGAGAAGGTGCAGTGTCTGAATATTGGTGCACGGGCCCTCACAGGATATGTGCATATGCCACAGAAAAATGCTCATAAGATTTATTAGAAGCATTTTTGCTAATGGAAGTATATTGCAAAAATGCTTCTATTTCAAATTGAAATGCCCCTATGCACATTTATTTTTTGACTTTTCTATCCCTTTAATTTCTGCACTAACCAGATATTACAATAAATAGTGCCCAAGACAAATGCACGCTTATTAGCCTACCTCAGTATGCTCTAATGGAAAGGGGTAAAGTTTCAACAAATGATGTTGAGAGAGATACATTAATTAATAAAAGTGTTTTTTCTAATTGTCCAAATGATAAATAATCATACAAACCAACACAACAGATAAGGTAAAGGAAAGCAACGCAATAATGAAAGGAAGGTGAGTCACATAATTCCAATGACATAGAAATAAATGAGCTGCTATTATATATTTATCCAATTAAACAAGATTTATGATTTGAAAAAGAGAGAGTGTGGGCCCGCGCCAACTAAACCCCTATAGGCCTGAGGATGGTGGTACCTAGCAACCACCAAAGAGACAGTAGAAGGTATAAATAAATAGACCCCCCAGGCGCCTACCAAAAGAGGCAAGGGAAATGTTATGAAAAGGTTAAGAAAATTGTATGGTTCACTAGTGAAAAATGTTACTTTAACACCCAATATAAATGTTACTTAACACACAATATAAAAATATTTTACTTTAATGTAACAAGGTTAAAAATCATTTACTACTTTAATGTAACCAAGTTGATAATCATGGATCCATGCTAAAATTCGAGCTAAAATACAAATTATATGGTTAAAAACAATATATCAGTAGTAACACAGATTATGCTTTCTGGACACTGATGTCTATATTGAGATAGTCATAAAAATGAGTAGCAATCAATAGGAAAAAATGTGCCTCAGGGAAATCAATAATTAGTTCATCCGTGAGAAAAAAAGGGGAAAATTGATGAAAACTTAGGTACGTGGGTGTGTGAAAAAATTAGAAATAATCCTTGACTTTTGAATTAATCCAATGGAGAAGTGTAAAATTGGTAGTTAATAGTCCAATGTAGTAAAGTTCATCCTGATATGTGTACACAATAAACGTTGAGTGCAGAAAAAATAATAATTCAGAAAGTTCAAAAAGTTTTTTTATATATATATATACACTTGTGAATGCTGTGTTGAAAAAGTTGTGTAGAAAAAGTTGACCCAGTGGGGGAAACAATATATATAGATGTGAAAAAATCCAAATAATGACAAAATCCAAATAATGGCATTTTTAAAAAAAAGAATCAAATGACAAAAAAAACGTGATGTGCAGGGTACTAGCAACTTGGTGAAATCTGAAAAGTGTAAGTGTGGATTTCCTGATCGATCCGAGTGCTAGGATTCAGTTAATGGCGAAAGGGACAGTCTCAACCTAAAAAATAAAAACATACATAGCGCAATAACGTTTAACAATGGAAGAAGTAATGAAATTAGGCTTACCAATCGGTCAACGCGTTTCGGCCAGTGATAGGCCTTTATCAAGACTGATTGTAAGGTCTTTTAAAGCCAAAAAACGGAAGTGTTACATTAATTCACTTCCGGGTCCTAACTATTTGTTAAAACAGTTTATAAATAGTATAAGATTGTGATTCACAAGTTTTACTTTCAAATTAAACAGGTATATTTAGTATAGTTTTAATGAGATATTCGTAACGGTTAATATTCGTAATGATTAATATGCTTTGTCTCCGTGTGTGATGTGACGTCACTTCCGGTCAGGAATTTTCAGAACTTAAACCGTTCAAGCTAACATCTAAAAAAGCTTAATACCAAACTATATTTTGTGGATGGCAATAAAAGTAGATTAGATGGGGTCGGTGATCGATTTTCAGATTGAATTTTTTAGATGCATTGGAATTGATAACATGTCCGTTATTCAGACTATCTGATTGGTTGTGACGTCACAGTAGGTGTCTGGGGATTGAGATGGACATAGAGATAGACTTAATTTAGTGATCAACCCTCCTATATGTTTCATTTATGATTTCTTCGTGCTAAGCGTGATAACATATGATTCTTCTTGTATTTGTAGTGTAAGGAATATCACTCCCCTTCCTGCTGGCTTAGAGGGACAATCAAGTCAAAATGAAACTCTCATGAGTCAGATAGGGCATGCAATTTTAAACAACTTACTTTTATCATCAGATTTGCTTTGTTCTCTGTATTTTGTTGAAAGCTAAATCTAGGTAGGCTCAGAAACTGATTCCTAAGCCACTTAAACCATCTCTTATCTCAGTTTTGTACAGTTAGACAGTGCTAGTTCATATGTGTCAAGTAGATAACGTGCTCACTCCCGTGGAGTTATTTATGAGTAAGCACTGAATTGATAAATGCAATTCTGTCAAAAGAACTGAAATAAAGGGGACAGTCTGCAGAGGCTTAGATACAAGGTAATCACAAAGGTAAAAAGTGTATTAATATAACAGAACATGGAAATGGGTAATAAATGGATTATCTATCTTTTTAAACAATAACAATTCTCAAGTAGACTGCCCCTTTTAGTTTGCCTATAGCCAGTTAATTACCAATTCGGAGAAAGAGAAGGATTGTCCCCAAAAACTTCTGGAAACAAACCAAACCTAAGGCATACACAATGATTTTGTTTTTCTTTTGATAGGGAAGTCAAAATTAGATTTTCACCTCAAGCTCTGAAACTGGACTTGCTGTAGACCACAATAATATTGTCTAGAAGGTGGATACCTTCAGAAAGAGTTTATCTGTTATCTTATACATATAAGACCAGATGTACATCATAAGAAATAAAGGGTGCCAGAAAACGCAGATTACGAGTTTAGCGTTATGAGTGAAAAAGCATCGTTATGCTTCATAACGCTGCTTTTTCCCTAACACCGCTATTACGAGTCTTGTCAGAATAGATGTACCGCACACCTTTTTGTCCGTCACGCAACGTCAATACCGCACTTTTAAAAAAGTCATTTTTCAATGGGACTCCCATAGCGCCGGTATTACAAATTTTGCTGTGAGGCCAAAAAGTGAGCAGTACACCCTATACTGACAAGATTCGTACCGCCATCTAAAGTCAGTAGTTATGAGATTTACGTTACAAATCTGTAGCATAAAACTCATAACTAAAGTGTCACAAAGTACACTAACACCCATAAACTACCTATTAACCCCTAAACCGAGGCCCTCCCGCATCGCAAATATTAAATTAAATTATTTACCCCTAACCTGTCGCTCTGGAGATCGCTGCCACTTAAAAAATGTATTAACCCCTATTCCGCCGCTCCCGACATCGTCAACACTATAATAAACCTATTAACCCCTAAACCGCCGCCCTCCCGCATCACAAACACTATTTAAAGATTATTAACCCCTAATCTGCCGTCCACCCACACCGCCGCAATAATAAACCTACTACCCACTAAACCGCAAGGCCCCCACAACGAAATATACTAAAATAAACTATTAACCCCTAAACCTCTGGCCTCCCACATCACTACATAAATATAATAACCCCTAAACCTAACGCTAATGTAACCCTAAGTCTAACCCTATCCCTAACACCCCCTAACTTAAATATAATTAAAATAAATCTAAATTAACCCCTTAATGACCGCAGCACTTTTCCATTTTCTGTCCGTTTGGGACCAAGGCTATTTTTACATTTTTGCGGTGTTTGTGTTTAGCTGTAATTTTCCTCTTACTCATTTACTGTACCCACACATATTATATACCGTTTTTCTCGCCATTAAATTGACTTTCAAAAGATACCATAATTTTCATCATATCTTATAATTTACTATAAAAAATATTATAAAATATGAGGAAAAAATGGAAAAAAACACATTTTTTCTAACTTTGACCCCCAAAATCTGTTACACATCTACAACCACCAAAAAACACCCATGCTAAATAGTTTCTAAATTTTGTCCTGAGTTTAGAAATACCCAATGTTTACATGTTCTTTGCTTTTTTTTGCAAGTTATAGGGCCATAAATACAAGTAGCACTTTGCTATTTCCAAACCACTTTTTTTCAAAATTAGCGCTAGTTACATTGGGACACTGATATCTTTCAGGAATCCCTGAATAGCCATTGACATGTATATATTTTTTTTTAGAAGACATCCCAAAGTATTGATCTAGGCCCATTTTGGTATATTTCATGCCACCATTTCACCGCCAAATGCGATCAAATAAAAATTTTTTTTCACTTTTTCACAAATATTTTCACAAACTTTAGGTTTCTCACTGAAATTATTTACAAACAACTTATGCAATTATAGCATAAATGGTTGTAAATGCTTCTCTGGGATCCCCTTTGTTCAGAAATAGCAGACATATATGGCTTTGGCTTTGCTTTTTGGTAATTAGAAGGCTGCTAAATGCCCCTGCGCAAAATACGCGTATTATGCCCAGCAGTGAAGGGGTTAATTAGGGAGCATGTAGGGAGCTTCTAGGGTTAATTTTAGCTTTAGTGTAGTGTAGTAGACAACCCCAAGTATTGATATAGGCCCATTTTGGTATATTTCATGCCACCATTTCACCGCCAAATGCGATCAAATTAAAAAAAACGTTAATTTTTTCACAATTTTAGGTTTCTCACTGAAATTATTTACAAACAGCTTGTGCAATTATGGCACAAATGGTTGTAAATGCTTCTCTGGGATGCCCTTTGTTCAGAAATAGCAGACATATATGACTTTGGCGTTGCTTTTTGGTAATTAGAAAGTCGCTAAATGCTGCTGCGCATCACACGTGTATTATGGCTAGCAGTGAAGGGGTTAATTAGGTAGTGTGTAGGGAGCTTGCAGGGTTAATTTTAGCTTTAGTGTAGAGTTCAGCCTCCCACCTGACACATCCCACCCCCTGATCCCTCCCAAACAGCTCCCTTCCCTCCCCCACCCCACTATTGTCCCCGCCATCTTAAGTACTGGCAGAAAGTCTGCCAGTACTAAAATAAAAGATTTTTTATTTTTTTTAAAGAAAAAAAAAAAAAGCATATTTACATATACTGTGTTTAGGATCCCCCCTTAGCCCCCAACCTCCCTGATCCCCCCCAAAACAGCTCTCTAAGCCTCCCCCTCTGCCTTATTGGGGGCCATCTTGGGTACTGGCAGCTGTCTGCCAGTACCCATTTTGCACAATCAAATGTTTATTTCTTTTTTATTTTTTTTATTTTTTCTGTAGTGTAGCTTCCCCCCCCCCCCCCCACGGACCAACCCCCACCACCTAAATAACGAATAAGGTTTTTTTTAAAAAATTACTGGTCCCACTTTTATTTTGGGACACATTTTTTTCTGTAGTGCAGCGGTCCCCACCCGGTCCCTGCCCCGGCGCGCGCCCGGACTTGCACGCCCACGATCCCGCCCCCCTCCACATGACCAGGGCCATCGATGGCCGCCACCCACCTCCCACACCGGCTCCCACCCACCAACGATACCGGCCATCGATGTCCGGTGCAGAGAGGGCCACAGAGTGGCTCTCTCTGCATCGGATGGCCATCTAAGGTTATTGCAGGATGCCTCCATATCGAGGCATCACTGCAATAACCGGAAAGCAGCTGGAAGCGAGCAGGATCGCTTCCAGCTGCTTTCCACACCGAGGACGTGCAGGGTACGTTCTCAGGCATTAACTGCCTTTTTTCTGAGGACGTACCCTGCACGTCCTCTGTCATTAAGGGGTTAAACTTACAATTATTACCTAAATAATTCCTATTTAAAACTAAATACTTACCAGTAAAATAAAAACTAAGCTAGCTACAAAATAAATAATAGTTTGTAGCTAGCTTAGGTTTTATTTTTATTTCACAGGTAAGTTTGTATTTATTTTAACTAGGTTGACTAGTTAGTAAATAGTTATTAACTATTTACTAACTACCTAGCTAAAATTAATACAAAGTTACCTGTAAAATAAAACCTAACTTGCCTTACACTAAAACCTAACATTACAATCAAATAAAATAAATTAAATTAATAAAATACAATTATCTAAATTACAAAAAAAAATAAACACTAAATTACACAAAATAAAAAACGAAATTATCAAAAATAAAAATGAATTACTCCTAATCTAATAGCCTTATCAAAATAAAAAAAAACCTAGCCTACACTAAACTGCCAATAGCTCTTGCCCCAAAGAAATCAGCTCTTTTACTTGTAAAAAAAAATACAAACAATCCCCCAACAGTAAAACCTACCACCCACACAACCAAACCACCCAAATAAAAACCTATCTAAATAAACCTAAACTACCCATTGCCCTGAAAAGGGCATTTGGATGGGCATTGCCCTTAAAAGGACATTTAGCTCTTTTACATTGCCCAAACCCTAAGCTAAAAATAAAACCCACCCAATAAATCCTTAAAAAAACCTAACACTAACCCCCGACGATCCACTTACAGTTTTCGAAGACCGGACATCCATCCTCATCCAGGCGGCAGAAGTCTTCATCCAAGCGGGCAGAAGTCCTCATCCAAGCGGGCAGAAGTCTTCATTCAGACGGCATCTTCTATCTTCATCCATCCGGCACGGAGCGGGTCCATCTTCAGCCAATAGGATTTTTTCCCCTTTAATTCCTATTGGCTGACAGAATTCTATCAGCCAATCGGAATGTAAGGGATGCCATCTTGGATGACGTCACTTAAAGGGAAACATAATTTTTTTAGCGACCATCTGAAGAAAAGGATGCTCCGCGCCGGATGTCTTGAAGACTTAGGGTTACGTTAGGGATAGGTTTAGGGGTTAATATATTTATTTAGTGTTAGTTATGTGGGAGGCTAGAGTTTTAGGGGTTAATAACTTTAGTATAGTGGCGGCATTGGGGGCGGCGGATTAGGGGTTAATAACTAATGTAGGTGGCGGCGATATCGGGAGCGGCAGATTAGGGGTTAATAAGGGTTACATTAGGGTTAGGTTTAGGGGTTAATATATTTATTTAGTGTTAGTGATGTGGGAGGCTAGAGTTTTAGGGGTTAATAACTTTAGTATAGTGGCGGTGACATCGGGGACGGCAGATTAGAGGTTGATAACTAATGTAGGTGGTGGCGATATCGGGAGCCGCAGATTAGGGGTTAATAAGTGTATTTAGGTGTCAGCGATATCGGGAGCGGCAGATTAGGGGTTAATAAGTATATTTAGGTGGCAGCAATATCGAGAGCGGCAAATTAGGGGTTAATAGTTTTATTTAGATGGCGGCGATGTTAGGGGCAGATGATTAGGGGTTAATAACTGTAATGTAGGTGACGTTGATGTTAGGGGCAGCAGATTAGGGGTGTTTAGACTCAGGGTTTATGTTAGGGTGTTAGGTTTAAAGGTAACTTTTTCTTTCCCCATAGACATCGATGGGGCTGCGTTACAGAGCTTTTTTTTGCCGCGATTGCAGGTGTTAGGCTTTTTTATTGCCGGCTCTCGCCTTTGATGTCTATGGGGAAATCATGCATGAGCACGTCAAAGCAGCGCTTGTAGCTCAAAGCCACCATATCGCCCGCACAAGCCGGGTTTTTAAAAACTAATATAATAGCAGCGCTATAGGGAGGTGAATTAACTACGCTTTTGTGGTGCTCGTTAAATTCCCTATAGCGCTGAAAACTCGTAATCTAGCCGTTTGTTAATTTCTCTTCTGAATCACTTGGACAAGTAGACAAATCTGAACTTGCATGGGTCACCACTTCATGCATGAGGAATGCTTATAACACAATATTTGTTTCCTCTACATATTTTCATTCATGCCATAAGATCACTCGATCATTCGGATCCATTTTGGAGAGAGAGTTTGAGTTTCCAATTATAAACAAAATGTTATACTTACCTGATAAATTAATATCCTTCATGATGGTGAAAGTCCATGAGCCATCACATGTGGGATTCAAGTTCAGTGCTACATAAGGAGGCAAAACACCCCACACAACAGAACTTCCCTCCCACAGTCTCATAATTCCTTAAACAATTTTATGGCCAAGAAAAAGAAGAAAATAAGAAAGGAAAAGCAGGGTAAAAAATGTGCAAACTGGTACTGCTGCCAATTGTTATAGAAAAACCACGGTATCGTGGACTCTCACCATCATAAAATAAATTAATTTATCAGGTAACCATAATTTGGTTCTCTTTCATAAGATGGTGAGAGTCCATGAGCCATCACATGTGGAATACTATACTCAAGATGTAAGGTCCACAAGACCACCATGAAAAAGGATGGGAAAACGTTAAGACAGGCAGAGGTACCAAACAGGCACTGCTTCCTGTAGAACTATACGACCAAAAGAAGCCTCAGAAGAGGCAAATATGTTGAAATGGTAGCATTTGGTGAAGGTATGTAAAGATGACCAAGTAGCTGCCTTGAAAATCCGCTCAATAGAGCCTCAGAAGAGGCAAATATGTTGAAATGGTAGCATTTGGTGAAGGTATGTAAAGATGACTAAGTAGCTGCCTTGAAAATCCACTCAATGGAGCCTCAGAAGAGGCAAATATGTTGAAATGGTAGCATTTGGTGAAGGTATGTAAAGATGACTAAGTAGCTGCCTTGAAAATCCACTCAATGGAGCCTCAGAAGAGGCAAATATGTTGAAATGGTAGCATTTGGTGAAGGTATGTAAAGATGACCAAGTAGCTGCCTTGAAAATCCGCTCAATAGAGCCTCAGAAGAGGCAAATATGTTGAAATGGTAGCATTTGGTGAAGGTATGTAAAGATGACTAAGTAGCTGCCTTGAAAATCCACTCAATGGAGCCTCAGAAGAGGCAAATATGTTGAAATGGTAGCATTTGGTGAAGGTATGTAAAGATGACTAAGTAGCTGCCTTGAAAATCCACTCAATGGAGCCTCAGAAGAGGCAAATATGTTGAAATGGTAGCATTTGGTGAAGGTATGTAAAGATGACTAAGTAGCTGCCTTGATAATCCACTCAATGGAAAAGCCCAAGAGGTGGCGACTGCTCTGGTAAATGAGCAGTAATATGTTCAGGGGTGACTTCCCCACTAATAGGTATGCTTTGCAAATCATAGCTTTAAGCCAAGCTGGCAAGGTGATTGCAGTAGAAGATAAAATGTCATGGCCCTTACTACGGAGAGGGGACTACAATTTCCTGATTGATGTTTTCAGAAGAAAAATCCTTAGGAAGTAAAAAGTAGCTTGTTATTAAAACTGCTTTACCCTGATGAAAAATTAGTTAAGGAGAATCACAAGATAGAGCACAGAACTCAGATGATCTTCTTGCATTCCCCAACAATTCACAATATTTTGGAATACCACTAAATTCAAAGACCATTCTCAGGGGTGAAGGTACTGATGACTGAGTAAATTTGCTTCCAAATTATCCACACAGCTGAGAAATATACAGTATAAAAGGCACAGAAGGGTTTACCCCCTCAGGGGAACAAAGAAATGTATGTAATTGTGTCACCAGGCTACGTGAATCACTTGAACATGTTCATGTAACGGTACCAACCGGATACCAAGGGTTAACACCAGGGAACAATGTCCTGCATAGGGAATCAGCAGTTCACAACCCAGCCAGTTTTCAGGTTTTAAACAGAATAACACTTTATTTGAAGGCAGCATACAGATTTATACAGGTTTTTGACCCCCCCCCCCCAGATGGGGGTGGAAAGAATGTTGTACATTAGATAAAAGGGAGAAGCGCCCTTGACATGATACAATAGGATTATATTACTTAAACACTTCAACCACAGGACACTCTTGACTCTCCTTATCACTTAGGCGTTTCTCTCTGGAGGTGATCAAACAATAGAATGCTAAGCATTAATTAGATTGTAGCTGGAGCCAGCCACTTGTGGTTAGAAAATAAAGTTAACACTTTCAGTCCTGACCGAAGGGTCTGTCACAGACAACCTTTCTTACGTTATAGTCCAGAAGTGGCTAGGTTTGCCACAATGCTCCCCCAGAACCAAGCCGGCATACACAGTCTGATCCCAACGGATCGGCTTGGGGATGTCCGGGGCAACAACTTTCGGCTCAAGTAAGCTACGGGGTGTTCTCCGCCATCTGCTCCAACTTGGCTCAGTACTGCCCCCACCCCAAACATGGAAGCGTCTCTTCCCGGAGGGACTGGGCTTGGGTAGTCACAGGGTTAACATTAGCGGGATCCATGGTGCCTCCTGGCATCAAAATGCTGGTCTGCTAATCTGGCTGCTTCGGTTAAGGTGAGGGGTTTTCGATCTCTCACCCATTCTTGGGCTTCTGGGGACAAGCCGTTAAAGAATTGCTCCAACAGCATCAGTTGTCGCAATTCTTCCATGGTGGTAGCTTGGCTGGCCTGTATCCACCCCTGAGATGCTTGATCCAGCTTGTGGGCCCACTCTGCATGGGAATCTCTTTCTGGCTTGCGCAGGCCTCTAAACTTGCGCCGGTATGCCTCTGAGGTAATGGCATATCTTTCCAAGATCGCTCTCTTCACTTTAGCGTAATCCTTGCTGTCCTCCCTGGGTACAGCGCGATACGCTTCCGCTGCCCTACCGGCTAGCTTGCCTGCTAGCACCGGCACCCATACGGACTGCTCCAAATCATGTAACTCGCACAGTCTCTCAAAATCCTGTAAATACCCATCAATCTCATCCTTCTCCTCACAAAACATTTTAAATGCATGGTATGGGATTTTGGGTCTTACTGGGTTGCTGAGTGCGTCCAAAATGGATTCTGCTCGGGAGGATGCATTCCGCGGACTGTGTGCCATCACGTACTCCTGCACATCTGCCATTACCACGGATAGCATATCCCGTGGTACAGGTTGGGGTAAAAATTCCAGCCTGGTCCTCATTTCCCTCTGGTATAGGGTCTCCTCCATGGCTGCTGGAGGCGTAGCGCTGCGAGCTCTGTCTCCCTCCATCAGCTCAGCAATTAATATAGCCTTGGGTTTGCTGCTGCCTATCTTTCCCCTGGCTTCTAGCAGTTCCTTTTACGTTTGTCTCTTTAGCTTAGAATAATCCATCTCCATTCACTTCGGTCCCTGGTACTCCTTCCATCTTAGTCAGTATTGTAGTAATCCCCCTCTTCCTGAGGTTACTGGCTTGTGTAGTTGCTCTTCTGGGCGATAAGGTTCATTCCGTCGCTTGCCACCAATTGTAACGGTACCAACCGGATACCAAGGGTTAACACCAGGGAACAATGTCCTGCATAGGGAATCAGCAGTTCACAACCCAGCCAGTTTTCAGGTTTTAAACAGAATAACACTTTATTTGAAGGCAGCATACAGATTTATACAGGTTTTTGACCCCCCCCCCCCCCCAGATGGGGGTGGAAAGAATGTTGTACATTAGATAAAAGGGAGAAGCGCCCTTGACATGATACAATAGGATTATATTACTTAAACACTTCAACCACAGGACACTCTTGACTCTCCTTATCACTTAGGCGTTTCTCTCTGGAGGTGATCAAACAATAGAATGCTAAGCATTAATTAGATTGTAGCTGGAGCCAGCCACTTGTGGTTAGAAAATAAAGTTAACACTTTCAGTCCTGACCGAAGGGTCTGTCACAGACAACCTTTCTTACGTTATAGTCCAGAAGTGGCTAGGTTTGCCACAGTTCATGCTTATAGTCCTGTGGGCTATGAAGGTGCATGGTACTTACCTGTCAGCACCTTAGCAACAGAAGTCTGCTTTAGAAGATGGGTCCATCCAAAGCAGTGCAAGTATGGTGCCAGGGATCTGTAAGGAGCAGTACACTGTAGACCAGGGGATTGGCGAGCATGTTAACATTTTACCTGCACCTTGGAGGCTGGTGCCATCTCCGCACTGAGAGAACATTTTCACTGCCTAGCTGAATTCCTAGCCACTCCTCTGCCCTGTTTGTAGGTACTCAGAGGAGGATAATGGGTCCCAGATCAGTTAGAGAACCCATTTCAATTGACATGTAGATAAGCACTTCACGCTTCACCATCCTCCTTGCTGGAGGCAAACAATTGAGGAATCATGGGAAAGTGTGAGGGATTAAAGCTCTATTGTGTTTGGTGTTTTGCCTCCTCCTATAGGACTGGCCTTTAATCCCACATGTGTTTGCTTTTGGGCTCTCACCATCTTAAAAGAAAGAAATAAAGTTTGTTAAAGGGACAGTCAACACCAGAATTGTTGTTTTAAAAGATAGATCATCCCTTAATTACCCATTCTCCAGTTTTGCACAACCAACACAGTTATAATTATATACATTTTACCTCTGTAATTACCTTGTATCTAAGCCTCAGCAAACTGCCCCCTTATTTCAGTTCTTTTCACAGACTTGCATTTTAGCCAATCAGAGCTGTCTCCATAGTAAATTCATGTGCATGAGCTCAATGTTATCTATATGAAACACATGAACTAATGCCCTTTAGTATTGAAAAAATATCAAAATGCATTTAGATTAGAGGTGGCCTTCAAGGTCTAAGAAATTAGCATATGAACCTCCTATGTTTAGCTTTCAACTAAGAATACCAAAAGAACAAAGCAAAATTATTGATAAAATTAAATTGGAAAGATGTTTAAAATTACATGCCCTATTTGAATCATGAAAGTTTTTTTTGGACTTGACTGTCCCTTTAATATTAATTTTTTGTGCACCTTGAACTTAGCACACTTTGGCAAATACCTTTGGAAAATCAAAATACAAAACACAAATAGGTTTTAGTTATTATGCTCTAGCATCATGGAACGGAACGAACCTGGAAGTAATTATTTCAGATGATTTAAAAGTTGGGAAGCGATAAGGCAAAACAGATGTTACTGCCACATAAACATCAAGAAACTAAAATATATACAATGACAAGTGGCTAAATGGTGCTTGACTACGTAGTCAAGTTCTAAAAGCAAATATTTTAGCACAATATCGTCCATAAGTTGTAGGAAAGCAGAAACCATTTACATATATTAAGCAATTATTGGAAAATAAAGGCTATACCAATAACAAAAAGTGTATTCTGACGTCAAAGGCATGAAAAGGTTGAGAATTGTTCAGAGGCTTTTACACAATGTGAAGAAAATGAATCGGTAATACAAATGTGTTCTGTACCATAAAATAACCATGTGAAAAAGCTGGGATGACTACTTGCCTTCCATTAAGTAAATGATCTATTTGCAGAATATTAGTGTGATAAATACATGTGGAGACAACTAGTTTTATTATTGTCTCTGGTCTTTTGGCCAATACAAAATTCAGACATCTTTGTTGGACACAACAATTTGTAAGTATAGATGAGCAAATCCGTCTATATATATATATATGTAGGTTTTGGAAGATCCAGCACATCATTGGTGGCAACAGATGTATATAGAGAGAACCAATTGCACTGTTTTTTTCATGGGTACTAAATACTTAAAAGGACATTATGAAATAATAAAAAAAAAATAAGAGTTTGTACAAAAGGCAAAATGAAGACTTCAAAGCTGTTTAAATTTTTCTTAATAGAGCATTAGCAATTGTATACTTCCTAATAATGCTCATTGGATACAAATGCTTATTGACATAACAATACCTATTAGTCAATGAAAATTAGTAGCAAGTACATAACCCAATGTATCCGGTCTACAACGAGTAGGTGAAAAGCTAGTTCTTGCAAATAACAAAATAGCCTCTATGATTTTGGTAGAAGCAGTAGCACAAATACGTAACTGAAAAGTTTAAGACAAATAAAAAAGGTTGTTTTTTTTAAATCAGTGTTAACCCTTTAAACAAACATCAGCTTATTAATTTTAAAATGAGAAACTACATTTTTGAGCTGACAGTTGACAAAATATTAACCAATGGAAGAAATTCTTCCTTACAACACCAACTCCTGAATAAAGTACTAGTTATATAATTGGAGGAAGATTATGTGCACTGTCAGTGCTCAGGTACCACAAGGTAAAAGGTGGGTCTCCAGTGAAAAACCTGAGAAAACTTGTGCCCAACATCAATTCATTAATATAGCAGGTGACACACAAGTTATGGCATTTTGGTGTATTGTGCAATCTGCAGAGAAACCAATAAAACACACGTTTCCACTCTCCTATCCACTGGGTACTTTAAACAGATTCAGTCTTTGGTGGAACAGAAGTGAATTTTATTAAATTAAATAGTACATCAGCTCTGGAGTTCATATACTTGCAGAAGTTTTAGTATATATAATTTTTCTAAACATTATAGGATTAATTACCTTATATATCATTTAATTAATTTCAAGTAAGGGTAAGAATAAATACAATTTTGGAAAAAGCTTCACTATATTCCTTATAAAAAAATATGTTCTATAGTACTTCAGTGTCATGTCTTGAACAATGTTTACTGTCCCTTTAAGTTCTGGATACAAAAATGAGGTTTGGATAAAACAATTCTCCCAGTGGGGGGCTGTGACAGAGATGTACTATAATGTTACAATTCCATTGTTCTCTCTAAGGCCCTGATGTTCAAAACATCGACAGAATAGTAAAAATATTAAAATAAGGGCGTGTCTGAGTGATGCCAGCAACAGGGATGTCTCTCCCATAGAAGTCAAAGGGAACGTGATGTAATCGCCCACATCGCTGCTCGTTGGCATTTTACTGTGGAGGGGGGCATATTCGAAGTGGGCCTACACAGCTCAAACAGCATGCTCACTGAAACTATAATTAGTTTCTGTGTAGGCACACTTCAAATATTGCCATGGGGACCTAAGTTTTACAACATCTACACTAACTAGCTCAGGCTATGTTGTCTCGCCAGTCGCTAACCTCCTCGCAACCTGCACTTTGCTACTCCCACTAGCACGTTCCGCTAACTCCCTCTGAACGCCTATAACTATGTTACGGCTATCCTATACTCCCCCTGCACTGCCCAGCTAACTTCCCCTGACCCCCTACACCTATGTCAGGCTTAACCAACACACTCCTGGAACGCCCAGCTAAGTCCCTAATACCGTTTACACTGATGTCATGTGTAAACAACACTCCCATGGTACACCCCAGTTAACTGCCTACTTTCAAAAAAATAACTCACTATAATAAACTAAACTATAAATCCTAAACTCCCCGTAATAATTATGAATCTATGTTGCTAAAGTTATCATCAATAATTAAATAATGTGTCCCTGAGATGCGCTAAAACGCCAGAGGCCGATCACTGGTGCTACCTTCTGGGAGAATGGGGGACACTTCAAATCCGGTCCCCCATTCCTCCCAGAAGGTAGCACCCAAACAAGTGGTATATCTAGGTGCCTCATCAAATTGCAGACGACATACTAAAAGACGGACTTGATCTCTTGCACCTTATTCAATTGGCTCAATTGCAGTCCAGCACTGAGTTTCAAGAGCCCGGATAGGCCGGAAAGGTTTTGCTGGTCCTCCGGTGTTTACCTCATCTCCATGACAAAAACATAATTTATGCTTACCTGATAAATTTATTTCTCTTGTAGTGTATCCAGTCCACGGATCATCCATTACTTGTGGGATATTCTCCTTCCCAACAGGAAGTTGCAAGAGGATCACCCACAGCAGAGCTGTTATATAGCTCCTCCCCTCACTGCCATATCCAGTCATTCGACCGAAACAAGACGAGAAAGGAGAAACCATAGGGTGCAGTGGTGACTGTAGTTTAATTAAAATTTAGACCTGCCTTAAAAGGACAGGGCGGGCCGTGGACTGGATACACTACAAGAGAAATAAATTTATCAGGTAAGCATAAATTATGTTTTCTCTTGTTAAGTGTATCCAGTCCACGGATCATCCATTACTTGTGGGATACCAATACCAAAGCTAAAGTACACGGATGATGGGAGGGACAAGGCAGGAACTTAAACGGAAGGAACCACTGCCTGTAGAACCTTTCTCCCAAAAACAGCCTCCGAAGAAGCAAAAGTGTCAAATTTTGAAAATTTTGAAAAGGTGTGAAGCGAAGACCAAGTCGCAGCCTTGCAAATCTGTTCAACAGAGGCCTCATTTTTAAAGGCCCAGGTGGAAGCCACAGCTCTAGTAGAATGAGCTGTAATTCTTTCAGGGGGCTGCTGTCCAGCAGTCTCATAGGCTAAGCGTATTATGCTCCGAAGCCAAAAGGAGAGAGAGGTTGCCGAAGCTTTTTGACCTCTCCTCTGTCCAGAGTAAACGACAAACAAACAGGGCAGATGTTTGACGAAAATCTTTAGTAGCCTGTAAGTAAAACTTCAAGGCACGGACTACGTCCAGATTATGCAAAAGACGTTTCTTCTTTGAAGAAGGATTAGGACACAATGATGGAACAACAATCTCTTGATTGATATTCCTGTTAGAAACCACCTTAGGTAAAAACCCAGGTTTGGTACGCAGAACTACCTTGTCTGAATGAAAAATCAGATAAGGAGAATCACAATGTAAGGCAGATAACTCAGAGACTCTTCGAGCCGAGGAAATAGCCATCAAAAACAGAACTTTCCAAGATAAAAGTTTAATATCAATGGAATGAAGGGGTTCAAACGGAACTCCCTGAAGAACTTTAAGAACCAAGTTTAAGCTCCATGGGGGAGCAACAGTTTTAAACACAGGCTTAATCCTAACCAAAGCCTGACAAAATGCCTGGACTTCTGGAACTTCTGCCAGACGCTTGTGCAAAAGAATAGACAGAGCAGAGATCTGTCCTTTTAAAGAACTAGCTGATAAGCCTTTGTCCAAACCCTCTTGGAGAAAGGACAATATCCTAGGAATCCTAACCTTACTCCATGAGTAACTCTTGGATTCACACCAATAAAGATATTTACTCCATATCTTATGGTAGATTTTCCTGGTGACAGGCTTCCGAGCCTGTATTAAGGTATCAATGACTGACTCGGAGAAGCCACGCCTTGATAGAATCAAGCGTTCAATCTCCATGCAGTTAGTCTCAGAGAAATTAGATTTGGATGATTGAAAGGACCTTGTATTAGAAGGTCCTGCCTCAGAGGCAGAGTCCATGGTGGAAGAGATGACATGTCCACTAGGTCTGCATACCAGGTCCTGCGTGGCCACGCAGGCGCTATCAGAATCACTGATGCTCTCTCCTGTTTGATTTTGGCAATCAGTCGAGGGAGCAGAGGAAACGGTGGAAACACATAGGCCAGGTTGAAGAACCAAGGAGCTGCTAGAGCATTTATCAGCGTTGCTCCCGGGTCCCTGGACCTGGATCCGTAACAAGGAAGCTTGGCGTTCTGGCGAGACGCCATGAGATCCAGTTCTGGTTTGCCCCAACGACGGACCAGTTGAGCAAACACCTCCGGATGGAGTTCCCACTCCCCCGGATGAAAAGTCTGACGACTTAGAAAATCCGCCTCCCAGTTCTCTACGCATGGGATGTGGATCGCTGACAGGTGGCAAGAGTGAGACTCTGCCCAGTGAATTATCTTTGAGACTTCTAACATCGCTAGGGAACTCCTGGTTCCCCCTTGATGGTTGATGTAAGCCACAGTCGTGATGTTGTCCGACTGAAATCTGATGAACCTCAGTGTTGCTAACTGAGGCCAAGCTAGAAGAGCATTGAATATTGCTCTTAACTCCAGAATATTTATTGGGAGGAGTTTCTCCTCCTGAGTCCACGATCCCTGAGCCTTCAGGGAGTTCCAGACTGCGCCCCAACCTAGAAGGCTGGCATCTGTTGTTACAATCGTCCAATCTGGCCTGCGAAAGGTCATACCCTTGGACAGATGGACCCGAGAAAGCCACCAGAGAAGAGAATCTCTGGGCTCTTGATCCAGATTTAGTAGAGCGGACAAATCTGAGTAATCCCCATTCCACTGACTTAGCATGCATAATTGCAGCGGTCTGAGATGCAGGCGCGCAAATGGCACTATGTCCATTGCCGCTACCATTAAGCCGATTACTTCCATGCACTGAGCCACTGACGGGCGTGGAATGGAATGAAGGACACGGCAAGCATTTAGAAGTTTTGATAACCTGGACTCCGTCAGGTAAATTTTCATCTCTACAGAATCTATAAGAGTCCCTAGGAAGGAGACTCTTGTGAGTGGTGATAGAGAACTCTTTTCCACGTTCACTTTCCACACATGCGACCTCAGAAATGCCAGAACTATCTCTGTATGAGACTTGGCAATTTGAAAGCTTGACGCCTGTATCAGGATGTCGTCTAGATACGGAGCCACCGCTATGCCTCGCGGTCTTAGAACCGCCAGAAGTGAGCCCAGAACCTTTGTAAAAATTCTCGGGGCAGTGGCCAACCCGAAGGGAAGAGCTACAAATTGGTAATGCCTGTCTAGAAAGGCAAACCTTAGGAACCGATGATGATCTTTGTGAATCGGTATGTGAAGGTAGGCATCCTTTAAGTCCACTGTGGTCATGTACTGACCCTCTTGGATCATGGGTAGGATGGTCCGAATAGTTTCCATTTTGAATGATGGAACTCTGAGGAATTTGTTTAAGATCTTTAGATCCAAGATTTGTCTGAAGGTTCCCTCTTTCTTGGGAACCACAAACAGATTTGAATAAAAACCCTGTCCTTGTTCCGTCCGCGGAACTGGATTGATCACTCCCATTACTAGGAGGTCTTTGCTGATAACCTTGAAAGATGAAATCTCCCTTGTGGAGGAGAAGCTTTGAAGTCCAGAAGATATCCCTGAGATATGATCTCCAACTCCCAGGGATCCTGAACATCTCTTGCCCACGCCTGGGCGAAGAGAGAAAGTCTGCCCCCCAATAGATCCGTTTCCGGATAGGGGGCCGTTCCTTCATGCTGTCTTGGGGGCAGCAGCAGGCTTTCTGGCCTGCTTGCCCTTGTTCCAGGACTGGTTAGGTTTCCAGGCCTGTCTGGAATGAGCAACAGTTCCCTCTTGTTTTGAAGAGGAGGAAGTTGATGCTGCTCCTGCCTTGAAATTTCGAAAGGCACGAAAATTAGACTGTTTGGCCTTTGATTTGGCCCTGTCCTGAGGAAGGGTATGACCCTTGCCTCCAGTAATGTCAGCAATAATTTCCTTCAAGCCAGGCCCGATTAAGGTCTGCCCCTTGAAAGGACTGTTGAGTAATTTAGACTTTGAAGTCACGTCAGCTGACCAGGATTTAAGCCATAGCGCCCTACGCGCCTGGATGGCGAATCCGGAATTCTTAGCCGTTAGTTTAGTCAAATGAACAATGGCATCAGAAACAAATGAGTTAGCTAGCTTAAGCGTTCTAAGCTTGTCAATAATTTCATTCAATGGAGCTGTCTGGATGGCCTCTTCCAGGGCCTCAAACCAGAATGCCGCCGCAGCAGTGACAGGCGCAATGCATGCAAGGGGCTGTAAAATAAAACCTTGTTGAATAAACATTTTCTTAAGGTAACCCTCCAATTTTTTATCCATTGGATCTGAAAAAGCACAACTGTCCTCAACCGGGATAGTGGTACGCTTTGCTAAAGTAGAAACTGCTCCCTCCACCTTAGGGACCGTCTGCCATAAGTCCTGTGTAGTGGCGTCTATTGGAAACATTTTTCTAAATATAGGAGGTGGGGAAAAGGGCACACCGGGTCTATCCCACTCCTTGCTAATAATTTCTGTAAGCCTTTTAGGTATAGGAAAAACGTCAGTACACACCGGCACCGCATAGTATCTATCCAGCCTACACAATTTCTCTGGAATTGCAACTGTGTTACAGTCATTCAGAGCAGCTAATACCTCCCCAAGCAATACACGGAGGTTCTCAAGCTTAAATTTAAAATTAGAAATCTCTGAATCAGGTTTCCCCGAGTCAGGGATGTCACCCACAGACTGAAGCTCTCCGTCCTCATGTTCTGCATACTGTGACGCAGTATCAGACATGGCTCTAACAGCATTTGCGCGCTCTGTATCTCTCCTAACCCCAGACCTATCACGCTTGCCTCTTAATTCAGGCAATCTAGATAATACCTCTGACAGGGTATTATTCATGATTGCAGCCATGTCCTGCAAGGTAATCGCTATGGGCGTCCCTGATGTAATTGGCGCCATATTAGCGTGCGTCCCCTGAGCGGGAGACGAAGGGTCTGACACGTGGGGAGAGTTAGTCGGCATAACTTCCCCCTCGACAGAACCCTCTGGTGATAATTCTTTTATAGATAAAGACTGATCTTTACTGTTTAAGGTGAAATCAATACATTTAGTACACATTCTCCTATGGGGCTCCACCATGGCTTTCAAACATAATGAACAAGTAGGTTCCTCTGTGTCAGACATGTTTAAACAGACTAGCAATGAGACTAGCAAGCTTGGAAAACACTTTAAAACAAGTTTACAAGCAATATAAAAAACGTTACTGCGCCTTTAAGAAACACAAATTTTCCCAAATTTTGAAATAACAGTGAAAAAATGCAGTTACACTAACGAAATTTTTACAGTGTATGTAATAAGTTAGCAGAGCATTGCACCCACTTGCAAATGGATGATTAACCCCTTAATACCAAAAACGGAATAACAAATGACAAAAACGTTTTTTAAACAGTCACAACAACTGCCACAGCTCTACTGTGGCTTTTTACCTCCCTCAATACGACTTTTGAAGCCTTTTGAGCCCTTCAGAGAAGTCCTGAATCATGCTGGAAGAAGCTGGATGTCTGTGTCTGTAATTTTTGCTGTGCAAAAAAACGCCAAAATAGGCCCCTCCCACTCATATTACAACAGTGGGAAGCCTCAGGGAAATGTTTCTAGGCAAAATTCAAGCCAGCCATGTGGAAAAAACTAGGCCCCAATAAGTTTTATCACCAAACATATGTAAAAAACGATTAAACATGCCAGCAAACGTTTTAAAATACACTTTTATAAGAGTATGTATCTCTATTAATAAGCCTGATACCAGTCGCTATCACTGCATTTAAGGCTTTACTTTCATTACTTCGGTATCAGCAGCATTTTCTAGCAAATTCCATCCCTAGAAAAATATTTTAACTGCACATACCTTATTGCAGGAAAACCTGCACGCTATTCCCCCTCTGAAGTTACCTCACTCCTCAGAATATGTGAGAACAGCAAAGGATCTTAGTTACTTCTGCTAAGATCATAGAAAACGCAGGCAGATTCTTCTTCTAAATACTGCCTGAGATAAACAGTACACTCCGGTACCATTTAAAAATAACAAACTTTTGATTGAAGAAATAAACTAAGTATAAAACACCACAGTCCTCTTACGACCTCCATCTTAGTTGAGAGTTGCAAGAGAATGACTGGATATGGCAGTGGGGGAAGGAGCTATATAGCAGCTCTGCTGTGGGTGATCCTCTTGCAACTTTCTGTTGGGAAGGAGAATATCCCACAAGTAATGGATGATCCGTGGACTGGATACACTTAACAAGAGAAATATGTATTGTCATGTACAAGTTAGACTATTTAAAGTATTGGAGATATCTTAAAAGGGATTTAATAGTTGCTATTATTTTAAACATAAATATACAATACTTTAACAATATGCATTGTACATGACTATGCATATCAATTAAACATTGACCCCTAAACTGTCATAACCTAAAACTGTAGAAGCTAAAATACTACACATACATATTCAATATTAAAAATGATGCATTGTTATGTAGAATTCATATTGTTTAAATAGTTGCATATAAATTAATATGTAATTAATGTAGCTTGTTGTGTTATTTGTTATTAAAGACAGTATAATTAATATTATAGTTCTACATAACTGCATGCCTGTTATGTAAAAAATATAATTTAATGCTACTGACTACTATAACATAAATATATATTAAAATATATGTCTATGTTATCTCTAATAAACACAACAATCTAACAAATACATTTTAATATGTATGCAATACTTAAAGTATTATGCAATATGCATGCATAACAGTTTAAATATTTAATATCAAATATTGAATATCTACAATCTTTGAAATAAAATGCATGGTCATGTATTAGTATTAGTTTAAGAATTGGATATATAAATTAGATTGTAGATATTCTTGCTTGATATAGGGGTTACGCACGTCAAGAATTTCAGTGTGCGGCGGCGACCGCATGAAGACCAAGGTTCCCTGAAGAGAGCTGAAGAAGAAAAAGAAGATGGCCCCCCGGCGTCAGAACAAAGAGAGCCCCGATGTGGAAGAATATTGTCCCTTTAAATACAATGAACTCTTATCTGCTGTTTCCGGAGTACACTTTCATATCTTGCTATTCATTTCCTTGCGCTCTCTCGTGTTCACACACACTCATTCCACTCTTTAATGCTCACACACACTCACTACTCTATGCATCTCAGACACACACTCACTCCTCTATTGCTCACACACTCACTCACTCCTCTATCGCTCACACACATTCACTTCTCTATCTCTTACAGACACTCACTCCTCTCTCTATCACTCACACACATTCACTTCTCTATCGCTCACAGACACTTACTCCTCTCTATAGCTCACAGACACTCACTCCTCTATCACTCACAGAAACTCACTCCTCTCTCTATCGGTCACACACATTGCCTTCTCTCTCTATCGCTCACACACACTTACTCCTCTCTCTATCGCTTACACACACTTACTCCTCTCTGTATCTCTCACAGACACTCACTCCTCTATCACTCACACACTCACTCCTCTATCGCTCAAACACCCTCACTCCTCTGTCGTTCACACACAGTTACTCCTCTATCACACACAGACACTCCTCTCTCTATCACTCACAGACACTCCTCTCTATGGCTCACAGAAAGTCACTCCTCTATCGCTTACACACACTCACTTCTCTATCGCTCACACACTCACTCCTTTCTCTATCGCTCACACATTCACTCCTCTATCGCTGACACACATTCACTTCTCTATCGCTTACACACACTCACTCCTCTCTGTATCTCTCACAGACACTCACTCCTCTTTATCACTCACACACTCACTCCTCTATCGCTCACACCCCCTCACTCCTCTATTGCTCACACACACTCACTCCTCTATCACTCACAGACACTCCTCTCTCTATCACTCACAGACACTCCTCTCTATGACTCACAGAAACTCACTCCTCTATCGCTCACACACTCACTTCTCTCTCTAACGCTCACACACTCACTCCTCTCTCTATCTCTTACACACACTCACTCCTCTCTGTATCTCTCACAGACACTCACTCCTCTCTATTACTCACTCCTCTATCGCTTACACACCCTCACTCCTCTATTGCTCACACTCACTCCTCTATGCATCACTAACACACACATTCACTCCTCTCTGTAGCTCTCACAGACACTCACTCCTCTATCACTCACACCCTCACTCCTCTATCGCTCACACGCACTCACTACTCTATGCATCGCTAACACACACATTCACTCCTCTCTCTATCCCTCACACACACTGACTCCTCTATCGCTTACACACTCACTTCTCTCTCTATCGCTCACACACACTCACTCCTCTATCTATCACACACACACTTACTCACACACTCATTTCTCTCTCTATCACTCACAGACTCACTTCTCTCTTTATCGCTCACACACACTTCTCTATCGCTCACACACACTCACTCCTCTCTCTAATGCTCACAGACACTCACTCCTCTCTCTATCGCTCACACACACACACTTACTCCTTTATTGCTCACACACTAACTTCTCTCTCTATCGCTCACACACTTCTCTCTCTATCGCTCACACACATTCACTCTTCTATCTCTCGTAGACACTCACTCATCTATAGTTCTCACTCCTCTCTCTATCACTCACATACACTCAGTCCTCTCTATGGCTCACAGAAACTCCTCTCTATCGCTCACACATTCACTCCTGTCTCTATCACTCACACACACTCACTTCTCTCTCTAATGCTTACACACACTCACTCCTCTCTGTATCTCTCACAAACACTCCTCTATCACTCACTCCTCTATCGCTCACACACACTCACTCCTGTCTCTATCGCTCACACAAACTGACTCCTCTATCGCTCACACACTAACTTCTCTCTCTTTCGCTCACACACATTCACTCCTCTCTCTATTGCTCACCCACTCACTCCTCTCTCTATCGCTCACACACACTCACTCCTCTCTCTATCGCTCACACACACTCCTCTCTCTAATGCTCACACACTCACTCCTCTCTCTATTGCTCACACACATTCACTCCTCTATCGCTCACACACTCACTCCTCTTTCTATCGCTCACACACTCACTCCTCTCTGTTTCTCTCACACTTACTCCTCTCTCTATCACTCACACACTCACTCCTATATCGCTCACACACATTAACTCCTCTATTGCTCACACACACTCCTCTCTCTCATGCTCAGACCCTCACACCTCTCTCTATCTCTCACACACTCACTTCTCTCTCTTTCACTCACACACATTCACTCCTCTCTCTATCGCTCTCACACACACTTCTCTCTCTATTGGTCACACATATTCACTCCTGTCTCAATCGCTCATACACTCACTCCTCTCTCTATCGCTCACACACTCATTCCTCTCTCTATCGCTCACACACATTCACTCCTCTCTCTATTGCTCACACACTCACTTCTCTCTCTATCGCTCACACATTCACTGCTAATTTTATCGCTCACACACTCACTCCTCTATCACTCACACACTCCTCTCTGTATCTCTCACAGACACTCACTCCACTCTCTATCACTCACACACTCACTCCTCTATCCCTCACACACACTCACTCCTGTCTCTATCGCTCACACACATTCACTCCTCTCTCTATCGCTCACTCACTCACTCACTCCTCTCTCTATCGCTCACACACATTCACTCCTCTCTCTATCGCTCACACACACTCTCTCCTCTCTCTATCGCTCACACACACACTCCTCTCTCTAATGCTCACACACACTGACTCCTCTATTGCTCACACACTCACTTCTCTATCGCTCACACACATTCACTACTCTCTCTATCTCTCACAGACACTCACCCCTCTCTCTATCACTCACACACTCACTCCTCTCTCTATCACTCGCACACTCACACCTATATCGCTCAAACACCCTCACTCCTATATCGCTCACACATTCACTCCTCTATCGCTCACACACAATCCTCTCGCTAATGCTCAGACACTCACACCTCTATCACTCACACACTCACTTCTCTCTCTTTCGCTCACACACTCACTCCTCTATCGCTCACACACATTCACTCCTTTCTCTATCGCTCACACACCTTCACTTCTCTCTCTATCGCTCACACACTCACTCCTCTCTCTATCGTTCACACACTCACTTCTCTCTCTATCGCTCACACACATTCACTCCTCTCTCTATCGCTCACACACTCACTCCCCTCTCTGTATCTCTCACAGACACTCACTCCTCTCTCTATCACTCACACACTCACTCCTCTATCCCTCACACACACTCACTACTCTATGCATCGCTAACACACATTCACTTCTTTCTATCGCTCACACACATTCACTCCTCTCTCTATTGCTCACACACACTCACTCCTCTATGCATCGCTAACACACACACTCACTCCTCTCTGTATCTCTCACAGACACGCATTCCTCTCTCTCTCTATCACTCACACCCTCACTCCTCTATCGCTCACACACACTAACTACTCTATGCATCGCTAACACACACATTCACTCCTCTCTCTATTGCTCACACACACTTCTCTATTGCTCACACACACTCCTCTCTAATGCTCACAGACACTCACTCCTCTCTCTATCGCTCACTTCTCTCTCCTTTGCTCACACACATTCACTCCTCTCTCTTTTGCTCACACATATTCACTCCTCTCTCTATCACTCACACACTCACTCCTCTATCGCTCACACACTCACTTCTCTCTCTATCGCTCACACACATTCACTCCTGTCTCTATCGCTCATGCACATTCACTTCTCTATCGCTCACATACACTGACTCCTCTATTGCTCACACACTCACTTCTCTCTCTATCGCTCACACACATTCACTCCTGTCTCTATCACTCACACACATTCACTCCTGTCTCTATCGCTCACACACATTCACTCCTCTCTCTATCGCTCACACACATTCACTTCTCTCTCTATCGCTCACACACTCACTTCTCTCTCTATCGCTCACACACATTCACTCCTGTCTCTATCGCTCACACAAATTCACTCCTCTCTCTATCGCTCACACACACTGACTCCTCTATCGCTCACACACACTCACTCCTCTCTGTATCTCTCACAGACACTCACTCCTTTCTATCGCTCACAAACACTCACTCCTCTCTCTATCGCTCACTCCTCTCTCTATCGCTCACTCACTCCTCTCTTTATCACTCCCTCACTCCTCTCTCTCTCTATCACTCCTCTCTCTCTATCGCTCACTCACTCACTCCTCTATCGCTCACTCCTCTATCACTCACTCACTCCTCTATCGCTCACTCACTCCTCTATCGCTCACAGACACTATTCTGTATATCTCCATCTCTTTTCTTTCTCTCTCACAACTAAATCAGAATAGCATTACGTATTTTTTTATTATCTCTTTAATGACTTAATACATTACTTTTTGTTAATTAGTCAGAAGTGACATCTCTTTGTTATGATTACTGAAAACAAATGAACATCTGTTTAACAGCTAAGATAATTACAGAATATATATTGTGAGCATTAGTATTGCATTTCTACTCATGTTTTGGCTTTAAACAGTTGACTTATTTTATTTTTTGTAACAGCAGGTTTTTCATTTCACGCTGAGATGTGTCAGAAGATGATTATTAGTAAATGTGCTGTGCCTGCCATATGGAATATACCAGGCCATGGGAAAGGCTCTTGGAATACTTGGTACATCAGGCGAATGAATGCTCCCGAGAGCTTAACACTTGTATGTGATCTTCTCAGAATTCCTTCGGTCTATTGACTAGTCAACCTGCATTAACAGCAAATTCACAAACAAACATGAAATTAATGCAAGACACAGATGAACTCAGGGCATTTAATAGAAGAATTTGTTCCTTAACAAAGGTTCCAAATGGAGAGAATAACATTTCCTCCCAAAAAAGTCTATTGGCATGTAAGAGGTTATCAGCAGTTAGATATGAATCATATCCTTCCCAGCACCAGGCTATGCAAAAGACTGTTCTGTCCCAAAATGTCTCTACGTTCCTAGATTGTAATGTGCCATTTTTCCTAACAGCATAATACAGGGCTGCATTTCACATGACCGTTAGTGAGCATAAAACAGCTGTTTTCAGGTAACGCAATGTCTTAAATGGTAGGGTGTGGGTCTGGCCGTCTCTTTATATTGATATACAGCCCTTAAATCATCGCACGCACTGTATTATTACAGCCGTTTGCAATAGGAAGAGAGCAGAGCTATAAAACCCCTCACTAAAGCAGAGGCCAGCGATGCTGAATGTTGTTCTACAACCTGTAACTGGCGAGAGGGTTATGCACTGGCACAGTATTAGTCTGCTCTTCCCACACTGCTTGGTCACATGAGAAGGAGCCGAGCTGGGCTAGAAGACCTATAGTGGTATAAAAAGACATGATGCCATGTTTACAGATTCAGTTCATAGAATTAGTATGTAATTAGGTTCTGATCGCAGATAATACACAGGTGTGTTAAGCAATGAGGCCTCCCTAAGACAGTCAATAAGGCATTGTCCCTGAGACAGCAGTTTCCTGTGGGTTCCAGCTGCCAAAACCCTGTGAGATGAAGCAGGTGGTGTCTGCAGCTTTGTACAGAATCTCAGGAAGAGGCTGAAAGACCCTGAGGTCCGTTCACTTTGATGGCCATACAGCCACTACCACAATGGAGATGAGGAGAAGAACAATGACCACCAACATAGCTGTGAAAGATAAAAGACAAATGTTATATACAGATCAGAAAGTAAAACTACAATCCAAACCAAATAATGATCATCTTCAGATAACATTTATATCATATTGTCTTGTCCAGGGTCAAGCTTGTGTACTGTACATTTATTTCACATGCCTGTATATCCCTATAGCTGATGTGTGACCTATAATGACTTCCGCTTCATGTATATCTATATGCCCATACCTGAATATCTATATGCCCATACCTGTATATCTATATGTCCATACCTGAATATCTATATGTCCATACATGTATATCTATATGCCCATACCTGTATATCTATATGCCCATACCTGTATATCTATATGCCCATACCTGTATATCTATATGCCCATACCTGAATATCTATATGCCCATACCTGTATATCTATATGCCCATACCTGAATATCTATATGTCCATACATGTATATCTATATGCCCATACCTGAATATCTATATGCCCATACCTGTATATCTATATGCCCATACATGTATATCTATATGCCCATACCTGAATATCTATATGCCCATACCTGTATATCTATATGCCCATACCTGAATATCTATATGCCCATACATGTATATCTATATGCCCATACCTGTATATCTATATGCCCATACCTGAATATCTATATGCCCATACATGTATATCTATATGCCCATACATGTATATCTATATGCCCATACCTGAATATCTATATGCCCATACATGTATATCTATATGCCCATACCTGAATATCTATATGCCCATACCTGTATATCTATATGCCCATACCTGTATATCCATATGCCCATACCTGTATATCTATATGCCCATACCTGTATATCCATATGCCCATACCTGTATATCTATATGCCCATACCTGTATATCCATATGCCCATACCTGTATATCTATATGCCCATACCTGTATATCTATATGCCCATACCTGTATATCTATATGCCCATACCTGTATATCCATATGCCCATACCTGTATATCTATATGCCCATACCTGTATATCCATATGCCCATACCTGAATATCTATATGCCCATACCTGTATATCTATATGCCCATACCTGTATATCTATATGCCCATACCTGTATATCTATATGCCCATACCTGTATATCTATATGCCCATACCTGTATATCCATATGCCCATACCTGTATATCTATATGCCCATACCTGTATATCCATATGCCCATACCTGTATATCTATATGCCCATACCTGTATATCCATATGCCCATACCTGTATATCTATATGCCCATACCTGTATATCCATATGCCCATACCTGTATATCTATATGCCCATACCTGTATATCCATATGCCCATACCTGTATATCTATATGCCCATACCTGTATATCCATATGCCCATACCTGTATATCTATATGCCCATACCTGTATATCCATATGCCCATACCTGTATATCCATATGCCCATACCTGTATATCTATATGCCCATACCTGTATATCTATATGCCCATACCTGTATATCTATATGCCCATACCTGTATATCTATATGCCCATACCTGTATATCTATATGCCCATACCTGTATATCCATATGCCCATACCTGTATATCTATATGCCCATACCTGTATATCCATATGCCCATACCTGTATATCTATATGCCCATACCTGTATATCCATATGCCCATACCTGTATATATTTTTTAATATCATTTACAAAGTAAATGTTACTGTTCAAGAGTGCATGTGTGTACATGGTGTGTGTGTAGTGAGTGTTTGTAGTGCAGTGTGTGTATGTGTGTGTGTAGTTAGACTCAAAAAGTGCTGACCCCCCAAAATCAGCCACCCTAGGCAAGTGCCTTGTTTGCCTACACCAAAATACGCCCCTGCTGTACCTTTATCATATAACACAGCTATACTCTACTTTCTTCCATTTGTATTCCCCCAAATATTAATAAAGAAGGATTTTTAACCTGCTAATAACTTATTTGTTCAGCGGCAGTCCTGACATGGCATAAGTGAGTATATGCTCGGATATGTTGCAAACTGATATTTGTCATTGATATCATTTTGCATATAATTAAGTTTGTGCAACATTTTTTTTTAATGAACACAACTGCTACTAGTGCAAATCTCCCTAAAGGGACGTGAAACCCATTTTTTTCCTGATTTAGATAGCGCATGCAATTTTAAACAAATTTCTAATTTACTTTTATTATCAAATTTCCTTTGTTCACTTGGTATCTTTTGATGGGAAAAGCTCACGAGCCGGCACATTTCTGAAGCGCTGTATGGCAGCAGTAAGAATGTTATGCATTTGCAAGAGCACTAGAGGGCAGCAGTAAGAATGTTATGCATTTGCAAGAGCACTAGAGGGCAGCAGTAAGAATGTCATGCATTTGCAAGAGCACTAGAGGGCAGCAGTAAGAATGTTATGCATTTGCAAGAGCACTAGAGGGCAGCAGTAAGAATGTCATGCATTTGCAAGAGCACTAGAGGGCAGCAGTAAGAATGTCATGCATTTGCAAGAGCACTAGACGGCAGCAGTAAGAATGTTATGCATTTGCAAGAGCACTAGAGGGCAGCAGTAAGAATGTCATGCATTTGCAAGAGCACTAGAGGGCAGCAGTAAGAATGTTATGCATTTGCAAGAGCACTAGAGGGCAGCAGTAAGAATGTCATGCATTTGCAAGAGCACTAGAGGGCAGCAGTAAGAATGTCATGCATTTGCAAGAGCACTAGAGGGCAGCAGTAAGAATGTTATGCATTTGCAAGAGCACTAGAGGGCAGCAGTAAGAATGTTATGCATTTGCAAGAGCACTAGAGGGCAGCAGTAAGAATGTTATGCATTTGCAAGAGCACTAGAGGGCAGCAGTAAGAATGTTATGCATTTGCAAGAGCACTAGAGGGCAGCAGTAAGAATGTCATGCATTTGCAAGAGCACTAGAGGGCAGCAGTAAGAATGTTATGCATTTGCAAGAGCACTAGAGGGCAGCAGTAAGAATGTTATGCATTTGCAAGAGCACTAGAGGGCAGCAGTAAGAATGTCATGCATTTGCAAGAGCACTAGAGGGCAGCAGTAAGAATGTTATGCATTTGCAAGAGCACTAGAGGGCAGCAGTAAGAATGTCATGCATTTGCAAGAGCACTAGAGGGCAGCAGTAAGAATGTCATGCATTTGCAAGAGCACTAGAGGGCAGCAGTAAGAATGTTATGCATTTGCAAGAGCACTAGAGGGCAGCAGTAAGAATATCATGCATTTGCAAGAGCACTAGAGGGCAGCAGTAAGAATGTTATGCATTTGCAAGAGCACTAGAGGGCAGCAGTAAGAATGTTATGCATTTGCAAGAGCACTAGAGGGCAGCAGTAAGAATGTCATGCATTTGCAAGAGCACTAGAGGGCAGCAGTAAGAATGTCATGCATTTGCAAGAGCACTAGAGGGCAGCAGTAAGAATGTCATGCATTTGCAAGAGCACTAGAGGGCAGCAGTAAGAATGTTATGCATTTGCAAGAGCACTAGAGGGCAGCAGTAAGAATGTCATGCATTTGCAAGAGCACTAGAGGGCAGCAGTAAGAATGTTATGCATTTGCAAGAGCACTAGAGGGCAGCAGTAAGAATGTCATGCATTTGCAAGAGCACTAGAGGGCAGCAGTAAGAATGTTATGCATTTGCAAGAGCACTAGAGGGCAGCAGTAAGAATGTTATGCATTTGCAAGAGCACTAGAGGGCAGCAGTAAGAATGTCATGCATTTGCAAGAGCACTAGAGGGCAGCAGTAAGAATGTTATGCATTTGCAAGAGCACTAGAGGGCAGCAGTAAGAATGTCATGCATTTGCAAGAGCACTAGAGGGCAGCAGTAAGAATGTTATGCATTTGCAAGAGCACTAGAGGGCAGCAGTAAGAATGTCATGCATTTGCAAGAGCACTAGAGGGCAGCAGTAAGAATATCATGCATTTGCAAGAGCACTAGAGGGCAGCAGTAAGAATGTCATGCATTTGCAAGAGCACTAGAGGGCAGCAGTAAGAATGTCATGCATTTGCAAGAGCACTAGAGGGCAGCAGTAAGAATGTTATGCATTTGCAAGAGCACTAGAGGGCAGCAGTAAGAATGTCATGCATTTGCAAGAGCACTAGAGGGCAGCAGTAAGAATGTTATGCATTTGCAAGAGCACTAGAGGGCAGCAGTAAGAATATCATGCATTTGCAAGAGCACTAGAGGGCAGCAGTAAGAATGTTATGCATTTGCAAGAGCACTAGAGGGCAGCAGTAAGAATGTTATGCATTTGCAAGAGCACTAGAGGGCAGCAGTAAGAATATCATGCATTTGCAAGAGCACTAGAGGGCAGCAGTAAGAATGTCATGCATTTGCAAGAGCACTAGAGGGCAGCAGTAAGAATGTCATGCATTTGCAAGAGCACTAGAGGGCAGCAGTAAGAATGTTATGCATTTGCAAGAGCACTAGAGGGCAGCAGTAAGAATGTCATGCATTTGCAAGAGCACTAGAGGGCAGCAGTAAGAATGTCATGCATTTGCAAGAGCACTAGAGGGCAGCAGTAAGAATGTCATGCATTTGCAAGAGCACTAGAGGGCAGCAGTAAGAATGTTATGCATTTGCAAGAGCACTAGAGGGCAGCAGTAAGAATGTCATGCATTTGCAAGAGCACTAGAGGGCAGCAGTAAGAATGTTATGCATTTGCAAGAGCACTAGAGGGCAGCAGTAAGAATGTTATGCATTTGCAAGAGCACTAGAGGGCAGCAGTAAGAATGTCATGCATTTGCAAGAGCACTAGAGGGCAGCAGTAAGAATGTCATGCATTTGCAAGAGCACTAGAGGGCAGCAGTAAGAATGTCATGCATTTGCAAGAGCACTAGAGGGCAGCAGTAAGAATGTTATGCATTTGCAAGAGCACTAGAGGGCAGCAGTAAGAATGTCATGCATTTGCAAGAGCACTAGAGGGCAGCAGTAAGAATGTCATGCATTTGCAAGAGCACTAGAGGGCAGCAGTAAGAATGTTATGCATTTGCAAGAGCACTAGAGGGCAGCAGTAAGAATGTTATGCATTTGCAAGAGCACTAGAGGGCAGCAGTAAGAATGTTATGCATTTGCAAGAGCACTAGAGGGCAGCAGTAAGAATGTCATGCATTTGCAAGAGCACTAGAGGGCAGCAGTAAGAATGTCATGCATTTGCAAGAGCACTAGAGGGCAGCAGTAAGAATGTTATGCATTTGCAAGAGCACTAGAGGGCAGCAGTAAGAATGTTATGCATTTGCAAGAGCACTAGAGGGCAGCAGTAAGAATGTCATGCATTTGCAAGAGCACTAGAGGGCAGCAGTAAGAATGTCATGCATTTGCAAGAGCACTAGAGGGCAGCAGTAAGAATGTCATGCATTTGCAAGAGCACTAGAGGGCAGCAGTAAGAATGTTATGCATTTGCAAGAGCACTAGAGGGCAGCAGTAAGAATGTTATGCATTTGCAAGAGCACTAGAGGGCAGCAGTAAGAATGTCATGCATTTGCAAGAGCACTAGAGGGCAGCAGTAAGAATGTCATGCATTTGCAAGAGCACTAGAGGGCAGCAGTAAGAATGTCATGCATTTGCAAGAGCACTAGAGGGCAGCAGTAAGAATGTCATGCATTTGCAAGAGCACTAGAGGGCAGCAGTAAGAATGTTATGCATTTGCAAGAGCACTAGAGGGCAGCAGTAAGAATGTCATGCATTTGCAAGAGCACTAGAGGGCAGCAGTAAGAATGTCATGCATTTGCAAGAGCACTAGAGGGCAGCAGTAAGAATGTTATGCATTTGCAAGAGCACTAGAGGGCAGCAGTAAGAATGTCATGCATTTGCAAGAGCACTAGAGGGCAGCAGTAAGAATGTCATGCATTTGCAAGAGCACTAGAGGGCAGCAGTAAGAATGTTATGCATTTGCAAGAGCACTAGAGGGCAGCAGTAAGAATGTCATGCATTTGCAAGAGCACTAGAGGGCAGCAGTAAGAATGTCATGCATTTGCAAGAGCACTAGAGGGCAGCAGTAAGAATGTCATGCATTTGCAAGAGCACTAGAGGGCAGCAGTAAGAATGTTATGCATTTGCAAGAGCACTAGAGGGCAGCACTATTTCCTGTCATGTGGTGCTCCAGATGTTACCTAGGTATCTCTTCCACAAAGAAAATCAGGGGAACTAAGGAAATTTCATAATAGCAGTAAATCAGAAACTTTTTAAAAATGGTCTGTTCTATCTGAATCACTAAAGAAAATGTTGTGTGTTTCATATCCCTTTAACACGATTTCACATTTTTATATTTGGGTTCCTCTAACATCTTTAAGTAATGATCATGTCCCTTAAGCCCTTGTACAGCGAATACTACAGCATAACCTTCTCTGCCTAATCCTGATGAGCCGTGACTTCCCTAGACTAGATTTAGGAATGCCTGGGGCTGGCTCTACCCCATGTCCTCCTCTAATTATGCGCTCAATTACCAAAATCTCACAGTCACAACAGCTGCTACTGGTAACAGCTCTGTTACAGGCCCAGAATAAGCGTAGACTTGGGACAAGGGGAGAGATCGTCCGTCGCTCTTTTGGAAGCCCAAACCTCTGCATATTTATTGTGAGAAAGCACTATGCAGACAGGGAGATATATATAAATATATTATTGTGGAAAGCACTATGCAGATAGGGAGATATATACATATTATTGTGATAGTTCACTATGCAGACAGGGAGATATATATATTATTGTGAGAAAGTACTATGCAGACAGGGAGATATATATATAAATATATTATTGTGAGAAAGCACTATGCAGGCAGGGAGATATATATATATATATATATATATTATTGTGAGAAAACACTATGCAGACAGGGAGATATATATAAATATATTATTGTGAGAAAGTACTATGCAGACAGGGAGATCTATATATAAATATATTATTGTGGAAAGCACTATGCAGACAGGGAGATATATATAAATATATTATTGTGAGAAAGCACTATGCAGACAGGGAGATATATATAAATATATTATTGTGGAAAGCACTATGCAGACAGGGATATATATACATATTATTGTGATAGATAACTATGCAGACAGGGAGATATATATATATTATTGTGAGAAAGTACTATGCAGACAGGGAGATATATATAAATATATTATTGTGGAAAGCACTATGCAGACAGGGAGATATATATAAATATATTATTGTGAGAAAGCACTATGCAGACAGGGAGATATATATAAATATATTATTGTGAGAAAGCACTATGCAGACAGGGAGATATATAAATATATTATTGTGGAAAGCACTATGCAGACAGGGAGATATATACATATTATTGTGATAGTTCACTATGCAGACAAGGAGATATATATATTATTGTGAGAAAGTACTATGCAGACAGGGAGATATATATAAATATATTATTGTGGAAAGCACTATGCAGACAGGGAGATATATATATATATAAATATATTATTGTGAGAAAGCACTATGCAGACAGGGAGATATATATATAAATATATTATTGTGAGAAAGCACTATGCAGGCAGGGAGATATATATATATATATATATATATTATTGTGAGAAAACACTATGCAGACAGGGAGATATATATAAATATATTATTGTGAGAAAGTACTATGCAGACAGGGAGATATATATATAAATATATTATTGTGGAAAGCACTATGCAGACAGGGAGATATATATAAATATATTATTGTGAGAAAGCACTATGCAGACAGGGAGATATATATAAATATATTATTGTGGAAAGCACTATGCAGACAGGGAGATATATATATATTATTGTGAGAAAGTACTATGCAGACAGGGAGATATATATATATATTATTGTGTAAAGCACTATGCAGACAGGGAGATATATATAAATATATTATTGTGAGAAAGCACTATGCAGACAGGGAGATATATATATATATATATATATTATTGTGAGAAAGCACTATGCAGACAGGGAGATATATATAAATATATTATTGTGGGAAAGCACTATGCAGACAGGGATATATATATATATATACATATTATTGTGATAGATCACTATGCAGACAGGGATATATATATATATATATATATATATATATATATATATATATATATGAGAAATCCCTATGCAGACAGGGAGATATATATATATATTGTGATAAATCACTATGCAGACAGGGATATATGTATGTATATATATATATATATATATATATATATATATATATATATATATATATATATATATATATATATATATATATTTAAAATTGTGAGAAAGCACAATGCAGAAAGGGATATATATATATATATATATATATATATATTATTGCGAGAAAGCACTATACAGACAGGGATTTATATATATATATATATATAAAAACAGAAGAAAGTCCGGACCAACTGCTCAAAACAAGGTTCTTTATTGGTAAGCAAATAGCGTATAAAAACAGCAGCTCTGCAAAAACATTTAATGGAAAACTAATTGCAGGCAAAAAGTAGCATGGCCAGGTAGTAAGGGCTGTTAGGAGCACAAAAAATGGGCTTGGCTGACGCGTTTCAGCTCCTATGGAGCCTTACTCATAGACTGCATAATATATAAATATATATATATATATATATATATATATATATATATATATATATAGTATTGTTAGAAAGCACTATACAGACAGGGATTTATATATATATATATATATATATATATATATATATATATATATATATATAGTATTGTTAGAAAGCACTATGCAGACAGGGGGATTATATATATATATATATATATATATATAAAATCTCTCTGTCTGTATATATATATATATATATATATATATACATACACACACAAAGTATACAACAGAAGTGAGTACACCCCAGTACAATATCACTTAAATGTTAAATGATTCAAAATGGTATAACCTAACAGTAACTGCCTTACGTCTAAGTTTTACAGTAGGGTATTTGTTCTTATGTAAAATTAAAAACTAAGGCCTAGATTTAGAGTTCGGCGGTAGCCGTCAAAACCAGCGTTAGAGGCTCCTAACGCTGGTTTTGGCCGCCCGCTGGTATTTGGAGTCAGTGATTAAAGGGTCTAACGCTCACTTTACAGCCGCGACTTTTCCATACCGCAGATCCCCCTACGCCATTTGCGTAGCCTATCTTTTCAATGGGATCTTTCTAACGCTGGTATTTAGAGTCGTTTCTGCAGTGAGCGTTAGAGCTCTAACGACAAGATTCCAGCCGCCTGAAAAAAGCAGGAGTTAAGAGCTTTCTGGCTAACGCCGGTTTATAAAGCTCTTAACTACTGTACCCTAAAGTACACTAACACCCATAAACTACCTATGTACCCCTAAACCGAGGTCCCCCCACATCGCCGCCACTCGATTAAAATTTTTAACCCCTAATCTGCCGACCGCCACCTACGTTATACTTATGTACCCCTAATCTGCTGCCCCTAACCCCGCCGACCCCTATATTATATTTATTAACCCCTAACTTGCCCCACACAACGTCGCCGCAAGCTACTTAAAATAATTAACCCCTAATCTTCCGACCGCAAATCGCCGCCACCTACGTTATCCCTATGTACCCCTAATCTTCTGCCCCTAACATCGCCGACCCCTATGTTATATTTATTAACCCCTAATCTGCCCCCCACAACGTCGCCGACACCTACCTACACTTATTAACCCCTAATCTGCCGAGCGGACCTGAGCGCTACTATAATAAAGTTATTAACCCCTAATCCGCCTCACTAACCCTATCATAAATAGTATTAACCCCTAATCTGCCCTCCCTAACATCGCCGACACCTACCTTCAATTATTAACCCCTAATCTGCCGACCGGAGCTCACCGCTATTCTAATAAATGTATTAACCCCTAAAGCTAAGTCTAACCCTAACACTAACACCCCCCTAAGTTAAATATAATTTTTATCTAACGAAATAAATTAACTCTTATTAAATAAATGATTCCTATTTAAAGCTAAATACTTACCTGTAAAATAAATCCTAATATAGCTACAATATAAATTACATTTATATTATAGCTATTTTAGGATTAATATTTATTTTACAGGTAACTTTGTATTTATTTTAACCAGGTACAATAGCTATTAAATAGTTAAGAACTATTTAATAGTTACCTAGTTAAAATAATTACAAATTTACCTGTAAAATAAATCCTAACCTAAGATATAATTAAACCTAACACTACCCTATCAATAAAATATTTAAATAAACTACCTACAATTACCTACAATTAACCTAACACTACACTATCAATAAATTAATTAAACACAATTGCTACAAATAAATACAATTAAATAAACTATCTAAAGTACAAAAAATAAAAAAGAACTAAGTTACAGAAAATAAAAAAATATTTACAAACATAAGAAAAATATTACAACAATTTTAAACTAATTACACCTACTCTAAGCCCCCTAATAAAATAACAAAGACCCCCAAAATAAAAAATTCCCTACCCTATTCTAAATTTAAAAAGTTACAAGCTCTTTTACCTTACCAGCCCTGAACAGGGCCCTTTGCGGGGCATGCCCCAAGAAGTTCAGCTCTTTTGCCTGTAAAAGAAAACATACAATACCCCCCCCCCCAACATTACAACCCACCACCCACATACCCCTAATCTAACCCAAACCCCCCTTAAATAAACCTAACACTAAGCCCCTGATGATCTTCCTACCTTGTCTTCACCATGCCAGGTTCACCGATCCGTCCTGGCTCCAAGATCTTCATCCAACCCAAGCGGGGGCTAGACATCCACTGAAGAAGTCCAGAAGAGGGTCCAAAGTCTTCCTCCTATCCGGCAAGAAGAGGACATCCGGACCGGCAAACATCTTCTCCAAGCGGCATCTTCTATGTTCTTCCATCCGATGACGACCGGCTCCATCTTGAAGACCTCCAGCGCGGATCCATCCTCTTCTTCCGACGACTAGACGACGAATGACGGTTCCTTTAAGGGACGTCATCCAAGATGGCGTCCCTCGAATTCCGATTGGCTGATAGGATTCTATCAGCCAATCGGAATTAAGGTAGGAATTTTCTGATTGGCTGATGGAATCAGCCAATCAGAATCAAGTTCAATCCGATTGGCTGATCCAATCAGCCAATCAGATTGAGCTCGCATTGTATTGGCTGTTCCGATCAGCCAATACAATGCGAGCTCAATCTGATTGGCTGATTGGATCAGCCAATCGGATTGAACTTGATTCTGATTGGCTGATTCCATCAGCCAATCAGAAAATTCCTACCTTAATTCCGATTGGCTGATAGAATCCTATCAGCCAATCGGAATTCGAGGGACGCCATCTTGGATGACGTCCCTTAAAGGAACCGTCATTCGTCGTCTAGTCGTCGGAAGAAGAGGATGGATCCGCGCTGGAGGTCTTCAAGATGGAGCCGGTCGTCATCGGATGGAAGAACATAGAAGATGCCGCTTGGAGAAGATGTTTGCCGGTCCGGATGTCCTCTTCTTGCCGGATAGGAGGAAGACTTTGGACCCTCTTCTGGACTTCTTCAGTGGATGTCTAGCCCCGCTTGGGTTGGATGAAGATCTTGGAGCCAGGACGGATCGGTGAACCTGGCATGGTGAAGACAAGGTAGGAAGATCATCAGGGGCTTAGTGTTAGGTTTATTTAAGGGGGGTTTGGGTTAGATTAGGGGTATGTGGGTGGTGGGTTGTAATGTTGGGGGGGGGGTATTGTATGTTTTCTTTTACAGGCAAAAGAGCTGAACTTCTTGGGGCATGCCCCGCAAAGGGCCCTGTTCAGGGCTGGTAAGGTAAAAGAGCTTGTAACTTTTTAAATTTAGAATAGGGTAGGGAATTTTTTATTTTGGGGGTCTTTGTTATTTTATTAGGGGGCTTAGAGTAGGTGTAATTAGTTTAAAATTGTTGTAATATTTTTCTTATGTTTGTAAATATTTTTTTATTTTCTGTAACTTAGTTCTTTTTTATTTTTTGTACTTTAGATAGTTTATTTAATTGTATTTATTTGTAGCAATTGTGTTTAATTAATTTATTGATAGTGTAGTGTTAGGTTAATTGTAGGTAATTGTAGGTAGTTTATTTCATTATTTTATTGATAGGGTAGTGTTAGGTTTAATTATATCTTAGGTTAGGATTTATTTTACAGGTAAATTTGTAATTATTTTAACTAGGTAACTATTAAATAGTTCTTAACTATTTAATAGCTATTGTACCTGGTTAAAATAAATACAAAGTTACCTGTAAAATAAATATTAATCCTAAAATAGCTATAATATAAATGTAATTTATATTGTAGCTATATTAGGATTTATTTTACAGGTAAGTATTTAGCTTTAAATAGGAATCATTTATTTAATAAGAGTTAATTTATTTCGTTAGATAAAAATTATATTTAACTTAGGGGGGTGTTAGTGTTAGGGTTAGACTTAGCTTTAGGGGTTAATACATTTATTAGAATAGCGGTGCGATCCGGTCGGCAGATTAGGGGTTAATAATTGAAGGTAGGTGTCGGCGATGTTAGGGAGGGCAGATTAGGGGTTAATAAATATAACATAGGGGTCGGCGATGTTAGGGCAGCAGATTAGGGGTACATAGGGATAACGTAGGTGGCGGCGGTTTACGGAGCGGCAGATTAGGGGTTAAAAGTGTAATGCAGGGGTCAGCGATAGCGGGGGCGGCAGATTAGGGGTTAATAAGTGTAAGGCTAGGGGTGTTTAGACTCGGGGTACATGTTAGAGTGTTAGGTGCAGACGTAGGAAGTGTTTCCCCATAGTAAACAATGGGGCTGCGTTAGGAGCTGAACGCTGCTTTTTTGCAGGTGTTAGGTTTTTTTTCAGCTCAAACAGCCCCATTGTTTCCTATGGGAGAATCGTGCACGAGCACGTTTTTGAGGCCGGCCGCGTCCGTAAGCAACTCTGGTATCGAGAGTTGTATTTGCGGTAAAAATGCTCTACGCTCCTTTTTTGGAGCCTAACGCAGCATTTGTTTGAACTCTCGATACCAGAGTTAAATTTATGGTGCGGCCAGAAAAAAAACCCGCGGAGCGTTAACAGCCCTTTTACCGCCAAACTCCAAATCTAGCCGTAACAGTTTAGATTTCCTATACTAAAAATACCGGACCCAAAGCAGGAAATCAATGCAACAAAAGTCAGGAAAGCAGTGTCTGCTGTTTGCTGGAGGGGATGTATTCCTTTACCTTTCTCTTTAAAATACCCTAAAGGTGTTCTATTCGATTAAAGGCAGGTGACATACTTGGCCAGGTCATAGTTTTCACTTGTTTCTCCTTTAGAAACTCCTTTGTGATTTTGGCAGTGTACTTTGGATCATTATCATGCTGGAATATTCGTCCTCTGCCAAACTTCTAGAGACTGGGAGTCATCTTGTCAGCCAGTATTTTGGTATATCCCAGGCATTCATGGTGCCATCTATAAATGTCATCTACCCAACACCTTTTGCAGTCATGCAGCCCCATATTTTCACACTCCCACCTCCATGATTCACTGTTGTGACTATGCATTCACTGTAATAATCCTGACCAGGTTCACACCAAAAATGCTGCACCCCGTCTGAGCCGAAAAATTGTATCTTGGTTTTACCAAAGAATGTGCTCCCAGTATTCATCAGGTTTTTCATGCTGTTTAGCAAAGTTTAATCTTGCAGTTTTGTGCTGAAGAGCAAGCAAGGTTTTTTCCTTGGATGCTGTCCATAGAAGTTGACATTATGCAATGTTCTTAGCACTGTCTGAGCTGTCACAAAAACTCCAAATTCTATCAATAATCCCTGAGCCAAATCTGAAGCACTTACCTTGATGCAAATCTGAAGCACTTGCCTGTTGCCTGTTTTTCAGAGCTAGATTGTGCAAGTAGTGCACTGTCCATGGCGTTAGTTTAGGAGGACAGCCACTGCGGCTCTGATTTTTGGCACTGTGTATCGATCTATACCCCCTGATTACTGCTGCAACTGCATTTTGATTGATTTTTAGTTGGTCACCAATCTTCCTGTATCCTTTTCCATCTTTGTGAAGTCTCACAATCAGATTTTTCAATTCCTCTGGCAATGATGACATGATGTAGACTTTCAGATAGATACAGCACATTGGTCAAAAAATTGGACTGTTCTGGTAACTATGCTCATGCAATTAGGCTAATTGGAAATCATAGGTGAACTCAATTTTGTTTCAGTGATCTAACTTGTGTGTCAGTTACCACAGGTGTGTTCACTTTTGGTGCATTAAGTTTCTACTTTGAGCGCTGTATTTTCAATATAATCTTTCTAAAGTATTTGTTTTTAAATGTTTATTATAGGAAAACAATTTATGTAAGAACTTACCAGATACATTAATTTCTTTCATATTGGCAAGAGTCCATGAGCTAGTGACATATGGGATATTGAATCCTACCAGGAGGGGCAACGTTTCCTAAACCTCAAAATGCCTATAAATACACCTCTCACCACATCCACAACTCAGTTTAACGAATAGCCAAGTAGTTAGGTGATAAAATAAGGAGTAAAAAAAGCATACAAAAAGAGGAACTGGAAATATAATTGTGCTTTTATACAAAAAAATCATAACCACCATAAAAAGAGTGGTTCTCATGGACTCTTCCCAATATGAAAGAAATTAATTTATCAGGTAAGTTCTTACATAAATTATGTTTTATTTCATGTAATTGGCAAGAGTCCATGAGCTAGTGACGTATGGGATAAAAATACCCAAGATGTGGAAGTCCACAGAAGAGTCACTAGAGAGGGAGGGAGGGATAAAATAAAAACAACTATTTCCGCTGAAAAATTCAATCCATACAAAAATTAAGTCTTTCTTATAAATTTCAAGAAAGAAACTTAAATCATAAGCAGAAGAATCAAACTGAGACAGCTGCCTGAAGAACTTTTCTACCAAAGACAGCTTCAGAAGAAGCAAATACATCAAAATGGTAAAATTTAGTAAATGTATGCAAAGAAGACCAAGTTGCTGCTTTGCAAATCTGATCAACCGAAGCTTAATTCTTAAAAGCCCAAGAAGTGGTGACTGATCTAGTAGAATGAGCTGTTATTCTCTGAGACAGAGATTGCCCCGCCTCCAAATAAACTTTGTGAATCAAAAGCTTTAACGAAGATGCCAAAGAAATGGAAGAGGCTTTCTGAACTTTCCTAGGACCAGAAAAAACAACAAATAGACTAGAAGTCTTTCTGAAATCCTTAGTAGCTTCGACATAGTATTTCAAAGCTCTTACAACATCCAAAGAATGTAAAGATCTTTCAAGAGTATTCATAGGATTAGGACACAAAGAAGGAACAACAATTTCCCTACTAATGTTGTTAGAATACACAACCTTAGGAAGAAATTTAAACGAAGTCCGTAAAACAGCTTTATCCTGATGGAAAATCAGAAAAGGAGACTGACAAGAGAGAGCAGACAATTATGAAACTCTTCTAGCAGAAGAGAAAGCCAAAAGGAACAACACTTTCCAAGAAAGTAGTTTAATATCCAAAGAATGCATAGGCTCAAAACTAAGGAGGAGCCTGCAAAGCCTTTAAAACCAAATTAAGACTCCAAGGAGGATAAATTGATTTCATAACAGGCTTGATACGAACCAAAGCCTGAACAAAACAGTGAATATCAGGAAGTTTGGCACTCTTTCTAAGAAATAAAACAGAAAGAGCAGAGATTTGTCCCTTCAAAGTACTTGCAGGCAAACCTTTATTCAAACCATCCTGAAGAAACTGTAAAATTCTAGGAATTCTTAATGATTGCCAAGAGAATTTATGAGAAGAACACCATGAAATATAAGTTTTCCAAACCTGATAATAAATCTTAATAAATCTTGAAACAGACTTATGAGCCTGTAACAAAGTATTAATCACTGAGTCAGAGAAACCTCTATGACTAAGCACTAAACATTGAATTTCATACCTTCAAATTTAGCGATTTGAGATCCTGATGGAAAAAATAGTCCTTGAGACAGAAGGTCTGATCTTAACAGAAGTGGTCAAGGTTGGCAACTTGACATCCGGACAAGATCCGCAAACCAAAATCTGTGAGGCCATGCTAGTGCTATCAGAAACACATGTGATTTTTCCATTATGATCTTGGAGATCACCCTTGGAAGGAGGACTAGAGGCGGAAAGATGTAAGCAGGTTGATAAAACCAAGGAACTGCTAACACATCCACCATCTCCGCCTGAGGATCGTTGGACCTGGAAAGGTACCTGGAAAGTTTCTTGTTTAGATGGGAAGCCATCAGATCTATTTCGGGAAGACCCCCCATCTGTACAATCTGACAAAATACATCTGGATGGAGAGACCACTCCCCAGGATGTAAAGTCTGATGGCTGAGGTAATCCGCTTCCCAATTGTCTACACCTGGGATATGTATTGCAGAAATTAGACAGGAGTTGGATTCCACCCAAAAAAGTATCTGAGATACTTCTTTCATCGCTAAAAGACTGCGAGTTTCACCCTGATGATTGACATATGCCACAGTTGTGATATTGTCTGTCTAAAAATGAATGAATAATTCTCTCTTTAAAAGAGGCCCACCCTGAAGAGCCCTGAAAATAGCACAGAGTTCTAAAAAGATAACCCTTGTCTGAGGAATCAAGAAACTCTTTGGTAAATTAATCCTCCAACCATGTCTTTGAAGAATCAACACTAGTTGATTAGTGTGAGATTCGGCTAAATGAAAAGATTGAGCCAGTACCAAGATATCATCCAAATAAGGAAACATCGCAATACCCTGCTTTCTGATTACAGATAGAAAAGCACCGAGAACCTTCGAAAAGATTCTTGGAGCTGTTGCTAGGCCAAATGGAAGAGCGACAAATTAGTAATGCTTGTCTAGAAAAGAGAATCTCAGAAACCGATAGTGGTCTGGATAAATCAGAATGTGAAGATATGCATCCTGTAAGTCTATTGTGGACATGTAATTACCTTGCTGAACAAAAGGCAGAATAGTCCTTATAGTCACCATCTTGAAAGTTGGTACCCTTACAAAGTGATTCAAAAACTTCAGATCCAGAATTGGTCTGAATTAATTTTCCTTCTTCGGGACAAAGAATAGATTTGAATAAAAACCCAGACCCTGTTCCAGAAGTGGAAATGGTACAATTACCCCTGAAAGCTCCAGATCTGAAACACACTTCAGAAAGGCCTGAGCTTTCACAGGAATGTTGTTGGAACGTAAGAGAGAAAAAATCTCACAGGAGGTCTTATTCTGAAACCTATTCGATACCCCTGAAGACAATATTCTGAATCCAATGATTCTGAACGGAACCTTCCCAAATGTCTTGAAATAATTTAAATTTGCCCCCACCAGTAGAACTGGATTGAGGGCCGCACATTCATGCAGTCTTGGGGGCTGGCTTTGATTTCTTACAAGGCTTGGATTTATTCCAACTCGAAGATGGCTTTTAATTGGAGCCAGAGTCCTTAGGGGAAGGAGTGGTTTTCTGTTCTCTATTCTGACGAAAGGAACGAAACCGATTAAAAGCTTTAGATTTACCCTTAGATTTTCTATCTTGGGGCAAAAAACTCCCTTCCCCCTAGTAATAGTGGGAATAATAGAATCCCACTGAGAACCAAATAAATTATTACCCTGGAATGATAGCGATAGCAACCTAGATTTAGATACCATGTCAGCATTCCATGATTTGAGCCATAAAGCTCTTCTAGCTAAAATAGCCAAAGACATATATTTAACATCAATCTTGATAATATCAAAAATAGCATCACAGATAAAATGATTAGCACGTTGAAGCAAACGAACAATGCTAGACAAATCAGGATCTTTTTCCTGTTATGCTAAGCTATCCAACCAAAAAGTTGATGCAGAAATGACAGGCCTTAGAATATAGCCAGAATGTAAATAAGCTTTCCTTAGATAAGATTCAATTTTCCTATCTAAAGGATCCTTAAAATAAGTACTATCTTCCATAGGAATAGTAGTACACTTGGCAAGAGTAGAAATAGCCCCATCAACCTTAGGGACTTTTCCCCAAAACTCTAAATTAGCCACTGGCAAAGGGTACAACCTTTTAAACCTAGAAGAAGGAACAAAAGAAGTACCAGGCTTAGACCATTCCTAAGCAATCACATCAAAAATAGCATCAGGAACAGGGAAAACCTCAGGAGTAATCACAGGATGTTTATAAACAGAATTTAAACGTTTACTGGATTTGTTATCAAGAGGACCAGACTCCTCAATATCCAAAGTAACAAACACTTCTTTCAACAAAGAACGAATATACTCAATCTTAAAAAGATAAGTTGATTTATCAATGTCAATGTCTGAAGTAGGATATTCTGAGTCTGAGAGATCCTCATCAGAAGTGGATATATCAGTATTTTGTTGGTCATTACAAAATGCATCAGTATCATGAGAAGTTTTAAAATACCTTTTACGTTTATTAGAAGGCGGAATAGCAGACATAGCCTTCTGTATTGCAACAGCAATATAATAATATCAACAGGGATATCATGTACATTAGATGTTGAGGGAACAACAAATACTGTACTAGTACTAATAGAAACATTTTCGGCATGCAAAAGCTTATCATGACAACGGTTACATACTACAGCTGGAGATATAATCTCCACTAGCTTACAACAGATACACTTAGCTTTGGTAGAACTGTGTTCAGGCAGCACGGTTCCTACAGCAGCTTCTGAGACAGGATCAGATTGAGACATCTTGTAAAATACAAAAGAAAAAATAACATTTAAACAAAAATATCTTATTTCCTCATTTAGCAGTTTCCAGAATGGGAAAAAATACAAAATGCTAAAATAGGCAAACAAGCAAATAGCATAGCCCTCTGAGCATAAAGAAGGCAAGGAGCATATAGGAAATGGGGTAAAATAAAAATAAAACATTTTGGCGCCAAGTATGATGCACGATGCAAAAGGAAGTCTAAAAAACGTTTGCCACCAACAAACATCCGGAACCGATGCAACTCGCAAGTCATAACAGACACACCTTCGCACCAAACAACCTGGCGTCAACTAAGACGGAGGAATTGACGAACTTGCGTCATCATAGACGCACATGCACGCCAAAAAATTGTTGCGCCAAGAATGACGTAATAAATAAAATTTTCAACAAGTCAAATTGGAAAAAAACTATACCCCAGGTAAGAAAAAAACTTCCTAAAACATGATTCCCATACTGAAAAAGGAAATATACATAGACCCGACTCATGGCAAATATAAGTAAATACATATATTTAGAACTTTATATAAATACATAAAGAACCAACCATAGCTGAGAGTGTCTTAAATAATTATACATACTTACCGAAAGACACCCATCCACATATAGCAGATAGCCAAACCAGTACTGAAAACTATCAGCAGAGGTAATGGTATAAGAGTATATCGTCGATCTGAAAAGGGAGGTAGGAGATGAATCCCTACGACCGATAACAGAGAACCCTTGAAAAGATTTCCCGTGAGAGAAACCATAAAAATCAATAGGCGATACTGTCTTCACATCCCTCTGACAAACACTGCACTCTGAGTGGAATTGGGCTTCAGAATGCTTAGAAGCTCTTATCATAGAATTAAAAAAAAAAAAAAAAAAATCAAACACAAACTTACTTCACCACCTCCATAGGAGGCAAAGTTGTGGGTGTGATGTATTTATAGGCATTTTGAGGTTTGGGAAACTTTAGGTTAATAAGCACTTTCACCAAACTGGTCAGATAGGCACCAGGGTGCAAAAATAGGAATAATAGACTAGCAAGAAATAAGCGCTCCCTGGTTTTGTAAAACAAATAGTATATTTAACTAGCGTGACGTTTCGAGGTATTTACCCCTTCCTCAGACCCTTCTGAGGAAAGGGTGAATACCTTGAAATGTCTGCTAGTTAAATATACTATTTGTTTTACAAAACCAGAGAGTGCTTATTTCTTGCTAGTATATACAGTATATATATATATATATATATATATATATATATATATATATATACACAGATACTCGTCGACTTACGACCTATGCGACTTACGGCCATCCGTACTTACGACTATCGGTCGCACTGAAGAGGCGATACGTGCGCAAAGGCGGTACTTGCAACCATCGGTCGCAAAGGCGGTACTTACGACCATCGGTCGCAAAGGCGGTACTTACGTCCATCGGTCGCGCTGAGGGTGATGCTTATTTGCGTATGTGCGTAAAGGGGCAAGGCAGTGCTTGTGTGCGCAAAGGCGGTACTTACGTCCATCGGTCGCACTGAGGGTGATGCTTATTTGCGTATGTGCGTAAAGGGGCAAGGCAGTGCTTGTGTGCGCAAAGGCGGTACTTACGACCATCGGTCGCAAAGGCGGTACTTACGACCATCGGCAAGACAGTGCTTGTGTGCGCAAAGGCGGTGCTTGTGTGTGATGAGAAGTGACTGTAAGCAGCAGCCTTTGTATGGGTCTGACCATGTCGCAGTCCAAAGGCCGGTACCGTGTAGTGGCAAAGAGGCTACAAAGAAGAGGAAAGCTCTTGATTTGGAGTTAAAAATGAAAGTAATAAAGCAGTATGACGAAGGTAAAAAAGTGAATGCGATTGCCCGTGATATGAAACTGTCGCATTCCACAGTTTCCACAATCATTAAGGACAAGGAACGCATACGTGAAGCTGTAAAAGGTTCCGCACCAATGAAATCAACAATAATAACAAAACAACGTCAAGGGCCCATTCATGAAATGGAGAAATTATTAATGTTGTGGATAGAAGATCAAATACAAAAACGTACACCCATAAGCCTTCTAACAATTCAGATGAAGGCTAAAAGTTTGTTTGAGACTTTAAAGGAGAAAGCTGGTGAGGATTACAAAGAGAATTTCCAGGCAAGCACTGGATGGTTTAAACGTTTTAGAAGAAGATTCAGTCTGCATAATGTGCGGGTTTCAGGAGAAGCAGCAAGTGCAGATTCAGAAGCCGCTGCAAAGTTCATTGACACTTTGGATGAATTAATCCAAGAGGGAGGGTATTTACCTGAACAAATATTCAACGTTGATGAAACGGGTCTGTTCTGGAAACGGATGCCTGAGCGCACATACATTCACCAAGAATCAAAAACCATGCCAGGATTTAAAGCATTCAAGGATCGGGTAAGCTTGTTACTTGGAGGAAACGTTGTTGGTTTTAAGCTTAAGCCATTTCTTATCTATCGCTCAGAAAACCCACGTGCATTTAAAAACATTAATAAGCACACGCTGCCTGTGTATTACCGGTCAAATGCTAAATCGTGGATGACTCAGGCATTGTTCACAGACTGGTTTGTTAACTGTTTCATTCCCCAAGTTCGTGAATATTGCTTAGGGAAAGTAATCCAGTTCAAAATTGTAATGATTTTAGACAACGCACCTGGACATCCACCACACCTGGGTGACCTTAATCCTGATGTAAAAGTGGTTTATATGCCACCTAACACAACACCACTCATTCAACCTATGGACCAAGGGGCAATTGCCACGTTTAAAGCATACTACCTCAGATCTACATTCGCCCAAGCCATAGCTGCTACAGATGCTGATGATGACATAACATTGCGTGATTTTTGGAAAAGTTTTAACATTCTTCAGTGCATAAAAAATATTGCAGCAGCGTGGGAGGATGTAACAGAAAAGTGCATGAATGGAATTTGGAAGAAGTGCCTAAAACGATATGTGACCAGATTTGAGAGATTTGAAACAGAGGAAGAGCTCGATGAAATTCGAGAAAACATTGTAAGACTTGCAAACAATCTTGAATTGGAATGTGAAGTGGAAGATGTAGAAGAGCTGTTAGATTATGAGTCAAAAGAACTTTCAAATGAAGATCTAATAGAACTGGAAGCAGAGAGAGTTGCAGAGGAAAATAGGAGAGAGGAAGAAGACAAAGAAGAAGAAGAGCCAGAGAAGAAATTCACTGCAAAGGGGTTGGCTGAAGGCTTTACATTGCTAAATAAAGCTGTCTCCTGTTTTGAAAACATGGACCAGAATGTTGAAAGATTTAACAAGGTTGACCGTCAAATTCAGGAAGCTGTGCGTGGCTATCGTGAAATCTATGAGGAGAAAAAGAAACAAACGCGTCAAACAAAGCTCAGCATGTTTTTTGAAAAGAACACTGCATCTGAAACCCCTCCAGCCTCAACTCACCAAGATGATAATAACTCTGATGACATAACTGTAAAAGTACAGTAAAAGAAAAATTTAAGTTCAGTTACTTTTCTTAAAAGTTTAAAGTAAAATAAGTGTTAAAGTTCCTGCAAACTACTGTACAGGTACAGTAAATGTTATGTTATTATTTGCATAGTACTACAGGTAGAGTACAAAAAAATGTTATTTTATTACAGTACAGTATAGGTACAGTACAGTAAATGTCAGTACAGTAATAGTATTTGCACAGTAAATGTTATGTTATTATTTGCACAGTACAGGTACAGTACAGTAAAGGTTATTTTATTATTCATACTGTGATGATACTGTATTAGTAAAGGAATTTAATTTAAAACAACTCTGGTGTTATTGTTATTATTAATCATGAAATGTCAGCCCAACACATCACACAATAGACCATATTATTTACATGCCATATATTTTGTCCGACTTACGTCCAAATCGTCTTACGACCGGAAGGTCAGAACGTAACGCGGTCGTAAGTCGACGAGTATCTGTATATATATATATATATATATATATATATATATTATTGTGAGAAGGCACTATGCAGACAGGGATATATATATATATATAATATATATATTTATTGTGAGAAAGCACTATGCAGACAGGGATATATGCACTATGCAGACAAGGAGAGTTATATATATATATATATATATATATATATATATATATATATATATATATATATATATATATATATATATATATATAATTGTGAGAAAGCACTATGCAGACACAGAGAGTTATATATAGAGATATATATAAAATATATCTGTGTATATATATATATATATATATATATATATATATACACACACACACACATATTTATATATATACAAATATATATACACAGTACATAAATATATATATATACATACATACAGACACAAATTCACATATTAAGCTAAAAAAGTTGTGTTAAACACTGCACCAAACAAACTGATCTAAAGTTATTCAAATAAAATGTAACAAAACACAATTCCCACACAGTATTTAATGCACTTAAGTTATTGCCTAGAACTTCCTTTGGATGTTCTGGAGTAAAACAAATCTTTGCAAGTTACCTACAAAGGGCTAGATTAAAAGTGGAGCGCTAATTTATTGCGTGCCTGTAAACGGACCAAATTCCCCTGTTTACAGGCACACGATAAATAACCAGCAATAAGCGCTTTGAAAATTAACCAGAGATCAGATCACTAGTTAATTTTCTAAATGTTACCCAATTGCCCCCAATTACAATGGTGTGTTTGTTTTAAAAATAAAAAACAATGAGCATCTTTATTTTTTTTTAAATATAACTGCACAAAGCAGATATAAGGAGTAAAAGTGGTAGGTGTGAGGTGCTAGGGAAAAAAAGGCACTCCCTTTACCCTGCGGTCTATCGGGAATTGTGTGCTCACTGTAAATATATTTGTATATTGTAGAATCTGTTGGCGCTCTACAAATAACTGATAATTGCAAGACAGAAACCCTTGTAATTAGGTGTTTTCTGTCCCTTTAAGCAGCCTGTAACATGTAAATGACTCTTTATGATGTAAGGACCATAGTAAATAAATGAAAACATACAGGGCACTATTTTGTATTCTGTATAGGAGGAAAGGAAGGTGGGAAGAGAATAAAAACACTAAAACAATGCTTCTGGCATATAAAGAGCTTGTAGAGAAGGTTCTTGTTTAAAGTATACATTAAATAAACTAGATAAGGTTCTCTACTTGCCACTCAAGTGCGAAGCCCCCTTTAAAAAGGATTTGCTTGGCCACGGAACAAACTTCACAAGTATATAAAGGAGAGATTATGATTTCATATTTTAATATCCGTCCTCCCCTGTGCCCCTTCACCAAGAGTGGAAATGATATGTGGAGGAGGGGAGATCTATAGTTTTTTTTTGCCATGGATATGGGAATTGAGGAATATTACTCAGATGAATATTTTGAAGCTCAACTCAGTGGAAAAAGGAAAAATAAATAGGGGAGTGCGGCATTTCAAAGGCATTGGGCGGAAATGGCTGTAACACACATGCCTGTCCTATTGGATAAAGGGGTTTCATGCCAAGGACCATAACACATGCCCCCTCCCTTGGTGTAGCCAGTTCCAATTAACTCCTTCAGTACAGGTACACATGCGGCTGAGGTATACAGTTATAACTTATCACAGCTGCAAGGCAGCAGGTTTGAGCGGCTGGCACAGACATATGTAGGACCTGCTGAAGCTACAGAGACTAACGGAGCTAGAAAGGCTGGAGAGAACGTGCAAATTGTAGGGTCCCATGGAAGCAGCACAGAAGAGGAGGTCGGATTTGACCCAGTTCAGTGCAGAAGTAAACAGAACTCACCAGTGGTTCTGAGCTTACATGTAAAACAATATGTATTTGTGTTTTGCTGATAACTTTTTCTGCTCCACATTGTTCCCAAATGAATATCTATAACCTTCTATTACATTGCAAACATTTCCATTAGTTCAAGATACAACAATCACTTTAAAAAAAGCAATTATAGTGAAGAGTGAAATGCTCCAGTTCATTAGCGCATGCCATTTTAGCACTCGTGAGCTTTGCAAAACTTGAACACATAGTTAAAGTATGGCATGGGAGCAGCAGGTGAACTGCTGGTCTGAAGCAGAAAGGCCAGTGACCCAATCAGCAGCCGTAGTTGCACAACCTATCTGTGCGACTATCACTGCTGATTGGCTCACCGGCCATTTCTGCCTTTTGACATCTATCATTCCAAGTTCAAATCTTTTTCACTGAACGGATCTTCTATCTTAATGTTTATCTGCAGGTGACTGCACTTCATGCTAAAGAGCCACATACAGTCATAGCCAAAAATACCACTTCGCCCAGAAAATGGTTGCAATTACAAATGTTTAGACATTCTAATGTTTATTTCTTTTGTTTGTATTGGTATGACACAAAAAAAATGGAGAGAAAAAAAAGCCAAATCTGACACATTCCGAACAAAACTTCAAAATGGACAAGACAAAATTATTGGCACCTTCTCAAAATTGTAAGAAATAATTGCATTCCAAGTTTATGATGCTCCTGCAATTTGTAATTAAACTCACCTGTATCAATTAACAGGTGCTGACAATATAGAAATCATACCGGCAACCAGTTAAAATGGTGAAACATTACTCAACCTTTCTGTTGTGTATCTTTGTGTGCCACACTGAGCATGGAAAAGAGAAAAAGCAGCAAAGAATTGTCTGAGGATTTGAGAACAAAAATTGTGGAAAAGCATGGACAATCTTGAGGTTACAAGTCCATTTCCAGAGATCTTAATGTTCCTGTGTCCATTGTGCGCAACATTGTCAAGAAGTTTACCACCCACGGCACTGTAGCTAATCTCCCTGGATGTGGACGAAAAACAAAATTTATGTTTACCTGATAAATTTCTTTCTTTCTTGATATGGTGAGTCCACAGCTTGAGTAATTACTGTTGGGAATATCACTCCTAGCCAGCAGGAGGAAGCAAAAAGCACCACAGTTAAACTGCTAAGTATCACTCCCTTACCCACAACCCCCAGTCATTCGACCGAAGGGAAATGGAGAAAAAGGAGTAACACAAGGTGTAGAGGTGCCTGAGGTTATAGTAAAAAAAACAACTGTCTTAAAATAAAGGGTGGGGCCGTGGACTCACCATATCCGGAAATAAATAAATTTATCAGGTAAGCATACATTTTGCTTTTCTTTCCTAAGATATGGTGAGTCCCCGGCTTGAGTAATTACTGTTGGGAACCAATACCCAAGCTAGAGGACACAGATAAATAGGGAGGGACAAGACAGGTAGTCCTAAACAGAAGGCACCACCGCTTAAAGAACCTTTCTCCCAAAAGAAGCCCCAGCCGAGGCAAAAGTATCACATTTGTAAAATTTGAAAAAAACATAAATTATGATTACCTGATAATTTTCTTTTCTTCTGATGGAAAACTCCACAGCTGCATTCATTACTTTTGGGAAATACAGAACCTGGCCACCAGGAGAAGGCAAAGACACCCCAGCCAAAGGCTTAAATACCTCCCCCACTTTCCTCATCCAGTCATTCTGCCAAGGGAACAAAGAACAGTAGGAGAAATATCAGGTTCAAAAAAGGTGCCAGAAGAACAAAAAATTACTGCCGCCTCATATTCAAAACACAGTCGGGAGCTGTGGACTCTTCCTGTCAGAAGAAAAGAAAATGATCAGATAAGCATAATTTATGTTTTTCTTCTTAAACAGGAAGAGTCCACAGCTGCATTCATTACTTTTGGAAAAACAATACCCAAGCTAGAGGACACTGAATGCAAACAAAGGTAAGGTACAACAAAGGCGGCCCCTTCGATAGGCACCCCAGCCTGAATTTACCTGACACCCTATAAAATAATAAACGACACATGTCAGCCTCCAAGGAGCCAGTCCCACGGCTCTCGACTCCCATGAAGAGTGCCCGGCCGAAAGGACAAGGACCTCTACCAGTCCCCAAGAGGGAGAACAGATCCCCAGAAGAAATCCAAGGACCGTTCCACACGGCTCAACAAACATAGAACAACCAGAGGTTGTCACGATAGAAGCACCCAGGGAGACAAACTCCCTAGAAACAAAAGGACCTGAAAAAAAGTTCATACCCAGGGAAACACGTCCCAAACAGAACCCGAGGCTCATCCTCATATCCCGGATACAGCATCATACCATAAGGTGCTCCAGAAAAAACATGAGTTCCCTGTTGCATTGTATCAAGTCGAAACCTGCAGACTAGACAAACATAGACAGCAGAGACAGGATAACTATCCCAGTAGCTAGCAAAGAGCTCTCCAAGAGAACACCAAGCCATCTGAACAGGAACTCGCATGACCAGCTTCCAGGTAAAAAAGCTGACCCAGCCATCGTGGAACCCAAACCACTGAAGAGGCGCCGAAAAACTCGACAACAGCCCTCAGAATACCGGGCTCCAAGGTGTGTCCCCTCCCAGCACCAGATGCCGTTAGAAAAGAGGAGGCTAGTCAAGACTGAGACAAGAGTCCCAGACCTCTGGAAGAAAAAGGATGGATCTACAAGGAGCAAAACCCCATAGTAGAACTCTGACCGCCACTAAAAATGGCATGCTACCGTGAGTCAGGACAGACTTCGTGCTCGGGCACGAGAGCCCCTACACTGCTGCCTTCCATAAAGAGGAACACTTCCCAAGAGAAGAAAGTTCTCAGACCCCCAGCATCTAAATATCAGAATCCAACAAAGAACATGAGCTTTAATAGAGTTCAAACCCCCAGCCTCCTGCTGCAGGGACAGTGGAACCAGTCACTACTCCACATGTCCCTTTCCAGGATTCTGAAAAGCAAGAAGGGAAAACCCCTACAGGAGAACACACAAGAACCCATCCCCCACTCTAGGAGAGAAGGGAAATAAAGCAACGGAACCCACCCTACCATAGAGACGAGACCACTCGGCCAATATCGCCAACCCAGTTGAAGAGACACCTGGAGTCTACAGGAACATCAAATGTGCCAGAAAACCAGTAGGGATCTGTCAGAGAGACCTAGAACCTCAGCCTTAGGCAGATAGGAATCACTCATGAGAAAAGAACCCCGCCCCCTTCAATGGGATACGTGGGACCAAACCGTCCATAACCGATCCAGGGAGAGACATGGTCCTAGGCCAGAGTCCTTTGAAAAATGGAATCGATTAAAGGATCTAACTTCCTGAGGAACACTAAGCTGCCTCCTATGATTAGGAGCGCACCATCTAAAGTCCGTAGACTTGGCGATCTAGCAACAGCCTCAGTCTGAAACACCACCTGACCAGTTTAAGAATTCGGCACCCAGTGCTACTGGATAGCAAGGAAAATCTCGAAGACAAGCTTAACCACATGTTACACATGCTGGAAAGGTAGCAACCAGCATCCGAAAGGTGGATGTTAACCCTGAACCCTCTGCTTGCCATCCCAGTGAGCAAGACGTAAAACACCCTCCACGAAGCTCGAACGGGACATGGAGGATAAATGGTCATCTATCTGACCCCAGAAGGACAACCGTCTGTAACCGACCTCAGCTCTTCACTGTAAAGCCCCAAGGCTACATTTGCAACAAGGTCGCAGATAACACCTGAGTGTCGAAGACCATGGTCAGACCAAGGGTAGATCCTATATGGAAGAGACAACAGCCTCCAGAGATCCTTGCAGGATCGATCTTCCAAAAACCCCTTTAACAGGGTAGAAGCCAGAAAGCCTCGCAGCTCCCCACAGAAGGCAGGGAAACCCCTGCACTCCACCTCTTAGAGTAACTCAACTCTGAGCAAAAGAAGAAGGACATGCCCGCACTTCCAGACAAGATAACCCACCCACGGTGGGAAGGAAGGAGACTCTGCCACCGCAAAACAATGATATTAGGCTAAAGAGTCAGCATCCGGAAGAACCACAAGTGAAGACAAAAATCGTTCACCACTCGGAACACTAGACCACAGAGGTCATTCACATCTCCCAACTCCAAAGGAATGGAAACTACAGTTCTGAGTCCCCAAGGACCTGTAAGAACCATGATGCCATCTGAAAAGACAGATCCATATCCTGGGCGAGTAGCCAGAAAAAGCCAACCTTAGATCGGCACTCACAACCCTTAATGCAGAAGCGTTGTATCTACACACTAGGCCTCATACTTTGAAATAAAATCAGAGCCCGGAGTCCATATCAATAGGCCAAGTGACATTAAATCAGCACCATGAGGGCGACATGAACCCAAGTAACAGCAGAAAAGCGTCCGACCAGTACCTGCCTGGTAGAAGGACACTCCAGAACTGTCCAAGGTTCAAGAAAATTCGACCCGAAGGTTCGATAACTGAACTAGAAAACATAATTCTGTGCGCAACGTCCGTGGAAGTGCCCAAGCGACCACAAAATCGCAAGTATTGGTTCCAGAGAAGCACGTTTTCAAAACGGAAATTTATCAGACATGAGCTTAAGAAAAAACTAATTAAACACATCCATCCGGAACAAAATAAAAGGAAGGCAGCACCCGTGGGTGAACGCCCAAGGTGAATATAAACGCTAACGGGACCAACCGATCAGAGGTTCCATTCACCCAAGCTCAGAACAGGAACCGAAACATAAAGAAAAAAAGTAAAACTGAGACGTTAAGGAGATTAGTTGCATCCCCAAACGTCATATCCATTTTGCCACCCAGCATCTAAGGCCTCGGATCCCTCGGCCCACAAGGACTGTAGTGGGCCAAAACATGTCTTAAAAGAAATAGAAGAGGTGCCAGCATATAACGGATGGCAAAATCATCCCTCGCCGAATCAACGAAAGACCCTGGCCACACGGACAGTATCTTACAAATATTTCACTTGGGAGATATAAATGAGTCAGCACCATAGAAATGGCCATGCGGAACCGTGCCGTAACCTCTGGAGGAAACAAGCCACCCTCCGGAGAAGGGGTAAAGGCAATAGGGACCCCGCTTGCGTATCCGAGAAAGGGTCTGGGGCATGCACCTCACGGGACATGGAAACCTCGGAGGCGGATGGCTCGACACACTCTAAACTCCCTGATGCGGGAGAAGAGAGTACTCTAGAACGGCAATCAGAACATAACTGATTGACATTGATTACCTGGGCCATTTCATATTCATTACAAGACACATTCTCCGTATCTGAGACATTCGTGTCTAAAATATCAGAATCCTCCATAATCTTGGTATTACAAAAATGGCAAACACTAACTGGCACCCTTTTTTACACCCCCAATGGCTCGGGCACTCACCACCTCCTGTGAACCAGACAACCCAGTCTCTCTGTCATCACACAGTCAGCATACGGAAGTGAGAAACAATGTAAACCGCACCCGTCACGAGGTGCACTGTGCAAGTCACAAAAAGGGCACGCAATCTCAAGAGATTGCGGCATCAAGGTAAACCGCACCCGTCACGAGGTGCACTGTGTAAGTCACAAAAAGGGCACGCAATCTCAAGAGATTGCGGCATCAAGATAAGGCCGTTATGTTCCGTAAAAGCCCTGAGCCTAGGTATCACTCCCCTCAGGAGATATTAACCCATGATTCCTTATTAAGATAAAAGGATTCCCACTGGGACCCTGCCTTCTTTCGTTAACATTACATTCACATATCAAAATAAAATGAAATTATCTCACAGGAATCTATGCAGTAGAACAGGAACATGGCCCTTCAAGTGTAACAGATAGTAGCTTCGCTTCTGACATGGACTTGAGTGAATAAAGGCAGGCAGCGAAACTCGTCAACGCTAATTGCCAAGGAGCTGTTAATATGAGTCAGGATGGTTTCGCAGGAAAACTCTCCCTGCATCTCTGGACTCTAACTTTCATCCAAGCTATCACTGAGAGGCTGACAGGATTACTTAAAACTCCAGTCCCATTTCGAAGAGTACTACCTTCCATAAGAGACTATCTCAAACTTCTGACACTTCTCTGCCAACCTCCTGTGACGAAAGGCAAAGAATGACTGGGGGATGAGGCTGGGGTGTCTTTGCCTCCTCCTGGTGGCCAGGTTCTGTATTTCCCAAAAGTAATGAAAGCAGCTGTTGTCTCTTCCCATTTAAGAAGAAAACGTATGTAAAGAAGACCAAGTTGCAGCCTTGCAAATTTGTTCCACAGAAGTTTCATTTTTGAAAGCCCAAGAAGAGGAAACAGCTCTTGTGGAATGAGCCGTATTTCTCTCAGGAGGCTGCTGTCGAGCAGTCTCATAAGCCAAACGAATCATACTTGTAATGTTTACGTTTCCCAGAGATACAGGCAAAAAGGGCAGAGGACTGGCGAAAATGCTTAGTCGTCTGTAAGTAGAATTTAAGAGCACGTACAACATCCAAATTGTGTAACAAATGTTCTTTGGAAGAAGGAAAATTAGGACACAGAGAGGGAACAACAATCTCCTGATTGATATTTCTATTAGAAACAACCTTAGGAAGGAAATCTAACTTAGTACGAAGAATCGCCTTATCGGCATGAAAAATAAGATAAGGGGAATCACACTGCAGAGTTGAGAGTTCCGAGACTCTTCGAGCAGAAGAGATATTAACAAGAAACAAAACCTTTCAAGAGAACAACTTAATGCCTATGGAATGCAACAGCTTAAACAAAGCCAGCTGTAAAAATATAAGAACAAGGTTAAGGCTCCAAGGAGGAAAAAAAAGACTTAAAGACAGGCCTGATTTTGACCAAGGTCTGACAAAAAGATTGCACATCTGGCACATCCACCAAACGTTTATGTAGTAAAACTGATAAAGCAGAAATCTGACCCTTCAGGGTACTGACTGACAATCCCTTCTCCAGGCCTTCCTAAAGAAAATATTACATTCTAGGAATTCTAATTCTACTCTAAGATTCACACCAATAAAGATATTTATGCCATATCTTATGGTAAATCTTTCTAGTAACAGGCTTGCGAGCTTGAATCATGGTCTCAATGACCGACTCAGAAAAACCATGCTTAGACAAAATTAAGTGTTCAATCTCCAAGCAGTCAGCTTCAGAGAAACGAGATTTGGATGAAGGAAGGGACCCTGAATCAGGAGGTCCTTCCTCAGAGGTAGTCTCCAAGGTGGGAGAGATGACATCTCCACTTGGTCTGCAAACCAGATCCTGCGAGGCCATGCAGGGGCTATTAGAATCACTGACTCCCTCTCCTGTTTGATACGAGCAATGACTAGTGGAAGGAGAGCAAACGGAGGAAACAGGTATGCCAACCTGAAACCCCAAGGAACCGCCAGAGCATCTATCAGAATGGCCTGCAGATCTCTTGACCTTAAACTGTACCTTGGAAGCTTGGCGTTCTGACGGGACGCCATCAGATCCAACTCCGACACCCCCATTTGAGGACTAAGCTGGAAAAGACCTCCGGATGGAGTCTCACTCCCCGGGATGAAAAGTCTGTCTTCCCAGTTGTCTACTCTTGGAATGTGGATAGCAGATAGACAGCAATTGTGGGTCTCCGCCCACAGAAGAATCCGAATAACCTCCTTCATGGCTAAGGATCTCTGAGTTCCTCCCTGGTGATTGATGTAAGCCACAAGTTATGTTGTCTGACTGGAACCTGATAAAATGGGCTGAGAACAACTGAGGCCAAGCCAATAGGGCGTTGTAAATCGCCTTCAACTCCAAGAAGTTGGAGCAGACTCCCGAGTCCAAAGGCCCTGAGCTTTTAACGAGATCCAGACTGCTCCCAGCCCAGCAAGCTGGCGTCCATGGTCACGATCACCCAGGAAGGTCTCTGAAAGCATGTGCCCTGAGACAGATGTTCCTGAGAAATCCACCACGGGAGAGAGACCCTTGATGAATGAACTAACTCTATTCTCTGAGATAGATCCGCATGGTCTGAGCATGCACCACTGGAGAGCTCTCAAATGGAATCGAGCAAAAGGAATGTCCATGGAAGCCACGATCAGACCGATTACCTCCATATATTGAGCCACTGAAGGATGAGCAGTAGCCTGAAGAGAAAGGCAAGTGGAAATGATTTTGTTTTTCCTGACCTCTGTCAGAAAAATCTTCATCAATAGAGAATATATTATGGTCCCTAAGAACACTACTCTTGTAACAAAGGAAAGGGGGCTTTTTTCCAGATTCACATTCCATCAGTGGGAACGAAGAAAAGACAACAATATCTCTGTGTGATATTTTGCTTGTTGAAAAGATGGCGCCTGAACCAATATGTCGTCCAGGTAGGGTGCCACAGCAATTCCCAATTCTGGGAGCCGTGGCTAGACCAAATGGAAGGGCCACAAACTGGAAATGTCCAGAAAGGCAAATCTCAGGAATCTGTTATGGTCCCTGTGAAAAGGAACGTGAAGAGATGCATCCTTTAGGGTTATGGTTGTCATGAACTGACCCTCTTTTACTAAAGGAAGAATGGAGCGTATAGTCTCCATCTTGTAGGATGGAACTTTGAGAAACTTGTTTAGACACTTCAAGTCTAGAATGGAATGACAAATAGGTTGGAGTAGAACCAGAGACCCTGTTCCTGCACTGGAACTGGAACTATCACTCCCATGGAGGAAAGATGTTGTATACATTTCAAGAATGCCTCTCTCTTTATCTGGTCTGCAGATAATCTTGAGAGATGGAGTCTGCCTCTAGGAGGAAAAGTCTTGAATTCCAATTTTTAACCCTGGGATACTATGTTCACAGTCCAGGGATCTGGGACATCTCGTATCCAGGCTTGACAGAACTGAAAATGTCTGCCCCCCACCTGATCCAATCCCGGATCGGGGGCAAACCCTTGATTTGGAATCAGCTGCAGGTTTCTTTGATTGTTTCCCCTTGTTCCAAGACTGATTAGGTTTCCAAGAAGACTTATATTGTCCCTGCTTGGAAGAAGAAGGGGAAGGCTTTCCTCTGAAGTTATGAAAGGAATGAAAATTACTCTGACATCCTTTAGGCCTATTCTTCTTATCTTGAGGTAGAAAAGACCCTTTTCTACTCGTAATATCAGAGATAATTTCTGCCAAACTGGGTCCAAACAAGATTTTGCCCTTGTAAGGAATCGCCGGAAGCTTGACTTGATGAAACGTCCGCAGACTAGGATTTCAACCATAACGCCCTGCGGGCTAGGACAACAAAACTAGAAGTTTTAGCTCCTAGTCTAACAACCTTTAAAATGGCATCTGCAATAAAGGAACTGGCTAACTTAAGTGCTTTAATTCTATCTAGAATTTCATCCAAGGGAGTCTCTACTTGAAGAGAATCAGACAAGGTGTCGAACCAATAAGATGCCGCACTAGTCACGGTGGCAATACACACCGCAAGTTGCCATTGGAGACCTTGATGAACATAAATCTTTTTCAAATAAGCCTCCAGCTTCTTGTCCATCGGATCTTTAAAAGAGTGGAAATGGCCCCTTTAACTTTGGGTACACTATACCAAGGGTCTTTAATGGAGTCCTCAACAGGAAACATTTTCTTAAAAATGGGAGACAGGGAAAGACACACCCCTGGTTTCTCCCATTCTTGTGAGATAATCTCCCTAGCACGTACCGGCACAGGAAAACCTCCGAAGTGGAAGGTTCATCAAAGAAACTAAGTTTACTAGATTTCTTAGGAGTGACAACGACAGGGGTATCGGAGTCATCTAAAGCAGCCCTTCTTAAACTTTTTCCACTTGTGACACCATTTCACGCAAGAAATTTTTACGTGACCCCGGGTATATAAAATAGTTATACAAATCAAACATTTACTGATAATAAATCATAAAGAAATTTATTTTAAAACAATTCTTCGTTATACATATAATTTCAACATTAATTAACGATGAAAGCAAATTTTCATACTAATGAGATGGATGTGCTTGTTTATTTTTACATAAAGAATTAAATCTTGGCTGAATATTTGATACTGCAGGACGTAGAGCATCTTCAACATTTTTCAGAGTTGATCGATATTTTGTTTTTATAATAGTCAATGCTGAGAACGCCAATTCACATAAATACGTAGTACAAAATGGCAGAAGTATGTTTAGGGTAATTTCAGAAACTGTTGGAAATTCTGTCCTAATCTCAAGCCAAAATTCATTTAACGATTTTTTCTGATTTAATGATTTTTTTCCTGTGTCACTTGATAACTCTGCAAATTCTTCTTGAACTTTTAATTGCAGATAAATGTTTTCGATTTCCATTGAGTATGGTTTTTGAACCCAACTTTGTTTTTGTGAATCAAAATTTGAAGATAAGTGTTTCTGAAACTGTGTCTCCAGGCACTTCAGATGATCAATTATAACTCTTACAATTAAATCTTTAGGAAGGTTATTTTCAATTATAAAATCATCTGTAGCTGTAAACATTTCTAAAAATCCATTTTCCACCCTATTCTTCAATATGTTAACTTTTTTAGTAAAACTTTCAACTTTATCTTTTAACACAAATATGTTACAAATTTTTCCTTGAAGCGACATGTTTAAATCATTGAGTTTTTCGAAAATATCCGACAAATAACACAGTTTTAAAAGCCATAAGTCATTATGAAAAAAAATAACAAACGGATTTCTGCTTAGTCAAAAATATAACTACTTCATATTTCAATTTCAATAATCTGTTTAAACTTCGCCCTCTTGAAAGCCACCTTACCTCTGCATGAAGTAATAAGCTTTTGTAATCTGAGCCCACGTCTTTGCAAAGATTTGAAAACAAACGACTGTTAAGGGCATGGCTTTTAATGAAGTTAATGATTTTGATAGTATCGCGAAGCACAACATCTAACTCAGGTGATATTTTTGGCTATGAGTGACTACCGATGGATCATGCAGTGAGTAAAAGTGATATGTTCATTGCCACCAGCTTTAACTTTTGCTAAAAATCCAACATTTCTGCCCATCATTGCTCCAGCGCCGTCTGTACAGACTCCAACATAGTTTTCCCACTGTAAACCACCTTTTTGGAAAAATTAATCGACTTTAAGATATATATCTTCCCCTCTTGTGTGCCCTTCCAAAGGACGACAAATCAATAATTCCTCATGTATGCTTCCTTCATAAACATATCTTACATAAAGTAACAAATGTGCCATGTTAGAAATATCAGTCGTTTCATCTAACTGAATTGCAAACTTTGGGCTGTCCTTAAGCCTGGTAATAAGCTGCCAGAATTGGTCATTACTAATATCAGAAATTCTTTTGGAAACAGTATCATTCGATAAAGGAATTTTAGTTGCAAGCATTTTTATTGAAAATTTTCCAGTTAATCAAATAACAGCATATGAATGATAAAGGAATTTTACGAATTTCATCCACATACTTTTTCCCATGAACTATTTCTGACATTTTAATAGCAGCAGGTAACACAAGATCTTCTCCTATCATGTAGGGATTTTTAGTTATTGCAATTAAATAAGAAGTCTCAAAAGATGCAAGTAAATACTTTTCGTTAACAGTAACAAATGTCTCAAAAGATTGTTTTTCTTTATTTGAAATTTTTAAAAGTCATTCAAAATATTCCTTTGGTTTATTGCAGTACGCTGCATGCTTGGTATTAAGATGTCTTTTTAGTTTGGCTGGTTTCATGTTCTCCGCAGCCAAAACTTCCTTACAAATTAGGCAAAGAGGTTTTTCCACACCATCATGATCATTATAAGTAAATCCATATTGTATAAATGATTCATCATATTTTCGTTTTCCGGTCAATTTAGGTGTACTACAACCTGGTAGCGAAGACTCTGTCGCATTGTCACCAATATTTTTACCTCTTCTGTCTACATTTAGCCACTTATCCATAATGAAAAATATTTTTGTCCTAAACCGAAAATATAAAAAAATACTAGCTTTAGTTTATAAAATTACATTAATTAATGTAAAAAATTGATGTTCAGACTTCATACTCCCCCCTTCCATGCTCACTCCCCTGTCCCTTCATATTCCTACCCCCTTTATACTCCCCCTTCACACTCATACCCCTATGGGGTTAAACACATAGATGTCATATTGTATGTTACTAAGTCTAAACACACTGATATTAACACCGCCATATTATGATGCTACTAAACACACTGACATTAGCACCGCCATATTATGATGCTACTAAACACACTGACTTTAGCACCGCCATATTATGATGTTACTAAACACACTGACATTAGCACCGCCATATTATGATGCTACTAAACACACTGACATTAGCACCGCCATATTATGATGCTACTAAACACACTAACATTAGCACCGCCATATTATGATGTTACTAAACACACTGACATTAGCACCGCCATATTATGATGTTACTAAACGCACTGACATTAGCACCGCCATATTATGATGTTACTAAACGCACTGACATTAGCACCGCCATATTATGATGTTACTAAACGCACTGACATTAGCACCGCCATATTATGATGCTACTAAACACACTGACATTAGCACCGCCATATTATGATGTTACTAAACACACTGACATTAGCACCGCCATATTATGATGCTACTAAACACACTGACATTAGCACCGCCATATTATGATGCTACTAAACACACTGACATTAGCACCGCCATATTATGATGTTACTAAACACACTGACATTAGCACCGCCATATTATGATGTTACTAAACACACTGACATTAGCAGCGCCATATTATGATGTTACTAAACACACTGACATTAACAGCGCCATATTATGATGTTACTGAACGCACTGACATTAGCACCGCCATATTATGATGTTACTAAACACACTGACATTAGCACCGCCATATTATGATGTTACTAAACACACTGACATTAGCACCGCCATATTATGATGTTACTAAACACACTGACATTAGCACCGCCATATTATGATGTTACTGAACACACTGACATTAGCACCTCCATATTATGATGTTACTAAACACACTGACATTAGCACCGCCATACTATGTTGTTACTAAACACACTGACATTAGCACCGCCATATTATGTTACTAAACACACTGACATTAGCACCGCCATATTATGATGTTACTAAACACACTGACATTAGCACCGCCATATTATGATGTTACTGAACACACTGACATTAGCAGCACCATATTATGATGTTACTAAATTTTGATTTGAGGTAATTCTTCCAAACTCTAATATGGAAGAGAAGTTGTGTATCTTATACATATATATTTTATATTTAATATACACACTATATATATATATATATATATATATATATATATAATGCATAAAAATGTTTACAGCATCAGAGCCTTATCTTGATCAAAAAAATTTGGAAATTATACACATTTTAACACTCAAGTAAATGCGATCAAATTTTGCAAATGTATGCACCTGTCTAATTTCGTTTTGATGCATATTGCACATTTTCTGTTAATCCAATAAACCTCATTTCACTACTGAAATATTACTGTGTCCTTCAGTTATTTGATAGATCAAAATGAAATTGCTGATCCAAACACCCGATTATTTATAAATGAAAATCATGGAAATTGTCAGGGGTGCCTAAACTTTTGCATACAACTGTATGTGTCAGAATATAAAGCCTAATAAAAACATTTTACCCTTTATGTTTAAAAGAGTTTAAATGTTAGTATCACCCATGTTTGTCCCAATAAAAAAGCAGGGTCTTTTAATTTGTTAAGTGCATAATCTCCCCAACTGGAAGAAAAAAGCAGTTACCTGCTCCGCTGTCAGGCATGTAGACTGTTACAAGGTATGAGATGACACAGTTCCTCACAGAGACCTTTGATAAATAAAGAACAGAGTAGCCAACTCTGGCTTTCTAAACTAGGGCAGCAATTGTTAGGAAAACGCAGTAAGTACCTCTTTACAAGTTCCTAACGGCTTTAAAGCCACCACTACCTGACTGCAAGGAATGACGTGGAATACGGCTATACCCCAAAACTTGCTTGTAGAAGAAATAAAATTTTTTTATTCAGACACCTAAACTTCACCTCCTCCATGCACCGAAGGCAAAGAGAATGACTGGGGGTTGTGGTTAAAGTAGTGATACTTAGTAGTTTAACTGTGGTGTTCTTTGCCTCCTCCTGCTGGCCAGGAGTGATATTCCCAACAGTAATTACTCATGCCGTGGACTAACCATATATTAGGAAAGAAAGAGAAAAATTGATCAAAGATTGCAACGAAGGATAGTTGGAATGGTGGATAAAGAACCCCGATCAACTTCCAGACAAATTCAAACTGACCTTCAGGCACGGGGTACAAATGTTTCCGCTCGCACTATACATCGCCATCTGAATGAAAAGGGACGCTATGGTAGGAGACCCAGGAGGACCCCACTGCTGACACAGAAACATAAAAAAAGCCAGATTGGATTTTGACAAAACTTACCTGAGAAAGCCAAAATCCTTTTGGGAGAATATGCTGTGGACAGATGAAACAAGATTACAGCTTTTTGGTAAAGCCCATCATTCTACTGGTTTCATTAAAAGGGGCTTTTAAAGAAAAGAATGCAGTCCCTACAGTTAAACATGGTGGAGGTTCACTGATGTTTTGGGGTTGCTTTGCGGCTTCATGTACTGGATGTCTTGACTGTGTGCATGGCATTATGAAATCTGAAGACTACCAAAGAATTCTGTGGTGCAGTGTCAGAAAGTTGGGTCTATATCAGAGATCATGGGTCTTACAGCAGGACAATGACCCAAAGCACACGTCAAAAAGCACACAGAAATGGTTTAAGACAAAGTGCTGGAGAGTACTGAACTGACCAGCAATGAGTACAGATCTCAATCCCATAGAGAACCTGTGGAGAAATCTCAAAACAGAAGATGGGAAAAGGAACCCTTCCAAAATGAGAAACCTGGGGCAGTTGGCAAAGGAAGAGTGGTCCAAAATTCCAGGAGAGAGGTGTAAGAAACTCATTGATTTTAGTTATTTTTTCCAAGGGGTGTGCTACCAAATATTAAATTGAGGGTGCCAATAATTTTGTCCAGTCCATTTTTGGAGTTTTGCATGGAATGTGTCAGATTTGAATTTTTTTTCTCTACTTTCTTGTGTCATACCAATACAAACAAAAACAATACACATGAGAATGCCTAAACATTTGTAATTGCAACAATTTTCTGGGCAAAGTGGTGCATTATCTGACAGAAATGCAGGGGTGACAATATTTTTGCCCATGACTGTACTATCTTATGGTTAAAGGCTAGAAACCCTAATATACAAGGTAGGCTGCAATTTGTGTAAGCGACTCACCCGAGTCATTTAGATTAGAGGGGAGGGGAGGTGAGAGTGTAAGGTACTGAAACACCTGCTGTTCCTGCAGCTTTTTTCAAATCATATCTTTTTTAATAGCTTAAAAGAGTCAGCTACTGAAGCTCCGCCTCTTTATACTGGTCGTCGCCATCTTGGAGCTTAGGTACTGACAAGCTGTATCATTTACCTGGAGTGCATGACACATTGTGTGAACTTTACATTTTTTGCATTTAAAAAAAAAAGTTTTACAGTTACACAAAACATATTTAAAAAACATTTGACAATAATATAGAGAAACGCAGCTACTGCAGAAATGTAAAACTCACACAATGTATCATGCACACTAACCTGAGGCACATTATACATTATACATACATTATGAAGCACAAAAGTTGACAACCTGATTGTTATGCAAATAAACACTGTTTCTGTCACAGTATGTGAGAATACTTCTGCTTCAAGATGGCCGCCCCAGTACAAAGAGGTGGAGTTTCACCATATGAAAAGTTTTTCAGGGTATAAAATAGGGGCAAGGTTTTGAAGAGAGCTGCAGCAACAGCTTAAAGAGTAGCAACCATTCTAGAGTACTTATTCCCAGCAGTTTAATGTCCCTTTAAGGACAGGTGGCATCCTTGAGGTATGCGGGTGCGTGGGTAACAAATACAGGGGTATAACAGCCCCCTAGAACTGCCACTGATCTGGAATGAAAACAACTGAATTTCACTGTTATAGTCAACTTGAGAATGTTAGTAAAACAGCAAATCTAAGACACCAGTCAAATGCAATTGGCACTGATCTTTATAGTGGGAGAGTCGCACACAGCAGACAGGCTCTGGCTCCCACTATCAGTATCCCTATAAAATCATATTGAGCTTCACCACCCTCTTTAGAAAACACTAGAAGTCTCTCTCAAGCATTGGCTTTAATTCTCTCTGGCAATTAAAGGGTGATATATATATGGGTAACTACTATACACAGTTACAAGGAGGTTCTCATCAGGGCACAATTGTCGGCTGTCACCATAAGATTCAGGGTCTTGTTTCCTTGGCACGCTGATATTTACACTACAGGACCCCTCATGCTTTGTGCGGCTGAGAACCGTTTGAGTGCTGGCACACATTCAAGTGTTGTGTGAAAAAGTGCTATCATAAATATGTCTTGTTCTGACAGCTCCCTTGTGTGCGAGCAGCAGAGAAACATAAGCCCCTGCAACTATCTCTGATTTACCGTGAAAAGGCACTCGGAGCTGTCGCTCCAAGGAAACGGTGTGGAATATGGACCATGCTAGGGAGTCTACACTAATAGGTTTTTAATTGGAGTGGATTTCACGGGGGAAAGAACACAAGAAACAGATCCCTAGCATTTAAGGATCATGAGAAATGGAAAAAAACAAGCACACGGTTTGTGGTATCTACAGAGACGGTGTTATTGCTATAGAGAAAAAGATTTCAGTACACGTTTCAGATCACACTGTTGCTCCAGGGACAGAAATACATAACACGTTGTAAGAACATTGTAGTCAGTTTGTCTTTGCTTTATTTAAAAACAATATTTCAAAATGTTTTACATATTTTTGGTTTAAAAAAATGCCAGTTCTTTTCAGGCATAGAGCTGAGGGAGTTGCTCCTGTCTGCCAATCAGGGTTTAGTTAAAGGGACAGTTTACTCCAGAATTGTTTCTGTTTAAAAAGATAGAGAATCCCTTTATTACCATTTCCCAGTTTTGCACAACCTACACTGTTATCTAATATACTTTTTACCTCTGTGATTACCTTGTATCTAAGGCTCTGCAGACTGCCCCTTATCTCAGTTATATTAATACACTTTTTACCTCTGTGACTACCTTGTATCTAAGCCTCTGCAGACTGCTACTTATCTCAGTTATATTAATACACTTTTTACCTCTGTGACTACCTTGTATCTAAGCCTCTGC
>NC_069499.1:1572357359-1572407359 GCF_027579735.1 Bombina bombina
AAAGGAAGCATCCCTACATGATAGGTCAGACCATTGATGATAACACCAACGATAAAGCCAACCAACAGGAATACCCCCCTCAAAAATGAGGACGTTCTAGTGCAACACAAAATGTGTTTAAAATACAGATCCACATTATTACAAATCACATTGTTATGATGTATAAAACAAAAGAAATAATTTAAACATGATTAGCAATATACATAGAGACCTAGCTCTCAATAAGACATTATCTGACAATTGACAAGATGAAACAGAATATTATTAACATGTTCTTTTCTAGTTTAAACAAAAAAGACTAAACTAAAAACTAGTATAGACCAAATCATTGACTACGGTTCTGCTCTATATGTCCTACCATGTTATATATACCAAGATGGAGAAATAATGAACAGGAACCCAGAAATAACTGTACTCTTTAAATTTTTAGCTTTGGATTTTTATGTACTAAATATTACATGGGAAACCTATGCTTTAATGAATGGGGAGGGTGGCATCAACTACAAAACATTATATGGCCAATGGTGTAACAAACAATGCTATCAAAATTAGTTATCAATAAAATAATTGATGTCACACGCTCTATTCATACCCATGGGGAGTCATGTTTTTAATTTTAACATCCAGAACAATTCCTTCTTTTCCAGAATTTTAAATTTACCCCCCCCCCCTAGTTGGAGTAGTTGCTATGTCAATGATTTTAATGGACATATCTGCTATATTGGTAAAATGATATCCATTAAAATGATTAGCCACCACTTTATTAAATTTTTGACATCTCTAGTGTGTTCATCAAACCTTTTTCTAATTTCCCTGGATGTTTGACCTGTATACTGGCATTGACATAAGTTACAGGTAAGAAGATAAATGACGAATGTAGTACTGCAATTAGTATAGAAGTTAATTTCAGATTGTTTGTTAGTAGAACTGCTAACAAAGTTATTTCCCACAGATACATAGGGACAGATATGGCAGTTTCGTTTTCCACATCTAAAGTTACACGTTTTACTTAACCAGTTTGGTTTTTCAACTTTGTCACGTGCTACCATACTAGGTGAACGACTTTGGGCAAGAGTTTTGGATTTTTTAGGGACACATTTTAACATTATTTACATATCAGTCTCAGGATCTCATCCCCTAATAGTATATGTAAGTGTTTCTTAAGAATTGTTGTAGTTGTATCAAATTGTTGAGAATATTCAGTTGTAAACACTATAGAATCTTTAAACATAGTATTTTTGTCGTTATTTATACTGTAATTAATTGCACTGTTACTTTGTTTACCAGTATATGTTTTTATTTCCTTTCGACACTTTTCTAGAGGACCTTTTTTGTAACCTCTGTGCATTAATCTATTTTTCAATTCTACTGTCTGGGAATCATATACTTCATCAGACTTTGTGTTTCTTCTCAGCCTAATAAATTGGCCTTTTGGTATGGCCTTAATAAGGTGGCTAGGATGTTGTAAAGTGGCATGAAGTATATTATTCCCTGCCGTAGGCTTATGAAATGTTTTAGTGACAATTTTATTGTTACAAATCTGAATTGTTAAATCAAGATAATTGACCTTTTGGTGACTATACAAACCAGTGAACTGAAGGTTAAAGGCATTATTATTTACATAAGCCAAGAAGTTATTAAATTCCATGTCATCTAAGGGCTTCTTTACGATGACCAAAAGGTCAGCGATATAGCGAACATATAGAATAATGTCCTCAAGCCAAGGATTCTGGACACTGTACACGTGTGTAAGTTCCCACCAGGATGCATACAAATTTCCAAAGACAGGGACAAGTTTTGCCCCCATGGCTGTACCACAGATCTGATTAAAGTAGGTACCATCAAATAAGAAATAATTATGGGATAGTAAAAATCTCAAAACGTCTCCTATATAATGTATGGTGGTACTTTCCAAATTAATTTCTCTTTCTAAAAAAAAATCAACAGCCTGTATACCAAAATTCTGGGGGATACATGTGTACAGGGAACAAACATCAATCACAACCCAAGAGAAATCATTGTTCCAAACCAGAGAATCTAGGGATTGAAGCAAATGGGTACTGTCTGTAAGATATGACAATTGTTTTTTTGCGTATGGTTGTAGTATACCATCTAGCCATGCCCCTAAAGGCTCAATCAAGGAACCCACCCCTAAAACAATCGGTCTTCTTGGGGGTGAAGAGAATTTTTGTGAACCTTGGGGATATGGTAAAAGATGGGTACAAGTAGATTGTCTGGAATTAAATTGTCAACATCACTCTCCTTGAAAATCGCTAATGTGACTCCCTCATGGACCAATTTATCTAGATAATTTTTATATTTATTTAAAGGGTTGCAGGACAAATTTTGATATCCTTTTTTTATCCGATAATTATCTATGGGTCTCTTGGAAGTAGAAATCTTTATTAAGTACAACTATGTTGCCACCCTTGTCCGCATTTTTGATGACAATATTAGAATTGTCTTGAAGGGCTTTAACAGCTAAGTGTTCCCTATAAGAAAGATTATGGGTGGCAGCATTAGTGGCAACAGTTTCTTCCAATTTTAGGATATCATCCTGCACCATCTTGTGATAGGCGTTAATAATAGGACCCCTGTATTGAATAGGATAAAAGTTTAATCTAATTCTATTTGGAAGGGCTAATTCATGGGGCATAGCTGAATCAATTTCAACACTATACAAATCCACTAGTTTCCTCCTTAGTTAGAATATGTTTAGAAAGGTTAATAATGCTAAAGTTATTACAGCCAGTGCTATTAGATGTAATATTATCCTTAGAACAATTAGAGTCCCAGTTAATTAGTGTCCCTTCTTATGCTGTTTTCCTTTTCCATCTTTGTCGCTTCCTTTTGTCTGTGATGTAACTTGGCGTGTCTTCGGGCGCACCACCAGTGGCATATTCTCCACCTACTCTGACAAATCCTGTAAAAAATCACAAGAGGAAGAAGGAGAAATAGAGACAGAGGATAGAAGAGAAGAGGAACAATTAGAGGAGTAAGAAGTACCTGAAAAACAGGCTTCTGAATCTGTGGTTTCCCCTTCAGAAGTACTAAAGACCACTTTTCTTTTATTCTTCCCCACTTTTTTAAGAATGGACTTGGGGACAATCTGTCCACTTTTTCCTTTAGACTGATTGGCTCTGTTGCTCCTTTTTTGTTTTTATCCTTATTTCTGTGAGCCTGTTGTTGTTGGCGTATAGCAGCCCAATTGTACACTTTTTGTTGTTCATAATCCTCTTTATCTCTCTGAAATTTTTCTCCTTTTCTCAAGGCTTGTTCTTTATCCTGTTAAGCGATGGACTCTTATACCATCTTCTTATTCAGAGATAAATACTCAGACTTCTCCTTAAATTGCTGGAGTTCCTCTTTCAGTGAGAATATAGCTGATTCCATTTTGGTACATTTCTTGTTTTTAACCCTTATGAGGATATTGATTAACTTAAATAAACAAACACTCACTGAGTGCCATATTACATTCCTCCATATCTTCAGAGTCTTCAAATTGAAAGGAGGATATTTTTTTTATACGTAACTCTCTTGGAATTCTGTTGGTCTCAATGTATTTTCTGAAGGCTACTATATCCCACATCAGTCTAAGTTCTGTAATAAGGGAATGTTCCAAAGATTTAAACTGTGTCTTCATTTCTGGGTTCTCCATTACTACATCTTCCATAGTGAAAATCGCATTAAAATAATCTTGTCTTATATTAATGTCAAAAAATCCCTCATGATTGATTATATGACATGTGTATTACTGGGTTATTAACAAAGTTTATATTGTTTAGTATTTGATCTAAAATGCCTGTGTCTGCACCTGCCATGGCTTAATATAACTGTACAAAGTAGTATACCATGGCTAGATGGTATACTACAACTATTAGCAAAAAAACAATTGTCATATCTTAGAGACAGTACCCATTTGCTTCAATCCCCAGATTCCCTAGTTTGGAACAATGATTTCTCTTGGGTTGTGATTGATGTTTGTTCCCTGTACACATGTATCCCCCAGAATTTTGGTATACAGGTTGTTGAAATTTTTTTTAGAAAGAGAAATGAATTTGGAAAGTACCACCATACATTATATAGACGTTTTGAGATTTTTACTATCCCATAATTATTTCTTATTTGATGGTACCTACTTTAATCAGATCTGTGGTACAGCCATGTGGGCAAAATTTGCCCCTGCCTTTGCAAATTTGTACGTATCCTGTTGGGAACATACACACGTGTACAGTGTACAGAATCCTTGGCTTGAGGACATTATTCTATATGTTTGCAATCTTAGATGACATGGAATTTAATAACTTCTTGACTTATATAAATAATAATGCCTTTAACTTTCAGTTCACTGGTTTGTATAGTTGCCAAAAGGTCAATTATCTTGATTTAACAATTCAGATTTGTAACAATAAAATTGCCACTAAAACATTTCGTAAGCCTACAGCAGGGAATACTATACTTCATGCCACTTCACAACACCCTAGCCACCTTATTAAGGCCATACCAAAAGGCCAATTTATTAGGCTGAGAAGAAACACAAAGTCTGATGAAGTATATGATTCCCAGTCAGTAGAATTGAAAAATAGATTAATGCACAGAGGTTACAAAAAAAGGTCCTCTAGAAAAGTGTCGAAAGAAAATAAAAACATATACAGGTAAACAAAGTAACAGTGCAATTAATTACAGTATAAATAATGACAAAAATACTATGTTTAAAGATTCTATAGTGTTTACGACTGAATATTCTCAACAATTTGATACAATTACAACAATTCTTAAAAAACACTTACAGGGAGTGCAGAATTATTAGGCAAATTAGTATTTTAACCACATCATCCTCTTTATGCATGTTGTCTTACTCCAAGCTGTATAGGCTCGAAAGCCTACTACCAATTAAGCATATTAGGTGATGTGCATCTCTGTAATGAGAAGGGGTGTGGTCTAATGACATCAACACCCTATATCAGGTGTGCATAATTATTAGGCAACTTCCTTTCCTTTGGCAAAATGGGTCAAAAGAAGGACTTGACAGGCTCAGAAAAGTAAAAAATAGTGAGATATCTTGCAGAGGGATGCAGCACTCTTAAAATTGCAAAGCTTCTGAAGCGTGATCATCGAACAATCAAGCGTTTCATTCAAAATAGTCAACAGGGTCGCAAGAAGCGTGTGGAAAAAACAGAATTTATGTTTACCTGATAAATTACTTTCTCCAACGGTGTGTCCGGTCCACGGCGTCATCCTTACTTGTGGGATATTCTCTTCCCCAACAGGAAATGGCAAAGAGCCCAGCAAAGCTGGTCACATGATCCCTCCTAGGCTCCGCCTACCCCAGTCATTCGACCGACGTTAAGGAGGAATATTTGCATAGGAGAAACCATATGGTACCGTGGTGACTGTAGTTAAAGAAAATAAATTATCAGACCTGATTAAAAAAACCAGGGCGGGCCGTGGACCGGACACACCGTTGGAGAAAGTAATTTATCAGGTAAACATAAATTCTGTTTTCTCCAACATAGGTGTGTCCGGTCCACGGCGTCATCCTTACTTGTGGGAACCAATACCAAAGCTTTAGGACACGGATGAAGGGAGGGAGCAAATCAGGTCACCTAAATGGAAGGCACCACGGCTTGCAAAACCTTTCTCCCAAAAATAGCCTCAGAAGAAGCAAAAGTATCAAACTTGTAAAATTTGGTAAAAGTGTGCAGTGAAGACCAAGTCGCTGCCCTACATATCTGATCAACAGAAGCCTCGTTCTTGAAGGCCCATGTGGAAGCCACAGCCCTAGTGGAATGAGCTGTGATTCTTTCGGGAGGCTGCCGTCCGGCAGTCTCGTAAGCCAATCTGATGATGCTTTTAATCCAAAAAGAGAGAGAGGTAGAAGTTGCTTTTTGACCTCTCCTTTTACCAGAATAAACAACAAACAAGGAAGATGTTTGTCTAAAATCCTTTGTAGCATCTAAATAGAATTTTAGAGCGCGAACAACATCCAAATTGTGCAACAAACGTTCCTTCTTTGAAACTGGTTTCGGACACAGAGAAGGTACGATAATCTCCTGGTTAATGTTTTTGTTAGAAACAACTTTTGGAAGAAAACCAGGTTTAGTACGTAAAACCACCTTATCTGCATGGAACACCAGATAAGGAGGAGAACACTGCAGAGCAGATAATTCTGAAACTCTTCTAGCAGAAGAGATTGCAACTAAAAACAAAACTTTCCAAGATAATAACTTAATATCAACGGAATGTAAGGGTTCAAACGGAACCCCCTGAAGAACTGAAAGAACTAAATTGAGACTCCAAGGAGGAGTCAAAGGTTTGTAAACAGGCTTAATTCTAACCAGAGCCTGAACAAAGGCTTGAACATCTGGCACAGCTGCCAGCTTTTTGTGAAGTAACACAGACAAGGCAGAAATCTGTCCCTTCAGGGAACTTGCAGATAATCCTTTTTCCAATCCTTCTTGAAGGAAGGATAGAATCTTAGGAATCTTAACCTTGTCCCAAGGGAATCCTTTAGATTCACACCAACAGATATATTTTTTCCAAATTTTGTGGTAAATCTTTCTAGTTACAGGCTTTCTGGCCTGAACAAGAGTATCGATAACAGAATCTGAGAACCCTCGCTTCGATAAGATCAAGCGTTCAATCTCCAAGCAGTCAGCTGGAGTGAAACCAGGTTCGGATGTTCGAACGGACCCTGAACAAGAAGGTCTCGTCTCAAAGGTAGCTTCCAAGGAGGAGCCGATGACATATTCACCAGATCTGCATACCAAGTCCTGCGTGGCCACGCAGGAGCTATCAAGATCACCGACGCCCTCTCCTGATTGATCCTGGCTACCAGCCTGGGGATGAGAGGGAACGGCGGGAACACATAAGCTAGTTTGAAGGTCCAAGGTGCTACTAGTGCATCCACTAGAGCCGCCTTGGGATCCCTGGATCTGGACCCGTAGCAAGGAACTTTGAAGTTCTGACGAGAGGCCATCAGATCCATGTCTGGAATGCCCCACAGCTGAGTGACTTGGGCAAAGATTTCCGGTTGGAGTTCCCACTCGCCCGGATGCAATGTCTGACGACTCAGAAAATCCGCTTCCCAATTTTCCACTCCTGGGATGTGGATAGCGGACAGGTGGCAGGAGTGAGACTCCGCCCATAGAATGATTTTGGTCACTTCTTCCATCGCTAGGGAACTCCTTGTTCCCCGCTGATGGTTGATGTACGCAACAGTTGTCATGTTGTCTGATTGAAACCGTATGAACTTGGCCCTCGCTAGCTGAGGCCAAGCCTTGAGAGCATTGAATATCGCTCTCAGTTCCAGAATATTTATCGGTAGAAGAGATTCTTCCCGAGACCAAAGACCCTGAGCTTTCAGGGATCCCCAGACCGCGCCCCAGCCCATCAGACTGGCGTCGGTCGTGACAATGACCCACTCTGGTCTGCGGAATGTCATCCCTCGTGACAGGTTGTCCAGGGACAGCCACCAACGGAGTGAGTCTCTGGTCCTCTGATTTACTTGTATCTTCGGAGACAAGTCTGTATAATCCCCATTCCACTGACTGAGCATGCACAGTTGTAATGGTCTTAGATGAATGCGCGCAAAAGGAACTATGTCCATAGCCGCTACCATCAACCCGATCACTTCCATGCACTGAGCTATGGAAGGAAGAGGAACGGAATGAAGTATCCGACAAGAGTCTAGAAGCTTTGTTTTTCTGGCCTCTGTCAGAAATATCCTCATTTCTAAGGAGTCTATTATTGTTCCCAAGAAGGGAACCCTTGTTGACGGAGATAGAGAACTCTTTTCCACGTTCACTTTCCATCCGTGAGATCTGAGAAAGGCCAGGACGATGTCCGTGTGAGCCTTTGCTTGAGGAAGGGACGACGCTTGAATCAGAATGTCGTCCAAGTAAGGTACTACAGCAATGCCCCTTGGTCTTAGCACAGCTAGAAGGGACCCTAGTACCTTTGTGAAAATCCTTGGAGCAGTGGCCAATCCGAAAGGAAGCGCCACGAACTGGTAATGCTTGTCCAGGAATGCGAACCTTAGGAACCGATGATGTTCCTTGTGGATAGGAATATGTAGATACGCATCCTTTAAATCCACCGTGGTCATGAATTGACCTTTCTGGATGGAAGGAAGAATAGTTCGAATGGTTTCCATCTTGAACGATGGAACCTTGAGAAACTTGTTTAAGATCTTGAGATCTAAGATTGGTCTGAACGTTCCCTCTTTTTTGGGAACTATGAACAGATTGGAGTAGAACCCCATCCCTTGTTCTCTTAATGGAACAGGATGAATCACTCCCATTTTTAACAGGTCTTCTACACAATGTAAGAATGCCTGTCTTTTTATGTGGTCTGAAGACAACTGAGACCTGTGGAACCTCCCCCTTGGGGGAAGTCCCTTGAATTCCAGAAGATAACCTTGGGAGACTATTTCTAGCGCCCAAGGATCCAGAACATCTCTTGCCCAAGCCTGAGCGAAGAGAGAGAGTCTGCCCCCCACCAGATCCGGTCCCGGATCGGGGGCCAACATTTCATGCAGTCTTGGTAGCAGTGGCAGGTTTCTTGGCCTGCTTTCCCTTGTTCCAGCCTTGCATTGGTCTCCAAGCTGGCTTGGCTTGAGAAGTATTACCCTCTTGCTTAGAGGACGTAGCACCTCGGGCTGGTCCGTTTCTACGAAAGGGACGAAAATTAGGTTTATTTTTTGCCTTGAAAGGCCGATCCTGAGGAAGGGCGTGGCCCTTACCCCCAGTGATATCAGAGATAATCTCTTTCAAGTCAGGGCCAAACAGCGTTTTCCCCTTGAAAGGAATGTTAAGTAGCTTGTTCTTGGAAGACGCATCAGCCGACCAAGATTTCAACCAAAGCGCTCTGCGCGCCACAATAGCAAACCCAGAATTCTTAGCCGCTAACCTAGCCAATTGCAAAGTGGCGTCTAGGGTGAAAGAATTAGCCAATTTGAGAGCATTGATTCTGTCCATAATCTCCTCATAAGGAGGAGAATCACTATCGACCGCCTTTATCAGCTCATCGAACCAGAAACATGCGGCTGTAGCGACAGGGACAATGCATGCAATTGGTTGTAGAAGGTAACCCTGCTGAACAAACATCTTTTTAAGCAAACCTTCTAATTTTTTATCCATAGGATCTTTGAAAGCACAACTATCCTCTATGGGTATAGTGGTGCGTTTGTTTAAAGTGGAAACCGCTCCCTCGACCTTGGGGACTGTCTGCCATAAGTCCTTTCTGGGGTCGACCATAGGAAACAATTTTTTAAATATGGGGGGAGGGACGAAAGGAATACCGGGCCTTTCCCATTCTTTATTAACAATGTCCGCCACCCGCTTGGGTATAGGAAAAGCTTCTGGGAGCCCCGGCACCTCTAGGAACTTGTCCATTTTACATAGCTTCTCTGGGATGACCAACTTGTCACAATCATCCAGAGTGGATAATACCTCCTTAAGCAGAATGCGGAGATGTTCCAACTTAAATTTAAATGCAATCACATCAAGTTCAGCCTGTTGAGAAATGTTCCCTGAATCAGTAATTTCTCCCTCAGACAAAACCTCCCTGGCCCCATCAGACTGGGTTAGGGGCCCTTCAGAGATATTAGTATCAGCGTTGCCATGCTCTTCAGTATCTAAAACAGAGCAGCCGCGCTTACGCTGACAAGTGTTCATTCTGGCTAAAATGTTTTTGACAGAATTATCCATTACAGCCGTTAATTGTTGCATAGTAAGGAGTATTGGCGCGCTAGATGTACTAGGGGCCTCCTGAGTGGGCAAGACTCGTGTAGACGAAGGAGGGAATGATGCAGTACCATGCTTACTCCCCTCACTTGAGGAATCATCTTGGGCATCATTGTCATTATCACATAAATCACATTTATTTAAATGAATAGGAATTCTGGCTTCCCCACATTCAGAACACAGTCTATCTGGTAGTTCAGACATGTTAAACAGGCATAAACTTGATAACAAAGTACAAAAACGTTTTAAAATAAAACCGTTACTGTCACTTTAAATTTTAAACTGAACACACTTTATTACTGCAATTGCGAAAAAACATGAAGGAATTGTACAAAATTCACCAAATTTTCACCACAGTGTCTTAAAGCCTTAAAAGTATTGCACACCAAATTTGGAAGCTTTAACCCTTAAAATAACGGAACCGGAGCCGTTTTAAACTTTAACCCCTTTACAGTCCCTGGTATCTGCTTTGCTGAGACCCAACCAAGCCCAAAGGGGAATACGATACCAAATGATGCCTTCAGAAAGTCTTTTCTAAGTATCAGAGCTCCTCACACATGCGACTGCATGCCATGCCTCTCAAAAACAAGTGCGCCACACCGGCGCGAAAATGAGGCTCTGCTTATGCTTTGTCTAATACAGTGCCTGCCGATATTCTTATATCAAAATACCCAGATAAAATGATTCCTCAAGGCTAAATATGTGTTAATAATGAATCGATTTAGCCCAGAAAAGTCTACAGTCTTAATAAGCCCTTGTGAAGCCCTTATTTATGATCGTAATAAACATGGCTTACCGGATCCCATAGGGAAAATGACAGCTTCCAGCATTACATCGTCTTGTTAGAATTTGTCATACCTCAAGCAGCAAGAGACTGCATACTGTTCCCCCAACTGAAGTTAGTAGCTCTCAACAGTCCTGTGTGGAACAGCCATGGATTTTAGTTACGGTTGCTAAAATCATTTTCCTCATACAAACAGAAATCTTCATCTCTTTTCTGTTTCTGAGTAAATAGTACATACCAGCACTATTTCAAAATAACAAACTCTTGATTGAATAATAAAAACTACAGTTAAACACTAAAAAACTCTAAGCCATCTCCGTGGAGATGTTGCCTGTACAACGGCAAAGAGAATGACTGGGGTAGGCGGAGCCTAGGAGGGATCATGTGACCAGCTTTGCTGGGCTCTTTGCCATTTCCTGTTGGGGAAGAGAATATCCCACAAGTAAGGATGACGCCGTGGACCGGACACACCTATGTTGGAGAAATCAAGGCGCAAAATAACTGCCCATGAGCTGAGAAAAGTCAAGCGTGCAGCTGCCAAGATGCCACTTGCCACCAGTTTGGCCATATTTCAGAGCTGCAACATCACTGGATTGCCCAAAAGCACAAGGTGTGCAATACTCAGAGACATGGCCAAGGTAAGAAAGGCTGAAAGACGACCACCACTGAACAAGACACACAAGCTGAAACGTCAAGACTGGGCCACGAAATATCTCAAGACTGATTTTTCTAAGGTTTTATGGACTGATCAAATGAGAGTGAGTCTTGATGGGCCAGATGGATGGGCCCGTGGCTGGATTGGTAAAGGGCAGAGAGCTCCAGTCCGACTCAGACGCCAGCAAGGTGGAGGTGGAGTACTGGCTTGGGCTGGTATCATCAAAGATGAGCTTGTGGGGCCTTTTCGGGTTGAGGATGGAGTCAAGCTCAACTCCCAGTCCTACTGCCAGTTTCTGGAAGACACCTTCTTCAAGCAGTGGTACAGGAAGAAGTCTGCATCCTTCAAGAAAAACATGATTTTCATGCAGGACAATGCTCCATCACACGCGTCCAAGTACTCCACAGCGTGGCTGGCAAGAAAGGGTATAAAAGAAGAAAATCTAATGACATGGCCTCCTTGTTCACCTGATCTAAACCCAATTGAGAACCTGTGGTCCATCATCAAATGTGATATTTACAAGTAGGGAAAACAGTACACCTCTCTGAAGAGTGTCTGGGAGGTTGTGGTTGCTGCTGCACGCAATGTTGATGGTGAACAGATCAAAACACTGACAGAATCCATGGATGGCAGGCTTTTGAGTGTCCTTGCAAAGAAAGGTGGCTATATTGGTCACTGATTTGTTTTTGTTTTGTTTTTGAATGTCAGAAATGTATATTTGTGAATGTTGAGATGTTATATTGGTTTCACTGGTAAAATTAAATAATTGAAATGCGTATATATTTGTTTTTTGTTAAGTTGCCTAATAATTATGCACAGTAATAGTCACCTGCACACACAGATATCCCCCTAAAATAGCTAATACTAAAAACAAACTAAAAACTACTTCCAAAAATATTCAGCTTTGATATTAATGAGTTTTTTGGGTTCATTGAGAACATGGTTGTTGTTCAATAATAAAATTAATCCTCAAAAATACAACTTGCCTAATAATTCTGCACTCCCTGTACATATACTATTAGGGGATGAGATCCTGAGACCATATGTGAATAATGTTAAATTTATCCCTAAAAAATCCAAACTCTTGCCCAAAGTCTTTCACCTAGTATGGTAGCACGTGACAAAGTTCAAAAACCAAACTGGTTAAGTAAAATGGGTAACTTTAGATGTGGAAATCGGAACTGCCATATCTGTCCCTATGTATCTTTTCGGCTAGATTACGAGTTTTGCGTTAGGCTTAAAAAGCAGCGTTAAGAGGTCCTAACGCTGCTTTTAAATGCCCGCTGGTCTTGAAGGTACAGGCTCACCGCTCACTTTTTTGGCCAGATTTGGAAATACCGCAAATCCACTTACGTAAATTGCGTATCCTCTTTTTTCAATGGGACTTGCATAGCGCCGGTATTACGAGTCTGCCAAAAAGTGAGCGTTAGACCCCCTCCTGTCAAGACTGGTACCGCATTCTAAAGTCAGTAGTTAAGAGTTTTATACTACAACGCCGTAGCATAAAACTCTTAACTAAAGTGCTAAAAAGGACACTAACACCCATAAACTACCTATTAACCCCTAAACCGAGGCCCTCCTGCATCGCAAACACAAAAAATTTTTTAACCCCTAATCTGCCGAACCGGGCATCGCCACCACTATAATAAATATATTAACCCCTAAACCGCCGCACTCCCGCTTCGCAAACATTAGTTAAATATTATTAACCCCTAATCTGCCGTCCCTAACATCGCCGACACCTACCTACATTTATTAACCCCTAATCTGCCGCCCCAACGTTGCCGCCATTATACTAAAGTTATTAATCCTTAAATCTAAGTCTAACCCTAACCCCCCCTAACTTAAATATAATTAAAAGAAATCTAAATAAAAATTACTATCATTAACTATTTAATATCTACCTAGCTAAAATAAATACAAATTGACCTGTAAAATAAAACCTAACCTAAGTTACACTAACACCTAACACTATACTATAATTAAATTAATTCCCTAAATTAAATGCAATTAAATAAAATTAGCTAAAGTAAAAAAACAAACAAACACTAAATTACAGAAAATAATAAACAAATTACAAGATTTTTAAACTAATTACACCTAATCTAATCCCCCTAACAAAATAAAAAAGCCCCCCCCCCCAAATAAGCCCTACCCTACACTAAATTACAAATAGCCCTTAAAAGGGCCTTTTGAGGTGCATTGCCCCAAAGTAATCAGCTCTTTTACCTGTAAAAAAAATTACAAATCCCCCCTCAACATTAAAACCCACCACCCACACAACCAACCCTACTCTAAAACCCACCCAATCCCCCCTTATAAAAACCTAACACTAACCCCTTGAAGATCACCTTACCGGGAGAAGTCTTTATCCAACCGGGCCGAAGTCCTCAACGAAGCCGGTAGAAGTCTTCATCCAAGCCGGGCGAAGTGGTCCTCCAGACGGGCAGAAGTCTTCATCCAGACGGCATCTTCTATCTTCATCTATCCGGCGCGGAGCGGGTCCATCTTCAAGACATCCGACGCGGAGCGGGTCCATCTTCAAGACATCCGACGCGGAGCATCCTCCTCATCCGACGGCTAACACTGAATGAAGGTTCCTTTAATTGATGTCATCCAAGATGGCGTCCCTTCAATTCCGATTAGCTGATAGAATTCTTTCAGCCAATCGGAATTAAGGTAGAAAAAATCCTATTATCTGATGCAATCAGCCAATAGGATTGAGCTGGCATTCTATTGGCTGATTGGAACAGCCAATAGAATGCCAGATAAATCCTATTGGCTGATTGGATCAGCCAATAGGATTGAACTTCAATCTTATTGGCTGATTGCATCAGCCAATAGGATTTTTTCTACCTTAATTCCGATTGGCTGATAGAATTCTATCAGCCAATCGGAATTGAAGGGACGCCATCTTGGATGACGTAATTTAAAGGAACCTTCATTCAGTGTTAGCCGTCAGATGAAGAGGATGCTCCGCGTCGGATGTCTTGAAGATGGACCCACTCCGCGCCGGATGGATGAAGATAGAAGATGCCGTCTTAATATAGTTTAATGTAATTTTAGTATAATAGTTAGGGTAGGTTAATTAATAGTTTAATATAGTTTAATTTAATTTTAAATGTAAGTTTAAATTTATAATAAGATAGGGATGAGTTAATATTTAATATAAAGTTAGCGGGTTGTTAGGTTTAGGGGTTAATAGGTTAATTTAGTTTATGGCGATGTGGTGCACTGTCGGTTTAGGGGTTAATAACTTTATTTAGTTGCGGAGGGATAGGGGTTAATAACATAATGTAGGGGGCGGCAGATTAGGGTTTAGTAAGTATAATGTAGGTGGCGGTGGGCTCCGGAAGCGGAGGAATAGGGGTTAATAAGTTTATTAGAGTGGCGGTTTAGGGGTTAATAACTATTTAGTTGCGGCGGGGTCCAGGAGCGGCGGTATAGGGGTTAAACAGTTTAGTATAGTGTGTGTGTTTAGTGACAGTATACAAATAAAGCTGTGAAAAAGTCGAAGAGCAGCGAGATCGATGACTGTTAGTTAACAACAGTCCGCTGCTCATCGCCCCGTACTTGGTACGTGGCTTTTTGACAGCTTTTTTGTTAAATATGGAGAGCGTATTCAGGTCCGCGGCAGCAATGTTGGGCGATGTCAGGCGAGTGTATTGGTGCCGTCGAATGCAGCACAGTTGACGGCTTGATAAATAGGCCCATAAGCGTTCAATCTCCACGCAGCCAGCCTCAGAGAATCTAGATTTTGATGTTGAAAGGGACCCTGATCCCAACAGATCCTTCCAACAGGGTAACCTCCATGGAGGAGATGATAACATCCCTACCAGATCCGCAAACCACGTCCTCCGCAGCCACGATGGAGCAATCAGAATAGCTGAAGCTTGCGCCTGCTTGATGCGGGCCACTACATGAGGTAAAAGTGGCAATGGTGGAAAAATGTAAACTAGGTTGAACCCCCAAGGCACCGCTAAAGCATCTATCAGCTCTGTATGGGGATCCCTGGACCGCCACCCATATCTGGGATGGAGAGACCATTCCCCCAGGTGGAAGGATTGCCTGCTGAGGAAATCCGCTTCCCAGTTGTCCACACCCGGAATGTGGATTGCTGAGAGCGAGCAGTTGTGGGACACTGCCCATTCCAATATCCAAGAAACCTCGCTCATTGCCAGAGAGCTTCTCGACCTCCCCTGGTAGTTGATGTAAGCCACCGAGGTAATGTTGTCTGTCTAAAATCTGATAAAGCTGAACGACCCCAGTAGAGGCCACGCCCTCAGAGCATTAGTTCCAGAATATTGATCGGGAGGAGAGACTCTTCTAGAGACCACTTTCCCTGTGCTCTCCTGACACCCCAAACAGATCCCCATCCTGCCAGACTCGCGTCCGTGGTCACAATCTCCCAGGACGGTCTCAGGAAGGATGTCCCTTGGGACAGTTGTTCCGGACAGATCCACCAAGAGAGGGATTCCCTTGTCCGATTGTCCAAAGAACTCTGTTGGGATAGGTCTGTATGATCGCCGTTCCACTGTCTCAACATGCATAATTGAAGAGGTCTGTTGTGGAACCTGGCAAATGGAATGAAATTGATGGTGGACACCATGAGCACGATATCACCTCCATACTCCGAGCCACCGAGGGCCTGAAGGAGGACTGAAGGGCAAGGCAGGTGGATGCAATCTTCCTGCGTCGCTGATCTGTGAGAAATATCCTCATGGATATAGAATCTATTATCGTTCCCAGGAACTCCGCCCTGTTGCTGGGAATCAGAGAGCTCTTTGCTGAGTTTATCTTCCAACTGTGGGATTGGAGCAAAAGAAGAAGGGCCCTCGAGTGATCTTCTGCAAAACTGAACAACGGCGCCTGGACTAGGATGTTGTCCAGATAGGGCACCAAAGCAATACCTCTGGATCTGGCCACTGCAAGTCGTGCCCCCAGAACCTTTGTGAAGACTTTCGGGGCCGTCGCCAGACCAAAAGGAAGGGCCACAAACTGGAAATGTTGGTCCAGAAACGCAAATCTCAGGAACCTGAAGTGATCCCTGTGAAGGTAGGCATCCTTCAAGTCTATTGTTGTCATGAACTGACCCTCTTGAACTAGGGGCAGAATAGATCTGATCGTTTCCATTTTGAACGATGGAACAGCCAGAAATTTGTTTAAACATTTTAGGTGCGGAACATTCCTTCCTACTTTGGGACCATGAAAAGGTTTGAATAGTACCCTAGAACACTTTCTGCTGGGGGCACTGGTACAATTACTCCGAGGGAAGAGAGATCCCTCACACATTCTAGAAAGGCGTCTCTCTTTTCAGATTTGACAGGAGGAATCTGCCCCTGGGCGGATGAGATCTGAACCCTATCCTGTATCCTTGGGCAATAACCTCCAGAACTCAAGGCTCCTGAACATCCTGCAACCAGGCTTCTGAGAAGAGAGATAATCTGCCCCCTACATGGTCCGGAGACCGGTCGGGGGCCGCCCCTTCATGCCGACTTTGTTTCGGCGGGCTTCTTGTTCTGCTTAGACTTATTCCAAGACTGAGCAGGTTTTCAAGTGCCCTTGGACTGATCTGCCTTTGCGGCGGGCTGTTGGTGTTGTGCCTTGTCCCCACGAAAGGGAAGAAAAGTAGATCCCTTAGGCTGAACCTTCTTATCCTGCGATAGAAAAGTGCCCTTGCCTCCCGTAACTGTGGATATGATCGAGTCCAATCCTGGACCGAAAAGGATCTTTCCCTGAAAAGGAAGGGATAGCAGTCTAGACTTAGAGGTCATGTCCGCAGACCACGACTTTAGCCACAGAGCCCTGCAGGCTAAAACGGAAAAACCTGACATCTTAGCGTTCAGGCAAATAATTTGCATATTGGCATCACAAATAAAAGAATTAGCGACCCTCAAGGCCTTAATTCTCTCCTGTATCTATTCAAGAGGAGTCTCCCTCTTGACCATTTCAGACAGAGCCTCGCACCAATATGTTGCAGCTCTGGCAACCGCAGCTACCGCCGCTGCCGGCTGAAAAACAAACCCTGTGTGCTGAAACATTTTTCTCAACATGTTTTCTAACTTTTTATCCATGGGTTCCTTACACAACAAACTATCCTCGAGAGGAACCATTGTCTGCTTTGCGAGTGTAGAGATAGCACCATCCACCTTAGGGACAGTCAACCATAGCTTGAGCTGGGAGTCCGGGACGGGGAACAGCTTCTTAAAGGAAGAAGGGGAAAAGGAAGAACCTAATCTCTCCCATTCATTCTTAATAATTTTAGCAATCTTAACAGGAACCGGGAAGGTCTGAGGCACCACCCTGTCCTCATATACTTTATCAAGCTTAGGAATTGAAGGTTCCTCCGGTAGTTTCGGTTCCGGAACCTCGAGGGTAGCAAGCACTTGCTTCAGTAAAAAGAGCAAATTTTCCAACCTCAACCTAAAGTCAGGCTCCTCTGCAGTCGGAGCTTTAGATGACATAGACTCTGACCCAGAAGAAACGTCCTCCGAAGAGTCATAGTCGTCCTCACCAGCGGATAATCTTTCCAAAATATCCATTGGAATAGTTGACCCCTGGGTCCGATCGCTATATTTTACCTTACGCTTGCTCTTAGCAGAATGTAGTAAGGCACTAATCACCTTAGACACCGCCGCTTGCAGTTGATCCGCAAAATCTGACGGCCAACGGATCTCTCCCTTAGGAGAAATAGACATGCCCTGGGGCGCTGCATGTGTACTCGGAGATGAGAGTAGGGAATGCACCTCACGGGACGGGAACCCTCAGTGGTGGACGGCTCAGTAGTATTAGACATCCTTTTTTATCTCAATGTCGTGACTTTATCAAGACATGTAGAACATAGTTGAGCAGGCGGATCTGCCGCTCTAAAGCGTCAGAGTCCTCCATAGCTTACGGCTTTATTATGGTCTAGTTATAATATATTAAAAATGGCACCTTTATAACCTCCAATGGCTGGGGCACTCACCATCTCCTATGACCCGGACCACAGAAACCGTTACGTCTCCTGCACTGCCGGTCAAGCAGGAAGCTGATTAGGCCACACCCAATCAGAAGGAATCAGAAGGAATCCCCAGGGGAGGAAACAAACATAAAGTCTTAGACAAAAAACTATATTGGATACTCAAATTAAAATCCAGAGTTTCAATAGGTATGAATAAGGAATGTGACATCAGTTATTTTATTGATGGTTAGTTACCTCTAGGATGTTTGCAATACTTTTTTCAAACATATCACTTATTAGTCATATGATATAAGTTATTTTTGGGCTTATTTTTACATTTACATTAGTCTGCACTATTGTCTCACATTTGTCCTTATTATTATTTGTTGCTTATGCATTCTTGTTTGACAATTTTATCTATGTCACTATCCTAATAGTCATGGTCCTTGAAAATGCAATATAATACATTGTGTTTAGTTTGAGCTAGTGGACCATGTTTTCCATTTAACAATATATATAATTTGTAATTATCTGTATTTTTTTAATTTTTATTTCTATTCTAAATATGACCCTGTGTGCAAAAAAACATATACTCACTGTTCAATGTTTTAACCATGTTTTATCAGAGAGGGAAGGGTTAACAACTTCCTTTATAAGGGATACCCACTCTTCTATGTGTTAGCGTATGAATAAGCGCCACTAGGGGGTGCGAAACGCGTAAGGCCGTTTGTCCCTCTTGTCTGTTTGTCTGCCATATGTTGGATTATTCATTTTGTTGTTTTTAAGGAAGCAGAATAAAAAGGTTATATTTTTTATTTACTTTCACTGAGTAGTGTCTGCTTTTTTCTTTCCATATGTATAACCCCCCTCCTGTTCAATAATCCCCTTACCAGGGATATTAACCCTTGATTCAATAAAGATAAAAGGTATCACACTGCGACCCTGTCTTCTGCGTTATCGTTATGTGTTTAAGAAATGAAACGAATTTACCAGAATCTATGCCGTGGAACAGGAACACGGCCTCTCAAGTGTGACAGTGTAGTAGCATTGCTCCTGACATGGACTTAAGTGTAGAAAGCAGGCAGCAAAACTCGTCAACGCTGATTGCTTATGGAGCTGTTAAAATGAGTCGGGGTGGTTTCGCAGAAAGACTCTCCCTGCATCTCCGGACTCTAACTTTCACCCAAGCGTTCACTGAGAGGCTTAATCCCAGTCCCATTCCGAAGAGTACTACCCTCCATAAGAGACTACTCCGAATCTGAGGGGATGAGACTACTCAGAATGACTAGGGGATGAGGGAGGTGGGGGGAGGTATTTATGCCTTTGGCTGGGGTGTCTTTGTCTTAATTCCCACAAGTAATGAATGAAGCCGTTGACTCTCCTCCCCTTTAGATGGAAATTCTGTCTTCAGATATTTCTTGGCCCAGTTTCAACTTATTTCAGTGGTGGTCAGGTTTCAGCCTTCCTTACCTTGGCCATGTCTCTGAGCACTGAACACCTTGTACTTCTTGGCACTCCAGGTTTGTTGCACTTCTGGAATATGACTGCACTGGAGGATAATGGGTCCTAGTAGCTTCACGTTTGATTCTTCTCAAATCTTTGGCAGTTAATTTGCGTATTTTTTTTCTCAACACGTTTCTTGTGACACTGTTAAATATTTGCAGCAAAACGTTTGATGGTTCTGGGATCACGCCCCAATATCTTAGCAATTTCAAGAGTGCTGCATCCCTCTGACAGACTTTTTACAATTTTTGACTTTTCAGAGTCAGTAAAATCTCTTTTTGGCCCATTTTGCCTGAGTAAAAGAAGCTGCCAAATAATTATGCAAACCTTGATATAGGGTGTTGATCTCCTAAGGCCACACCTTCCCTCATTACACAAAAACACATCACCTGATATGCTTCGGCAGCTGTTATATAATAAAAGTGAAATAAAACACGTTCTGCAAAATTAAGGTGACAACACAGTTTGTTATGAATTTAGATTGGGCCGCTGCAGATATACACAGCACTTACACTATGACAAGTTTACTGAGCACAAAAGGTGGCTGATGCTTTGTATAGGGCAGCTGCAGATATACACAGCACTTACACTATAACACGTTTACTGAACACATAAGGGGCTGATGTTTTGTAAAGAGCAGCTGTAGATATGCACGTCACTTACACTATGACAAGTTTATCTAGTACATAAGTGGGCTGAGTCATAGATGAGCTGACAGTGTATGTGGGTACACGGTTTTAATATAATTTTACAGTGACAACTAGTAATATGAGATCACATATAACAAGTCATACCTGTATTTACCATTTCTGCTCTTCCTATAATTTTCAGGAGAACAGGAGTGCATACTGTAGTTATCTGAGATTGTCTGTGTATAGGGCAATGCTACAGTGAGTCTCACATGTCACCCCCAGATGTACAGGAGACCAGGAGTACATACTGCAGTTATCCTAAGATTGTCTGTGTATAGGGCAATGCTACAGTGAGTCTCACATGTCACCCCCAGATGTACAGGAGACCAGGAGTACATACTGCAGTTATCCTGAGATTGTGTATAGGGCAATGCTACAGTGAGTCTCACATGTCACCCCTGAGGGACAGGAGACCAGGAGTGCATACTGCAGTTATCCTGAGATTGTCTGTGTATAGGGCAATGCTACAGTGAGTCTCACATGTCACCCCCAGAGGGACAGGAGACCAGGAGTGCATACTGCAGTTATCCTGAGATTGTCTGTGTATAGGGTAATGCTACAGTGAGTCTCACATGTCACCCCCTGAGGGACAGGAGGCCAGGAGTACATACTACAGTTATCCTGAGATTGTCTGGTCTGTGTATAGGGCAGTGCTACAGTGAGTCTCTCATGTCACCGCTAGAAGGACAGAAGACCAGGAGTACATAATGCAGTTAACCTGAGATTGTCTGTGTATAGGGTAATGCTACAGTGAGTCTCACATGTCACCCCCTGATGTACAGGAGACCAGGAGTGTATATTGCAGATATACTGAGATTGTCTGTGTATAGGGTAATGTTACAGTGAGTCTCACATGTCACCCCCTGATGTACAGGAGACCAGGAGTGTATATTGCAGATATACTGAGATTGTCTGTGTATAGGGTAATGTTACAGTGAGTCTTACATGTCACCCCCTGAGGGACAGGAGACCAGGAGTGCATACTACAGTTATCCTGAGATTGTTTATAGGGCAATGCTACAGTGAGTGTCACATGTCACCCCCAGATGTACAGGAGACCAGGAGTGTATATTGCAGATATACTGAGATTGTCTGTGTATAGGGTAATGTTACAGTGAGTCTTACATGTCACCCCCTGAGGGACAGGAGACCAGGAGTACATACTGCAGTTATCCTGAGATTGTCTGTGTATAAGGCAATGCTACAGTGAGTCTCACATGTCACCCCCAGATGTACAGGAGACCAGGAGTGCATACTGCAATTATCCTGAGATTGTCTGTGTATAAGGCAATGCTACAGTGAGTCTCACATGTCACCCCTGAGGGACAGGAGAGCAGGAGTACTTACTGCAGTATCCTGAGATTGTCTGTCTATAGGGCAGTGCTACAGTGAGTCTCACATGTCACCCCCAGGTGTACAGGAGGCCAGGAGTGCATACTGCAGTTATCCTGAGATTGTCTGTGTATAGGGCAATGCTACAGTGAGTCTCACATGTCACCTCCTGAGAAACAGGAGACCAGGAGTGCATACTGCAGTTATACTAAGATTGTCTGTGTATAGAGCAATGCTGCAGTGAATCTCACATGTCACCCCCAGTGGGACGGGAGACCAGGAGTGCATTCTGCAGTTATCCGGAGATTGTCTGTGTATAGGGCACTGCTACAGTGAGTCTCACATGTCACCCCCAGAGGGACAGGAGACCAGGAGTACATACTGCAGTTATCCTGAGATTTTCTGTGTATAGGGCAATGCTACAGTGAGTCTCACATGTCACCCCTGAGGGACAGGAAACCAGGAGTGCATACTGCAGTTATCCTGAGATTGTCTGTATATAGGGCAATACTACAGTGAGTCTCACATGTCACCCCCAGAGGGACAGGAGACCAGGAGTACATACTGCAGTTATCCTGAGATTGTCTGTGTATAGGGCAATGTGCAGTGAGTCTCACATGTCACCCCCAGTGGGACGGGAGACCAGGAGTGCATTCTGCAGTTATCCTGAGATTGTCTGTGTATAGGGCACTGCTACAGTGAGTCTCACATGTCACCTTCAGAAGGACAGGAGACCAGGAGTGCATACTGCAGTTATCCTAAGATTGTCGGTGTATAGGACAATGCTACAGGGAGTCTCTATTGCCACCACCCCCAGGGGGACAGGAGACCAAGAGTACACACTGCAGTTATCCTGAGATTGTCTGTGTATAGGAAATTGTTTCAGTGAGTCTCACATGTCACCCCCAGAGGAACAGGAGACCAGACGTACGTACTGCAGTTATCCTGAGTTTGTCTGTGTATAGAGCAATGCTACAGTGAGTTTCACATGTCATCCCCCAGATGTACAGGAGACCAGGAGTACATAATGCGGTATCCTGAGATTGTCTGTGTATAGGGCAATGCTACAGTGAGTCTCGCATGTCACCCCCAGTGGGACAGGAGACCAGGAGTGCTTACTGCAGTTATCCTGAGATTGTCTGTGTATAGGGCAATGCTACAGTGAGTCTCACATGTCACCCCCAGTGGGACGGGAGACCAGGAGTGCATTCTGCAGTTATCCTGAGATTGTCTGTGTATAGGGCACTGCTACAGTGAGTCTCACATGTCACCTTCAGAAGGACAGGAGACCAGGAGTGCATACTGCAGTTATCCTAAGATTGTCGGTGTATAGGACAATGCTACAGGGAGTCTCTATTGCCACCACCCCCAGGGGGACAGGAGACCAAGAGTACACACTGCAGTTATCCTGAGATTGTCTGTGTATAGGAAATTGTTTCAGTGAGTCTCACATGTCACCCCCAGAGGAACAGGAGACCAGACGTACGTACTGCAGTTATCCTGAGTTTGTCTGTGTATAGAGCAATGCTACAGTGAGTTTCACATGTCATCCCCCAGATGTACAGGAGACCAGGAGTACATAATGCGGTATCCTGAGATTGTCTGTGTATAGGGCAATGCTACAGTGAGTCTCGCATGTCACCCCCAGTGGGACAGGAGACCAGGAGTGCTTACTGCAGTTATCCTGAGATTGTCTGTGTATAGGGCAATGCTACAGTGAGTCCCACATGTCACCCCCTGAGGGACAGGAGACCAGGAGTGCATACTGTACTTATCCTGAGATTATCTATGTATAGGACAATGCTACAGTGAGTCTCACATTTCACCCCCTGAGGGACAGGAGACAAGGAGTGCATACTGCAGTTATCCTGAGCTTGTCTGCGTATAGGAAAATGCTACAGTGAGTCTCACATGTCACCCCCTGACTGACAGGAGACCAGGAGTACATACTGCAGTTATCCTGAGCTTGTCTGCGTATAGGACAATGCTACAGTGAGTCTCACATGTCACCCCCTGAGGGACAGGAGACCAGGAATACATACTGCAGTTATCCTGAGATTGTGTGCGTATAGGTTAATACTATAGTGAGTCTCACATGTCACCCCCTGAGGGACAGGAGACCAGGAATACATACTGCAGTTATCCTGAGATTGTGTGCGTATAGGTTAATACTATAGTGAGTCTCACATGTCACCCCCTGAGGGACAGGAGACCAGGAGTGCATAATGAAGTTATCCTGTGCTTGTCTGCATATAGGACAATGTAACAGTGAGTCTCACATGTCCAGGAGTATATGCTGCAGTTATCCTGAGATTGTCTTGTGCATAGAATAGGGCAATTCTAAAATGAGTCTCACATGTCACCTCCCTCGAAGAGGTACAGGAAACAAAAAGCGTATACTGTATTTATTGTGATATTTTCTGTGTATATGGCAATGCTACAGTGAGTCTCATGTCACCCCCAGAAGGACAGGAGACCTAGAGTACATACTGTAGTTATCATGCCATTGTCTGTGCGCAGGACAATACTACAGTGAGTCCCATAAGACACTCACCCAAACATACAGGAGATCAGAAGTATACACTCATCATGACATTACCTGTGTAAAGGACAAGGCTACAGTATCTCTCATATGTCACCCTGGCAAAGGCTAGAAAAATGAAATCCTTAAAGCTTTTTAAGACATGTATCCATACACTACTATATCAAATTCTGCCCAACTTTTCTAACAAATGATATGTTTATACGCTTTTAAGACACTTTTTTTGCAGGTAGCTGTTTTCTACTAGGCATAAAAAGCAAACTTTACGTGTTATAATGGGACGCCTAAGATGTAGGTACGATTTGATCTACTTATTTGTAGCATGGCTCTGCTCTAATCAAGTGACACAAACAGCCTTAGAAAGTCACAGAACTTCACACTGCTCAGAGTTTTGCGGGTTAATAGTCCAGCTGTGCCAGTCAGGTCCGTGAGCAGGGCTATTTGGTGTTCTTGGCAGGGGAGGGGTTAAGAACAGCATTTATAGGATATGAGGTAAGTGTTACTTTCAGTATTTCCATCCGGTTTCAGATGCTGGGTTACAAACGTTTATTCAGGTTTTGGGATCTGCAGAGATTGTCACAGTGCACAGACACAGGTGACAAGGAACTTGCAAAGGCACAAAAGTCAAATGTGAAAGCTGATTCCTTGAGTGACAGTGAGGCAGCGACCTAAATTCACTAAGGTCCCTCTGATGTGCAAGCTGGCAGTGCACAGATCCCACTGGATACACTGCTAATTCCTGTGTGTCATATAATTAACATTGTGCTCACTACGTGGAGTTATTTATGAGTCAGCACTGATTGGCTAAAATGCATGTTATTTTTAATAAGCCTTGACTTGCAATTAGGGGTTACTTCTATTTACCATATCTCTATTACCTTTCAAATATAAGTAAAAGGAGAATAATATAGCTAATGAGTGCCTATTGGAGAATATATCTAGTAACAGTCTGGTGAGCCTAACCTACAATTCACTATAAGATTTACTTTAAAACTTATATCTTAGTACATATTATTATTGCTGTTTATATTGTAATATGATACTTATGTCTTTTCTGTACTTATATATAGATACAATAATCTGTTCCACAATATTATACATGAGCCAATGTGTATGATATCTACTTGTTTTGCACTCTAATCATGGACATTTGTAAATTATATCCTCAATACAATGCATGTCTGTCAAAAGAACTGAGCTAAGAGGGCAGTCTGCAGAAGCTTAGATACAGGGTAATCACAGAGGTAAAAAACATAATTTATGCTTACCTGATAAATTTATTTCTCTTGTGGTGTATCCAGTCCACGGATCATCCATTACTTGTGGGATATTCTCCTTCCAAACAGAAAGCTGCAAGAGGATCACCCACAGCAGAGCTGCCTATATAGCTCCTCCCCTAACTGCCACTACCAGTCATTCGACCGAAGACAAGCAAGAGAAAGGAGAAACTATAGGGTGCAGTGGTGACTGTAGTTTAAAAATAAAAAACACCTGCCTTAAAATGACAGGGCGGGCCGTGGACTGGATACACCACAAGAGAAATAAATTTATCAGGTAAGCATAAATTTTGTTTTCTCTTGTAAGGTGTATCCAGTCCACGGATCATCCATTACTTGTGGGATACCAATACCAAAGCTATAGGACACGGATGAAGGGAGGGACAAGGCAGGCACTTAAACGGAAGGCACCACTGCCTGCAAGACCTTTCTCCCAAAAATAGCCTCTGAAGAAGCAAAAGTATCAAATTTATAGAACTTTGAAAAAGTATAAAGCGAAGACCAAGTCGCCGCCTTACAAATCTGTTCAACAGAAGCCTCATTTTTAAAAGCCCATGTGGAAGCTACCGCTCTAGTAGAATGAGCTGTAATCCTTTCAGGAGGCTGCTGGTCAGCAGTCTCATAAGCTAAGCGTATTATACTCCTTAGCCAAAAAGAAAGAGAGGTTGCCGAAGCCTTTTGGCCTCTCCTCTGTCCAGAGTAGACAACAAACAATGCAGATGTTTGACGAAAATCTTTAGTAGCTTGTAAATAAAACTTTAAAGCACGAACCACGTCAAGATTGCGTAAAAGACGTTCCTTCTTTGAAGAAGGATTAGGACACAGTGACGGTACAACAATCTCCTGATTGATATTTTTATTAGATACCACCTTAGGTAAAAAAAACAGGTTTGGTACCCTTGAAGAACCTTAAGAACTAAATTTAAACTCCAAGGCGGAGCAACAGGTTTAAACACAGGCTTGATTCTGACTAAAGCCTAACAAAAAGCCTGCACGTCTGGAACCTCAGCCAGACGTTTGTGCAAAAGAATAGACAGAGCAGAAATCTGTCCTTTTAAGGAACTAGCTGACAAACCCTAGATAAAAAATTTTTAAAAAAAAGATAATATCCTAGGAACCCTGACCTTACTCCATGAAGATATTTACACCATATCTTATGATAGATTTTCCTGGTGACAGACTTTCGCGTCTGTATTAAGGTATCAATGACCGACTCGGAGAAACCACGCATTGATAAAATCAAGTGTTCAATCTCCAAGCAGTCAGCCGCAGAGAAAACATAATTTATGCTTACCTGATAAATTTATTTCTCTTGTAGTGTGTTCAGTCCACGGGTCATCCATTACTTATGGGATATATTCTCCTTCCCAACAGGAAGCTGCAAGAGGATCACCCAAGCAGAGCTGCTACATAGCTCCTCCCCTCACATGTCATATCCAGTCATTCGACCGAAACAAGACGAGAAAGGAGAAACTATAAGGTGCAGTGGTGACTGGAGTTATAATTTTAAAATTTAGAACCTGCCTTAAAAAGACAGGGCGGGCCGTGGACTGAACACACTACAAGAGAAATAAATTTATCAGGTAAGCATAAATTATGTTTTCTCTTGTTAAGTGTGTTCAGTCCACGGGTCATCCATTACTTATGGGATACCCATACCAAAGCTAAGTACACGGATGAAGGGAGGGACAAGGCAGGAACATTAAACAGAAGGAACCACTGCCTGTAGAACCTTTCTCCCAAAACCAGCCTCCGAAGAAGCGAAAGTGTCAAATTTGTAAAATTTGGAAAAAGTATGAAGTGAAGACCAACAGAGCACGGACCACGTCCAGATTATGCAAAAGACGTTCCTTCTTTGAAGAAGGATTAGGACATAATGATGGAACAACAATCTCTTGATTGATATTCCTGTTAGAAACAACCTTAGGTAAAAACCCAGGTTTAGTACGCAGTACTACCTTGTCTGAATGAAAGATCAGATAAGGAGAATCACAATGTAAGGCAGATAACTCAGAGACTCTTCGAGCCGAGGAAATAGCCATCAAAAACAAAACTTTCCAAGATAAAAGCTTAATATCAATGGAATGAAGGGGTTCAAACGGAACACCCTGAAGAACTTTAAGAACCAAGTTTAAGCTCCATGGAGGAGCAACAGCTTTAAACACAGGCTTAATTCTAGCCAAAGCCTGACAAAAGGCCTGGACGTCTGGATTCTCTGCCAGACGTCTGTGTAAAAGAATAGACAGAGCTGAAATCTGTCCCTTTAGCGAACTAGCGGACAAACCCTTTTCTAAACCCTCTTGTAGAAAAGCCAATATCCTAGGAATCCTAACCTTACTCCATGAGTAACTCTTGGATTCGCACCAATATAAATATTTACGCCATATCTTATGGTAAATCTTTCTGGTCACAGGTTTCCGAGCCTGTATTAATGTATCAATAACCGAATCCGAAAACCCCCGCTTAGATAGAATCAAGCGTTCAATTTCCAGGCAGTCAGCCTCAGAGAAATTAGGTTTGGATGGTTGAAAGGACCCTGAATTAGAAGGTCCTGCCTCAGAGGAAGAGACCATGGTGGACAGGACGACATGTCCACTAGGTCTGCATACCAGGTCCTGCGTGGCCATGCAGGCGCTATCAGAATTACCGATGCCCTCTCCTGTTTGATCCTGGCAATCAGTCGAGGTAGCAACGGAAATGGTGGAAACACATAAGCTATGTTGAAAACCCAAGGGGCTGCTAATGCATCTACCAGCACCGCTCCCGGGTCCCTGGACCTGGATCCGTAACAAGGAAGCTTCGCATTCTGGCGAGATGCCATGAGATCCAGATCCGGTTTGCCCCAACGACGAATCAGTTGAGCAAATACCTCCGGGTGAAGTTCCCACTCTCCCGGATGAAAAGTCTGGCGACTTAGGAAATCCGCCTCCCAGTTCTCTACGCCTGAGATGTAAATCGCTGACAGGTGGCAAGAGTGAGACTCTGCCCAGCGAATTATCTTCGAGACTTCCAACATCGCTAGGGAACTCCTGGTCCCCCCTTGATGATTGATGTAAGCCACAGTCGTGATATTGTCCGACTGAAATCTGATGAACCTCAGTCTTGCTAACTGAGGCCAAGCTAGAAGAGCATTGAATATTGCTCTTAATTCCAGAATGTTTATTGGAAGGAGTTTCTCCTCCTGAGTCCACGAACCCTGAGCCTTCAGGGAATTCCAGACTGCTCCCCAGCCTAGAAGGCTGGCATCCGTTGTTACAATCGTCCAATCTGGTCTGCGAAAGGTCATTCCTTTGGGCAGATGAACCGGTGACAACCACCAGAGAAGAGAATCTCTGGTCTTCTGGTCCAGATTTAGCAAAGGGGACAGATCTGAGTAATCCCCGTTCCATTGACTGAGCATGCATAGTTGCAGCGGTCTGAGATGCAGGCGCGCAAATGGCACTATGTCCATTGCCGCGACCATTAAGCCGATTACCCCCATGCACTGAGCTACTGATGGGCTTGGAATGGAATGAAGGACACGGCAAGCATTGAGAATCTTTGATAACCTGGACTCCATCAGGTAAATCTTCATCTCTACAGAATCTATAAGAGTCCCTAGAAAAGGAACCCTTGTGAGTGGTAACAGAGAACTCTTTTCCACGTTCACTTTCCACCCATGCGACCTCAGAAATACAAGAACTATCTCTGTATGAGACTTTGCATTCTGAAAACTTGACGCTTGTATCAGAATGTCGTCTAGGTACGGAGCCACCGCTATGCCTCGTGGTCTTAGTACCGCCAGAAGTGAGCCCAGAACCTTCGTAAAAATTCTCGGGGCCGTGGCTAACCCGAAGGGAAGAGCCACAAACTGGTAATGCCTGTCTAGAAAGGCAAACCTTAGGTACCGATAATGATCTTTGTGGATCGGTATGTGAAGGTAAGCATCCTTTAAGTCCACTGTGGTCATATATTGACCCTCTTGGATCATGGGTAGGATGGTTCTAATGGTTTCCATCTTGAACGATGGTACCCTTAGGAATTTGTTTAAGATCTTTAAGTCCAAGATTGGTCTGAAGGTTCCCTCTTTTTTGGGAACCACAAATAGATTTGAGTAAAATCCTTGTCCCTGTTCCGATCGCGGAACTGAGTGGATCACTCCCATGATTAAGAGGTCTTGTACACATTGTAGAAATGCCTCTCTCTTTACTAGGTTTGTCGATAACCTCGAAAGATGGAACCTCCCTTGTGGTGGAGAGGTTTTGAAATCCAGAAGGTATCCCTGAGATATAATCTTCAACGTCCAGGGATCCTGCACATCTCTTGCCCAAGCCTGGGCGAAGAGAGAAAGTCTGCCCCCCACTAAATCCGTCTCCGGATAGGGGGCCCTGTCTTCATGCTGTCTTAGGGGCGGAAGTAGGCTTTCTGGCCTGCTTGCCCTTGTTCCATGACTGGTTGCCTTTCCAACCCTGTCTGTAACGAGCAGTAGTTCCTTCCTGTTTTGGAGCGGAGGAAGTTGATGCTGCTCCTGCCTTGAAGTTACGAAAGGCACGAAAATTAGACTGTTTGGCCTTCGGTTTGGCCCTGTCCTGAGGAAGGGCGTGGCCCTTACCTCCCGTAATGTCAGCAATAATTTCCTTCAAGCCGGGCCCGAATAAGGTCTGCCCTTTGAAAGGAATGTTAAGTAGCTTAGACTTGGAAGTTACATCCGCTGACCAGGATTTAAGCCAGAGCGCTCTGCGCGCCTGTATGGCGAATCCGGAGTTTTTAGCCGTAAGTTTGGTTAGATGTACTACGGCATCTGAAACAAACGCATTAGCTTGCTTAAGGGTTCTAACTTTGCTCAAAGCCTCATCCAATGGCTCTGTGCGAATCGCCTCTTCCAGAGACTCAAACCAGAATGCCGCTGCAGCCGTGACAGGCTGCAAAATAAAACCCTGTTGAACAAACATTTTCTTAAGATAACCCTCTAATTTTTTATCCATTGGATCTGAGAAAGCACAGCTATCCTCCACCGGGATAGTGGTACGCTTGGCTAAAGTAGAAACTGCTCCCTCCACCTTAGGGACCGTCTGCCATAAGTCTCGTGTGGTGGCATCTATAGGAAACATTTTTCTGAATATCGGGGGAGGGGAAAAAGGCACACCGGGTCTATCCCACTCCTTACTAATAATTTCTGTAAGTCTTTTTGGTATAGGAAAAACGTCAGTACACACCGGTACCGCATAGTATCTAACCAACCTACACAATTTCTCTGGGATTGCCACCGTGTCGCAATCATTCAGAGCCGCTAATACCTCCCCTAGTAACATACGGAGGTTCTCAAGCTTAAATTTAAAATTTGAAATTTCTGAATCCGGTCTCCCCGGATCAGAACCGTCACCGACAGAATGAAGCTCACCGTCCTCATGTTCTGCAAATTGTGACGCAGTATCAGACATGGCTCTTGTGTCATCAGCGCGCTCTGTCCTTAACCCAGAGCTATCGCGCTTGCCCCTCAATTCGGGCATATTATATAATACTTCTTTCATAACATTAGCCATATCATGTAAAGTGATTTGTAAGGGCCTAGATGTACTTGGCGTCTCAATCCTACGCATCTCCCGAGCGGGAGACGCAGGTACTGACACGTGAGGAGAGTTAGGCGGCATAACTTCCCCCTCGTTGTCTGGTGATAGTTTCTCTATCGCTACAGATTGACTTTTATTCAAAGCAATATCAATACAATTGGTACACATCGTTCTATTGGGCTCCACATTGGCTTTTGAACATGATGAACAAACAGTTTCCTCTGAATCAGACATGTTTAAACAGACGTAGCAATGAAACTAGCAAGCTTGGAAATCACTTTCAATAAGTTTACAAGCAATATAAAAAGCGCTGCAGCGCTTCAAAAATACAGATATAATTAAACAATTCTTAACAAGAAGTGAAATATTAGCAGAGGATTGCACCCATTAGCAAAAGGATGATTAAACCCTCAATATCCAAAACGGATAAAACGAATATCAATTAAGATTTAACGCTTTTAATCACAGTCAAGCACACTGTCACAGATCTGCTGTGACTGATTACCTCCCTCAAAAATGAATTTTGCAGACCCCTGAGCTCTCTAGAGACGTCCTGGATCAAGGAGGAAGAAGCAGGAAGACTGTGCTTGAATTATAACAGCGCAACAAGGCGCTAAAACAAGGTCCCTCCCACTCCTATCACAACAGTGGGAGCCCTGATATAACGGTTTCCATGCAGAAAATATATGTCAGCCATGTGGAAAAAAATCATGCCCAAAGAGATTTATCACCAAAGTACCTCACAAAAACGAATAACATGCCAGTAAACGTTTTATTAAAAAATAACATTTTCCAATGTCATGCAAAGTTATCACTAAGCCTGCTACCAGTCGCTACCACTGCAGATAAGGCTTAAGTATTATTTCAGTTTTAACAGTATTTTCTCAGTCAAATTCTAGTCCCTAGAAAATAACTTGACTGCGCATACATTTATCAGCCTGATACCAGTTACCACTACTGCATTTAAGGCTGTACTTACATCATACGGTAACAGCAGTATTTTCTTAGTCAATTCCATTCCCAGAAAATAATGTACCGCACATACCTCATTTGCGGAGGACCCCGCATGCTATTCCCATTTTCTGAAGTTACCCCACTCCTCAGAATGTCGAGAACAGCCAGTGGATCTTAGTTACGCCTGCTAAGATCATATAAAAAAACCGCAGGCAGTTTCTTCTTCCAAATACTGCCTGAGATAGAAAAACAGCACACTCCGGTGCCATTTAAAATAACAAACTTTTGATTGAAGAATAGTTAAGTAAAACTCCAGCTCCTCTCGCGACCTCCTTCTTTGTTGAGGGTTGCAAGAGAATGACTGGATATGACATGTGAGGGGAGGAGCTATGTAGCAGCTCTGCTTGGGTGATCCTCTTGCAGCTTCCTGTTGGGAAGGAGAATATATCCCATAAGTAATGGATGACCCGTGGACTGAACACACTTAACAAGAGAAATTAGATTTGGATGGTTGAAAGGACCCTGAAGTAGAAGATCCTGCCTCAGAGGCATAGTCCATGGTGGAAGGGATTACATGTCCACCAGATCTGCATACCAAGTCCTGTGTGGCCACGCAGGTGCTATCAAAATTACCAATGCTCTCTCCTGTTTGATCTTGGCAATCAGACGAGGGAGCAGAGGAAACGGTGGAAACACATAAGCCAGGTTGAAGGACCAAGGCGCTTCTAGAGCATCTATCAGCGCTGCCTTGGGATACCTGTATCCGTAACAAGGAAGCTTGGCGTTCTGGCGAGACGCCATGAGATCCAGTTCTGGTTTGCCCCAACGTTGAATCAACTGTGCAACCACCTCCGGATGAAGCTCCAACCCCCCGGATGAAAAGTCTGACGACTTAGAAAATCTGCCTCCCAGTTCTCTACTCCTGGGATATGAATCTCTGCCCATTGAATTATCCTTGAAACCTCCAACATCGCTAGGGAACTGCTTGTTCCCCCTTGATGGTTGATGTAAGCTACAGTTGTGATGTTGTCCGACTGAAATCTGATGAACCTCACTGCCGCTAGCTGAGGCCAAGCCTGAAGAGCATTGAATATCACTCTTAGTTCCAGAATGTTTATTGGAAGGAGTGCCTCCTCCTGAGTCCACGACCCCTGAGCCTTCAGAGAGTTCCAGACTGCACCCTAGCCCAGAAGGCTGGCATCTGTTGTTACTATTGTCCAATCTGGCCTGCGGAAGGTCATACCTTTGGACAGATGGACCCGAGATAGCCACCAGAGAAGAGAATCCCTGGTCTCTTGATCCAGATTTAGTAGAGGGGACAAATCTGTGTAATCCCCATTCCACTGACTGAGCATGCAGAGTTGCAGCGGTCTGAGATGTAGGTGGGCAAACGGAACTATGTCCATTGCCGCTACCATTAAGCCGATTACTTCCATACACTGAGCCACCGAAGGGCGAGAAGTACAATAAAGAACATGGCAGGAATTTAGAAGTTTTGACAACCTGTCCTCTGTCAGGTAAATCCTCATTTCTACAGAATCTATCAGAGTTCCCAGGAAGGAAACTCTTGTGAGAGGGGATAGAGAACTCTTCTTTTCGTTCACTTTCCACCCATGAGACCTCAGGAATGCCAGAACAATGTCCGTATGGGACTTGGCAATTTGGAAATTCGACGCCTGTATCAGAATGTCGTCTAAGTAAGGGGCTACTGCTATGCCCCGCAGCCTTAGGACCACCAGAAGTGACCCCAGAACCTTCGTAAAGATTCTGGGTGCCGTAGCTAACCCAAAGGGAAGAGCCACAAACTGGTAATGCCTGTCTAGGAAGGCGAACCTGAGAAACCGATGATGATCTTTGTGTATCGGAATGTGAAGATAAGCATCCTATAAGTCCATGGTAGTCATGTATTGACCCTCCTGGATCATAGGTAGGATGGTTCGAATAGTCTCCATCTTGAAAGATGGGACCCTGAGAAATTTGTTTAGGATCTTGAGATCTAAGATTGGTCTGAAGGTTCCCTCTTTCTTGGGAACCACAAAGAGATTTGAATAGAAGCCTTGCCCCTGTTCCTCCTTTGGAACTGGGTGGATCACTCCCATAACTAGGAGGTCTTGAACACAATGTAAGAATGCCTCTCTCTTTATCTGTTCTGCAGATAATTGTGAGAGGTGAAATCTTCCTTTTGGGGAAGAAGCTTTGAAGTCCAGAAGATATCCCTGGGACACAATTTCCAACGCCCAGGGATCCTGGACATCTCTTGCCCAAGCCTGGGCGAAGAGAGAAAGTCTGCCCCCTACTAGATCCGTTACCGGATTGGGGGCTGATCTTTCATGCTGTCTTAGAGGCAGCAGCAGGCTTCTTGGCCTGCTTACCTTTGTTCCAGGCCTGGTTAGGTCTCCAGACCGGCTTGGACTGGGCAAAATTTCCCTCTTGTTTTGCATTAGAGGGAGTTGATGCCGCGCTCGTCTTAAAGTTTCGAAAGGCACGAAAATTAGTTTGTTTGGTCCTTAATTTATTAGACCTATCCTGAGGAAGGGCATGACCTTTTCCTCCAGTAATATCAGAAATGAGCTCCTTCAGTCCAGGCCCGAATAGGGTCTGCCCCTTGAAGGGAATGTTGAGAAGCTTAGACTTTGAAGTAACGTCAGCTGACCAGGATTTAAGCCATAGCGCCCTACGCGCCGGTATAGCAAAACCTGAGTTCTTAGCCATTAGTTTGGTTAAATGAACAACGGCGTCAGAAACAAATGAATTGGCTAGCTTAAGCGCTTTAAGCTTGTCAAGTATATCATCCAATGGAGTTTCTACCTGTAAGGCCTCTTCCAGAGACTCAAACCAGAAGGCCGCAGCAGCAGTGACCGGGGCAATGCATGCAAGAGGCTGGAGAATAAAACCTTGTTGAATAAACATTTTCTTAAGGTAACCCTCTAACTTTTTATCCATTGGATCTAGGAAAGCACAACTGTCCTCGACGGGAATAGTTGTACGCTTAGCTAGGGTAGAAACTGCTCCCTCCCGTGTAGCGGCATCTATTGGAAACATTTTCTTAAAAATAGGAGGGGGAGAGAACGGTACACCTGGTCTATCCCATTCCTTAGTAATAATTTCTGAAAACCTTTTAGGTATTGGAAAAACATCAGTGTAAACAGGCACTGCATAGTATTTATCCAATCTACACAATTTCTCTGGCACTATAATGGTGTCACAGTCATCCAGAGTAGCTAAAGCCTCCCTGAGCAACACGCGGAGGTGTTCAAGCTTAAATTTAAATGTAGACATATCAGAATCAGGTTGAAGCATCTTCCCTGAGTCAGAAAAATCACCCACAGAAAGAAGCTCTCCTGCCTCAGCTTCTGCATATTGTGAGGGGATATCAGACATAGCTACTAAAGCGTCAGAGAGCTCTGTATTTTTTCTAGTCCCAGAGCTGTCTCGCTTTCCTTGTAACCCTGATAGTTTGGACAATACCACTGTAAGGGTATGATCCATAACTGCCGCCATGTCTTGTAAAGTAAACGCCATGGACACGCTAGATGTACTTGGCGCCACTTCAGCGGGAGTCCCTTGAGCGGGAGTCAAAGGTTCTGACACGTGGGGCGAGTTAGTCGGCATAACTTCCCCCTTGTCAATTTCCTCTGGTGATAAATCTTTTAAAGACAGAATATGATCTTTATAACTTAAAGTAAAATCAGTACATTTGGTACACATTCTAAGAGGGGGTTCCACAATGGCTTCTAAACATAATGAACAAGGAGTTTCCTCTATGTCAGACATGTTTAAACAGACTAGCAATGAGACCAGCAAGCTTGGAAAACACTTTGATAAATGTAAACAAGCAAAAAATAAAAACGGTACTGTGCCTTTAAGAGAAACAAATTTTGTCAGAAATTGAAAAACAGTGATAAAAAGCAGTAAATCTTACGAAATGTTTACAGTGAGTATAATAGACTAACAGAGCATTGCACCCACTTGCAAATGGATGATTAACCCCTTAGTTTCAAAACCGGATAAAAAAAACGATATAAACGTTTTTTAACAGTCACAACAAACTGCCACAGCTCTGCTGTGGCCCTACCTGCCCATACAACGACTTTTGAAGGCACAAAAACCCTTTGTAAAGGTCCTACGTGTTCAGGGGACTCCTTCAGGGAAGCTGGAAGTCTCAAGCTGCAAAAAACTACTGCACGATTTAGGCCTGAAATTAGGCCCCTCCCAACCTGTACTCACAGTGAGAGGGCCATAAAAAACTATCCCTAGGCAAAATCTAGCCAGCCATGTGGAAAAACTGGGCCCCAATAAAGTTTTATCACCAATATGTAGAAAAAAACGTTTAAACACTTCCAGCACACGTTATCTTATTTTCAGTAATGTGAGAAAGTAATAAGAATATTACATTTTACAGCAAGCATGATACTAGTCGTTATTAAATCACTGTAATCAGGCTTACCTTAAATAAATCCGGTATTAACAGCATTTTCTAGCATATTAATTTCTCTAGAAAAATTTAAACTGCACATACTTCATAGCAGGAGACCCTGCACGCCATTCCCCCAGCTGAAGTTACCTCATCTCTTCAGTTATGTGTGAGAACAGCAATGAATCTTAGTTACAACCTGCTGAGATCATCAAAAACCACAGGCAGTCAGACTCTTCTCAACTTTCTGCCTGAGGCTAAAACAGTACAACTCCGGTACCATTTTAAAATAATAAACTTTTGATTGAAGATAAACTACATAAATTTACCACATCTCTCTAGCTACTTCCTATCTTGTCGAGAGCTGCAAGAGAATGACTGGTAGTGGCAGTTAGGGGAGGAGCTATATAGACAGCTCTGCTGTGGGTGATCCTCTTGCAGCTTCCTGTTGGGAAGGAGAATATCCCACAAATAATGGATGATCCGTGGACTGGATACACCTTACAAGAGAAAAGCAAAGATTCTTCAGCTGAACACATCGTATATTTTTATATATCTGTATACATGCAGCAGGCATACTACAATGTTATATATTAACGATAAACACACAGGTCAATATATATGTGTGTGACATACAAGCAGTCCCTTGTCACAGAGTAGCAGACATACTACACTGTTATACAGTAACAATAAAACACACAGGTCAGTATATATGTGACATACAAGGAGTCCCTTGTCACAGTGTAGCAGACATACCGCGCTGTTATACAGTAACAATAAAACACACAGGTCAGTATATATATATATATATGTGTGACATACAATGAGGCCCTTGTCACAGTATAGCAGACATACCGCACTGTTATACAGTAACAATAAAACACACAGGTCAGTATAGATGTGTGTGACATACAAGGAGTCCCTTGTCACAATGTAGCAGACATACCGCACTGTTATACAGTAACAATAAAACACACAGGTCAGTATAGATGTGTGTGACATACAAGGAGTCCCTTGTCACAGTGTAGCAGATATACCGCACTGTTATACAGTAACAATAAAACACACAGGTCAGTATAGATGTGTGTGACATACAAGGAGTACCTTGTCACAGTGTAGCAGACATACCGCACTGTTATACAGTAACAATAAAACACACAGGTCAGTATATATGTGTGTGACATACAAGGAGTACCTTGTCACAGTGTAGCAGACATACCGCACTGTTATACAGTAACAATAAAAAACACAGGTCAGTATAGATGTGTGTGACATACAAGGAGTCCTTGTCACAGTGTAGCAGACATACCGCACTGTTATACAGTAACAATAAAACACAAAGGGCAGTATAGATGTGTGTGACATACAAGGAGTCCCTTGTCACAGTGTAGCAGACATACCGCACTGTTATACAGTAACAATAAAACACACAGGTCAGTATATATATGTGTGTGTGACATACAAGGAGTCCCTTGTCACAGTGTAGCAGACATACCGCACTGTTATACAGTAACAATAAAACACACAGGTCAGTATATATATATGTGTGACATACAATGAGTCCCTTGTCACAGTATAGCAGACATACCGCACTGTTATACAGTAACAATAAAACACATAGGTCAGTATAGATGTGTGTGACATACAATGAGTCCCTTGTCACAGTGTAGCAGACATACCGCACTGTTATACAGTAACAATAAAACACACAGGTCAGTATATATGTGTGTGACATACAAGGAGTCCCTTGTCACAGTGTAGCAGACATACCGCACTGTTATACAGTAAAAATAAAACACACAGGTCAGTATAGATGTGTGTGACATACAAGGAGTCCCTTGTCACAGTATAGCAGACATACCGCACTGTTATACAGTAACAATAAAACACATAGGTCAGTATAGATGTGTGTGACATACAAGGAGTCCCTTGTCACAGTGTAGCAGACATACCGCATTGTTATACAGTAACAATAAAACACACAGGTCAGTATATATATGTGTGACATACAAGGAGTCCCTTGTCACAGTGTAGCAGACATACCGCACTGTTTTATAGTAACAATAAAACACACAGGTCAGTATATATATGTGTGACATACAAGGAGTCCCTTGTCACAGTGTAGCAGACATACCGCACTGTTATACAGTAACAATAAAACACACAGGTCAGTATATATATGTGTGACATACAAGGAGTCCCTTGTCACAGTGTAGCAGACATACCGCACTGTTATACAGTAACAATAAAACACACAGGTCAGTATATATATGTGTGACATACAAGGAGTCCCTTGTCACAGTGTAGCAGACATACCGCACTGTTATACAGTAACAATAAAACACACAGGTCAGTATATATATGTGTGACATACAAGGAGTCCCTTGTCACAGTGTAGCAGACATACCGCACTGTTATACAGTAACAATAAAACACACAGGTCAGTATATATATGTGTGACATACAAGGAGTCCCTTGTCACAGTGTAGCAGACATACCGCACTGTTATACAGTAACAATAAAAAACACAGGTCAGTATAGATGTGTGTGACATACAAGGAGTCCCTTGTCACAGTGTAGCAGACATACCGCACTGTTATACAGTAACAATAAAACACATAGGTCAGTATAGATGTGTGTGACATACAAGGAGTCCTTGTCACAGTGTAGCAGACATACCGCACTGTTATACAGTAACAATAAAACACACAGGGCAGTATAGATGTGTGTGACATACAAGGAGTCCCTTGTCACAGTGTAGCAGACATACCGCACTGTTATACAGTAACAATAAAACACACAGGTCAGTATATATATGTGTGTGTGACATACAAGGAGTCCCTTGTCACAGTGTAGCATACATACCGCACTGTTATACAGTAACAATAAAACACACAGGTCAGTATATATATATATGTGTGACATACAATGAGTCCCTTGTCACAGTATAGCAGACATACCGCACTGTTATACAGTAACAATAAAACACATAGGTCAGTATAGATGTGTGTGACATACAAGGAGTCCCTTGTCACAGTGTAGCAGACATACCGCATTGTTATACAGTAACAATAAAACACACAGGTCAGTATATATATGTGTGACATACAAGGAGTCCCTTCTCACAGTGTAGCAGACATACCGCACTGTTTTATACTAACAATAAAACACACAGGTCAGTATATATATATGTGTGACATACAATGAGTCCCTTGTCACAGTATAGCAGACATACCGCACTGTTATACAGTAACAATAAAACACATAGGTCAGTATAGATGTGTGTGACATACAAGGAGTCCCTTGTCACAGTGTAGCATACATACCGCACTGTTATACAGTAACAATAAAACACACAGGTCAGTATATATATATGTGTGACATACAATGAGTCCCTTGTCACAGTATAGCAGACATACCGCACTGTTATACAGTAACAATAAAACACATAGGTCAGTATAGATGTGTGTGACATACAAGGAGTCCCTTGTCACAGTATAGCAGACATACCGCACTGTTATACAGTAACAATAAAACACATAGGTCAGTATAGATGTGTGTGACATACAAGGAGTCCCTTGTCACAGTGTAGCAGACATACCGCACTGTTATACAGTAACAATAAAACACACAGGTCAGTATATATATGTGTGACATACAAGGAGTCCCTTGTCACAGTGTAGCAGACATACCGCACTGTTATACAGTAACAATAAAACACACAGGTCAGTATATATATGTGTGACATACAAGGAGTCCCTTCTCACAGTGTAGCAGACATACCGCACTGTTTTATAGTAACAATAAAACACACAGGTCAGTATATATATGTGTGACATACAAGGAGTCCATTCTCACAGTGTAGCAGACATACCGCACTGTTTTATAGTAACAATAAAACACATAGGTCAGTATATATATATGTGTGACATACAATGAGTCCCTTGTCACAGTATAGCAGACATACCGCACTGTTATACAGTAACAATAAAACACATAGGTCAGTATATATATGTGTGTGTGACATACAAGGAGTCCCTTGTCACAGTGTAGCATACATACCGCACTGTTATACAGTAACAATAAAACACACAGGTCAGTATATATATATGTGTGACATACAATGAGTCCCTTGTCACAGTGTAGCAGATATACCGCACTGTTATACAGTAACAATAAAACACACAGGAGGTCAGTATAGATGTGTGTGACATACAAGGAGTCCCTTGTCACAGTGTAGCAGACATACCGCACTGTTATACAGTAACAATAAAACACACAGGTCAGTATATATATATGTGTGACATACAATGAGTCCCTTGTCACAGTATAGCAGACATACCGCACTGTTATACAGTAACAATAAAACACACATGTCAGTATATATATATATATATATATATATATATATGTCTATTATAGCGAAGTTATACATAGTTGCAAACACTGCTGCCAGACTGCAATAGACACGTGCACGCTCCTAAGCTTCTATTATAGCAATGTTATACATAGTTACAAACACTGCTGCCATAGACACGTGCACACTCTGTGCACGCTCCTAAGCTCCTATTATAGCGACGTTATACATCGTTACAAACACTACTACAGACATGTGCACGCTCCTAAGCTCCTATTATAGTAACGTTATACATAGTTACAAACACTGCTGCCATAGACACGTGCACGCTCCTAAGCTCCTATTATAGCGATGTTATACATAGTTACAAACACTGCTGCCATAGACTGCCATAGACACGTGCACGCTCCTAAGCACCTATTTAGCTTTACTTTAAATAAAGGATACAAAAGAACAAAACTAATTTTATAATAGAAGTAAATTCAAAAGTTTTTAAAAACTGCATACTCTGTCTGAATCAGTAAAGTTTTATTTTGAGAGAAGTTGTGAGAACATAAGATGCGTCCCTCATAACAGGAAACACGTTCAAGAGGCCATTGCTCTAGGATTTCTTATTGATTGGAATCCTGATGTCTAATTCTCCCTGTGTAAGTACTGATGTCTAATTCTCCCTGTGTAAGTACTGATGTCTGATTCTCCCTGTGTAAGTACTGATGTCTGATTCTCCCTGTGTAAGTACTGATGTCTAATTCTCCCTGTGTAAGTACTGATGTCTAATGCTCCCTGTGTAAGTACTGATGTCTAATTCTCCCTGTGTAAGTACTGATGTCTAATTCTCCCTGTGTAAGTACTGATGTCTGATTCTCCCTGTGTAAGTACTGATGTCTGATTCTCCCTGTGTAAGTACTGATGTCTGATTCTCCCTGTGTAAGTACTGATGTCTAATTCTCCTTGTGTAAGTACTGATGTCTGATTCTCCCTGTGTAAGTACTGATGTCTAATTCTCCTTGTGTAAGTACTGATGTCTGATTCTCCCTGTGTAAGTACTGATGTCTAATTCTCCTTGTGTAAGTACTGATGTCTAATTGTCCCTGTGTAAGTACTGATGTCTAATTGTCCCTGTGTAAGTACTGATGTCTAATTGTCCCTGTGTAAGTACTGATGTCTAATTCTCCCTGTGTAAGTACTGATGTCTAATTCTCCCTGTGTAAGTACTGATGTCTAATTCTCCCTGTGTAAGTACTGATGTCTGATTCTCCCTGTGTAAGTACTGATGTCTAATTCTCCCTGTGTAAGTACTGATGTCTAATTCTCCCTGTGTATGTACTGATGTCTAATTCTCCCTGTGTAAGTACTGATGTCTAATTATCCCTGTGTAATTAATGATGTCTGATTCTCCTTGTGTAAGTACTGATGTCTAATTCTCTCTGTGTAAGTACTCATGTCTAATTCTCCCTGTGTAAGTACTGATGTCTAATTCTCCCTGTGTAAGTAGTGATGTCTAATTCTCCCTGTGTAAGTACTGATGTCTGATTCTCCCTGTGTAAGTACTGATGTCTAATTCTTCCTGTGTAAGTACTGATGTCTAATTCTCCCTGTGTAAGTACTGATGTCTGATGATGAGCTGTAAGCCATAATCATCACAATTATGACAAATCACGGCTTGAACTATCTTGCTTTGCATGTAATGAGTCTATCTCATATATTAGTTTCACCTTTTAAGTTGCATTAGTGAAATAAATTAACTTTTGCACGATATTCTAATGTATATATACATACATATATATATATACACACATACACATAAGCATGCATACACACACACACACACATATATATATATATATATATATATATATATATATATATATATATATATATATATATACACACAGTATCTCACAAAAGTGAGTACACCCCTCACATTTTTGTAAATATTTTATTATATCTTTTCATGTGACAATTTGCTACAATGTAAAGTAGTGAGTATACAGCATGTATAACAGTGTTGTAAATTTGCTGTCCCCTCAACACACAGCCATTAATGTCTAAACCATGGTCAACAAAAGTGAGTACACCCCTAAGTGGAAATGTCCAAATTGGGCCCAATTAGCCATTTTCCCTCCCCCGTGTCATGTGACTCGTTAGTGATACAAGGTCTCAGGTGTGAATGGGGAGCAGGTGTGTTAAATTTGGCGTTATCGCTTTCACACTCTCTCATACTGGCCACTAGAAGTTCAACGTGGTACCTCATGGCAAAGAACTCTCTGAGGATCTGAAAAAAAGAATTGTTGCTCTACATAAAGATGGACTAGGCTATAAGAATATTGCCAAGACCCTGAAACTGAACTACAGCATGGTGGGCAAGACCATACAGCGGTTTCAGAGGACAGGTTCCACTCAGAACAGGCCTCGCCATGGTTGACCAAAGAAGTTGAGTGCACATGCTCAGCGTCATATCCAGAAGTGGTCTTTGGGAAATAGACATATGAGTGCTGCCAGCATTGCTGCAGAAGTTGAAGAGGTGGTGGGTCAGCCTGTCAGACCATACGCCGCACACTGAATCAAATTGGTCTGCATGGCTGTCTTCCAGAAGGAAGCCTCTTCTAAAGATGATGCACAAGAAACCCCTCAAACAGTTTCCTGAAGACAAGCAGACTAAGGACATGGATTACTAGAACCGATGAGAAAGTGTTGTGAATCAAAAGTTTTAACCAAGAGATGCCAAATAAATGGCAGAGGCTTTCTGACCTTTCCTAGGACCAGAAAAAAACAACAAAAAGACTAGAAGTTTTCCTGAAATCTTCAGTAGCTTCAACATAATATTTCAAAGCTCTTATAACATCCAAAGAATGTAAAGATCTTTCAAGAGTATTCTTAGGATTAGGACACAAGGAAGGAACAACAATTTCCCTACTAATATTGTTAGAATTCACAACCTTAGGAAGAAATTTAAACTAAGTCCGCAAAACAGCCTTATCCTGATGGAAAATCAGAAAAGGAGACTCGCAAGAGAGCAGACAATTCAGAAACTGTTCTAGCTGAAAGATAGCCAAAAGAAACAACACTTTCCAAGAAAGTAGTTTAATATCCAAAGAATGCATAGGCTCAAAAGGAGGAGCCTGCAAAGCTTTCAAAACCAAATTAAGACTCCAAGGAGGAGATAGTGATTTAATAACAGACTTGATATGAACCAAAGCCTGAACAAAACAGTGAATATCAGGAAGTTTAGCAATCTTTCTATGTAATAAAACAGAAAGAGCAGAGATCTGTCCCTTCAAAGTACTTGCAGACAAACCTTTATCCAAACCATCCTGAAGAAACTGTTAAACTCTAGGAATTCTAAAAGAATGCCAAGAGAACTTATGAGAACACCATGAAATATAGGTTTTCCAAACCCGATAATAATTCTTCCTAGAAACAGACTTATGAGCCTGTAGCTTAGTATTAATCACTGAGTCAGAGAAACCTCTATGACTAAGCACTAAGCGTTCAATTTCCATACCTTCAAATTGAGCGATTTGAGATTGTGATGGAAAAACGTCCCTTAAGACATAAGGTCTGGCCTTAAAGGAAGTGGCCAAGGTTGGCAACTGGACATCCGAACAAGATCTGCATACCAAAACCTGTGAGGCCATGCTGGTGCTATCAGAAACACATGAGATTGGTCCATTATGATCTTGGAAATCACCCTTGGAAGAAGAACCAGAGGTGGAAAACTGTAAGCAGGTTGGTAAAACCAAGGAACTGCTAACGCATCCACCATCTTCGCCTGAGGATCCCTGGACCTGGAAAGGTACCTGGGAAGCTTCTTGTTTAGATGGGAAGCCATCAGATCTATTTTGGGAAGACCCCCACATCTGTACAATCTAACAAAAAACATCTGGATGGAGAGGCCACTCCTCTGGATGTAAAGACTGATGACTGAGATAATCCGCTTACCAATTGTCTACACCTGGTATATGTATCTCAGAAATTAAACAGGAGTTGGATTCCGGCCAAGAAAGTATCCAAAATACTTCTTTCATCGCTAAAGGACAGCGAGTCCCACCCTGATGATTGAGATATGCTACAATTGTGATACTGTCTGTCTGAAAACAAATAAATCATTCTCTCTTTAATAGAGGCCAAGCCTGAAGAGCCCTGAAAATAGCCCTGAGTTCTAAAATATTGATTGGTAACCTCATCTCTTGAGGATTCCAAACTCCTTGTGCTGTCAGAGACCCCCAAACAGCCCCCCAACCTGTGAGACTTGCATCTGTTGAAATAACAGTCCAGGAAGGACAAACAAAAGAGGCCCCTTGAATAATCTGACGATGGTCTAACCACCAAGTCAGAGAGAGTTGAGTGCTGGGATCTAAGGATATCAATTGTGATATCTGAGTATACTCCCTGCACCATTGATTCAGCATGCAAAGCTGAAGAGGTCTCATATGAAAATGAGCAAAGGGGATAGCGTCCAATGCTGCAGTCATGAGACCTAAAACTTCCATGCACATAGCCACTGAATGGAATGATCGAGACTGAAGGTTTCGACAGGCAGAAACCAATTTCATTCGTCTCTTGTCTCTTAAAGACAGAGTCATGGACACTGAATCTATCTGGAAACCTAAAAAGGTGACCCTTGTCTGAGGAATCAAGAAACTCTTTGGTAAATTGATCCTCCAACCATGTCTTTGAAGAAACAACACAAGTTGATTTGTGTGAGATTCTGCTAAATGAAAAGATTGAGCCAGTACCAAGATATCTTCCAAATAAGGAAATACTGCAATAACCTGCTCTCTGATTACAGATAGAAGGGCACCTAGAACCTTCGAAAAGACTCTTGAAGCTGTCGCTAGGGCAAATGGAAGAGCGACAAATTGGTAATGCTTGTCTAGAAAAGAGAATCTCAGAAACCGATAGAAGTCTGGATGAATCGGAATGTGAAGATATGCATCCTGTAAGTCTATTGAGGACATGTAATGACCTTGCTGAACAAAAGGCAGAATAGTCCTTATAGTCACCATCTTGAAAGTTGGGACTCTTACAAATTGATTCAAAAACTTCAGATCCAGAACTGGTCTGAATGAATTTTCCTTCTTCGGGACAATGAATAGATTTGAATAAAAACCCAGACCCTGTTCCAGAAGTGGAACTGGTACAATTACTCCTGAAAGCTCCAGATCTGAAACACACTTCAGAAAGGCCTGAGCTTCCACAGAATTTGATGGAACGTGAGAGAGAAAAAAATCTCCTCACAGGTGGTCTTATTCTGAAACCTATTCGATACCCCTGAGAAACAATATTCTGAATCCAAGGATTCTGAACGGAACCTGCCCAAATGTCTTGAAATAATTTCAATCTGCCCCCACCAGTAGAACTGGATTGAGGGCCGCACCGTCATACAGTCTTGGGGGCTGGCATTGGCTTCTTATAAGGCTTGGATTTATTCCAACTCGAAGATGGCTTCCAATTGGAGCCAGAGACCTTAGGGAAAGTAGTGTTTTTTTGTTCTCTTTTCTGACGCAAGGAACGAAACCGATTAGAAGCTTTACCCTTAGACTTTTTATCTTGGGGCAAATTTTTTTTCCTATCTAAAGGATCCTTAAAAGAAGTACCATCTTCCATAGGAATAGTAGTAGGTTTAGCAAGAGAAGAAATAGCCCCATCAACCTTAGGGACTTTTTCCCCAAACTCTAATTTAGCTACTGGCAATGGATACAACTTTTTAAACCTTGAAGAAGGAACAAAAAAAGTACCAAGCTTAGACCATTCCCTAGCAATAACATTAGAAATAGCATCAGGAACAGGAAAAACCTCAGGAGTAGTCACAGGATATTTATAGACAGAATTTAAATGTTTACTGGATTTATTATCAAGAGGACCAGACTCCTCAATATCCAAAGTTATCAACACTTCTTTTAACAAGGAACGAATATACTCAATCTTAAAAATATAAGATGATTTATCAGTGTCAATGTCTGAAGTAGGATCTTCTGAATCAGAGATCCTAATCAGAGGTGGATATATCAGTATGCTGTCGGTCATTACAAATTTCATCAGTAGTATGAGAAGTTGTAAAAGACCTTTTACGTTTATTTGAAGACGGAATAGCAGGCATAGCCTTCTGTATCGCAGAAGCAATATAATTTTTCATATGAACAGGGATATCATGTACTTTAGATGTTGAAGGAACAACAGATACTGTACTAGCACTAATAGAAACCTTTTCTGCATGCAAAAGCTTATCATGACAACTGTTACATACTACAGCTGGAGATATAATCTCCACTAGCTTACAACAGATACACTTAGCTTTGGTAGAACTGTGTTCAGGCAGCATGGTTCCTACAGCAGCTTCTGAGACAGGATCAAATTGGGACATCTTGTAAAATGTAAAAGAAGAAATAACATTTAAACAAAAATATCTTATTTCCACATATAGCAGTTTCAGGAATGGGAAAAATGCAAATGCTAAAATTGACAAAAAAGCAAATAGCATAGCCCTCTGAGCATATAGGAAGTGAGGTAAAATAAATGAAATGTTTTGGCTCCAAGTATGACGCACGACGCAAAAGGAAGTTGAAAATTTTTTGGCGCCAACAAACATTCGGAAATGACGAAACTCACCTCATAAAACAACCTTGCGTCAACTTAGACGCAGGAAATGAAGAACTTGCATCATTATAGACACATATTCGCGCCAAAAAAATTCTAGCAACAAGAATGGCGCAATAAATAGCAGCATTTTGCGTCCTCGACAGCCTAATTGCCCGCCAGTTTTTCAAAAGAAAAAACAAGTCAAATTGGAAAAACATAATTTATGCTTACCTGATAAATTTATTTCTCTTGCGATGTATCGAGTCCACGGATTCATCCTTACTTGTGGCATATTCTCCTTCCCTACAGGAAGTGGCAGAGAGAGCACCCACAGCAGAGCTGTCTATATAGCTCCCCCCTTAGCTCCACCACCCAGTCATTCGACCGAAGGCTAGGAAGAAAAAGGAGAAACCATAGGGTGCAGTGGTGACTGAAAGTTTAAAAATAAAAAAATATTTGCCTGTCTTAAATAAACAGGGCGGGCCGTGGACTCGATACATCACAAGAGAAATAAATTTATCAGGTAAGCATAAATTATGTTTTCTCTTGTAAGATGTATTGAGTCCACGGATTCATCCTTACTTGTGGGATACCAATACCAAAGCTTTAGGACACGGATGAAGGGAGGGACAAGACAGGGACCTTAAACAGAAGGCACCACTGACTGTAGAACCTTTCTCCCAAAAATAGCCTCCGAAGAAGCAAAGGTATCAAATTTGTAAAATTTGGAAAAAGTATGAAGCGAAGACCAAGTCGCCGCCTTACAAATCTGTTCAACAGAAGCCTCATTTTTAAAAGCCCATGTGGAAGCCACAGCTCTAGTAGAATGAGCAGTAATTCTTTCAGGAGGCTGCTGTCCAGCAGTCTCATAGGCCAAATGGATGATGCTTTTCAGCCAAAAGGAAAGAGAGGTAGCCGTAGCCTTTTGGCCTCTCCGCTTACCAGAATAAACAACAAACAATGAAGATGTTTGACGGAAATCTTTGGTTGCTTGTAAGTAGAACTTTAAAGCACGAACCACATCAAGATTGTGCAACAGACGTTCCTTCTTTGATGAAGGATTAGGACACAGAGAAGGAACAACAATCTCTTGATTGATATTCTTATTAGAAACAACCTTAGGAAGAAAACCAGGTTTGGTACGCAAAACTACCTTATCTGCATGGAAAATAAGATAAGGGGAATCACACTGTAAAGCAGATAGCTCAGAAACTCTTCGAGCCAAAGAGATAGCAACTAAGAACAAAACTTTCCAAGATAGAAGCTTAATATCTATGGAATGCATAGGTTCAAACGGAACCCCTTGAAGAACTCTAAGGACTAAGTTTAGGCTCCAAGGCGGAGCAACAGGCTTAAATACAGGCTTAATTCTGACCAAAGCCTGACTAAAAGTTTGAACGTCTGGAACATCTGCCAGACGTTTGTGTAGTAGAATAGCCAAAGCAGATATTTGTCCTTTTAGAGAACTATCTGATAATCCCTTCTCCAAACCCTCTTGGAGAAAAGACAATATTCTAGGAATCCTAATCTTACTCCACGAGTAACCTTTGGATTCACACCAATAAAGATATTTGCGCCAAATCTTATTATAGATCTTCCTGGTGACAGGTTTTCTAGCCTGAGTCAGGGTATCAATGACCGACTCAGAGAACCCACGCTTTGATATAATTAGGCGTTCAATCTCCAAGCAGTCAGACGCAGAGAAACTAGATTTGGATGCGAGAACGGACCTTGGATTAGAAGGTCCCGCCTCATTGGCAGGGTCCACGGTGGAACCGAGGACATGCCCACTAGGTCTGCATACCAAGTCCTGTGTGGCCATGCAGGTGCTATCAGAATCACCAAAGCTCTCTCCTGCTTGATTCTGGCAACCAGACGTGGGAGGAGAGAAAGCGGTGGAAATACGTAGGCCAGATTGAAGGACCAAGGTACTGCTAGAGCATCTATCAGTACCGCCTTGGGATCCTGGGACCTGGACCCGTAACGAGGAAGTTTGGCATTCTGACGCGACACCATCAGATCCAATTCTGGTGTGCCCCATAGCTGAATCAGCTGAGCAAATACCTCCGGATGGAGTTCCCACTCCCCTGGATGAAAAGTCTGACGACTTAGAAAATCCGCCTCCCAGTTCTCTACTCCTGGAATGTGGATTGCTGAGAGATGGCAAGATTGATCCTCTGCCAATCGGATTATTTTGGTTACCTCCATCATCGCTAGAGAACTCCTTGTTCCTGATGATTGATATAAGCTACAGTCGTGATGTTGTCCGACTGAAACCTGATGAATTTGGCTGCAGCAAGCTGAGGCCACGCCTGAAGCGCCTTGAATATCGCTCTCAGTTCTAGGATGTTTATCGGAAGAAGAGATTCCTCCCGAGACCATAAGCCCTGTGCTTTCAGGGAGTTCCAGACTGCACCCCAGCCTAGCAGGCTGGCATCTGTCGTTACAATGAGCCACTCTGGCCTGTGGAAGTACATTCCCTGAGACAGGTGGTCCTGAGACAACCACCAGAGAAGAGAATCTCTGGTCTCCTGGTCCAGATGCAGTTGAGGAGATAAATCTGCATAATCCCCATTCCACTGTTTGAGCATGCATAGTTGCAGTGGTCTGATGTGTAGGCGGGCAAAAGGAACTATGTCCATTGCCGCTACCATGAGTCCGATTACCTCC
>NC_069499.1:1572412359-1572479859 GCF_027579735.1 Bombina bombina
GCTTCTCAGACAATCTCATACGGCCGCGCTTCTCAGACAATCTCATACGGCCCCGCTTCTCAGACAATCTCATACGGCCCCGCTTCTCAGACAATCTCATACGGCCCCCGCTTCTCAATCTCATATGGCCCCGCTTCTCAGACAATCTTATACGGCCGCACTTCTCAGACAATCTTATACGGCCGCACTTCTCAGACAATCTCATACGGCCGTGCTTCTCAGACAATCTCATACGACCCCGCTTCTCAGACAATCTTATACGGCCGCACTTCTCAGACAATCTTATACGGCCGCACTTCTCAGACAATCTCATACGGCTGCGCTTCTCAGACAATCTCATACGACCCCGCTTCTCAGACAATCTCATACGGCCGCGCTTCTCAGACAATCTCACATGGCCGCGCTTCTCAGACAATCTTATACGGCCGCGCTTCTCAGACAATCTCATACGGCCGCTCTTCTCAGACAATCTCATACGGCCGCGCTTCTCAGACAATCTCATACGGCCGCGCTTCTCAGACAATCTCATACGGCCACGCTTCTCAGACAATCTTATACGGCCGCGCTTCTCAGACAATCTCATAAAGCCACGCTTCTAAGATAAACTCATACAGCCACGCTTTTCAAACAATCTCATACGGCCACACTTCTCAAACAATCTCATAGGGCCGTGCTTTTCAAAAATGTTCATACGGTCAAGCCACTCAGAGAATCTTATACGACCACGCCACTCAGACAATCTAATACGACCACACTTCTCAGACAATCTCATACAACCACGCTTCTCAGACAGACAATCTCATACAACCACCCTCTGCAGAGGATATTATAAAATATATAACCTTCTATTCCACCTCACACTCTTTTAACCCTTACTCATCTCATTCTCCAGGATAACATTGGTTTTCCTTGTCTAAGCCTAAACACCACAGACAGAATCACTCTAAAACTGAAGCTTTTTCTTGCGCAATATTGTATAAAATATTTAAATGAAAGGGAAAATCAAGCTGCCTACAGATAGAAGTAATTAGATGAAGATGTATACAATTATATATAACATTGGTATCCGATAAACTTAAATGAACTAATTCATTCACGGAGGTTATAGCAATATAAAAACAGCTTCTTAGGATATTTGTGGTTACGTTACAAAATCAAATGTAGGAATGTTGTTAAAGAGCTAATGAAAGAAACATTGTCTATTGCCTAACAACAGATTTTAGATAAAGATGCATTCCCCACCAAAAACAACTTAAAATTCACAGCCCAGTTTGTAAGACAAAAATCCACAAGACCATAGTAACCCCCTTCCCAAAACCCATATATATATAGCACAGGACTTCCACCTCTCACATCACACTGGGGTAGCTAAGCCAGGAGTAATAAGGTTGGGGCACAGCGTATACTGTGTCTATAAGTTATTTTCGGAAGATGCCAGTAGACCAGTATTGTGGCCTCAGAGGTACAATAAAGCTTGAATTCTTTATAGTGTTGGGAATCGGTGAAGAACCTCGCTCACTGCCACTGAGCACCCTTGAGAATACAAATCTGAATCCCAGCTCCATAATTGTGGTTACTACATCAGCCTTGCACTTGGGACAGAATGACTAGCCTTTCATAAGGGCGATCCTCAAGAGACTCTCAATCCAGAGAGCAAACAATAAAGCTTATAATGCTCCTCTATAATCCCACAGTAGGGTCTTCATTTCATGCCCCCCTGTGAGGATGACCTGCTTTAGAATCCTTCCCTAAAACCTTGAGTCATGAATATGTACAAAACAAGGTTCTCAGATGCTCAAACGGACAAGTAAAAAAATACCTTCCAGAAACCACTGGTTCATATAATAATGATCTCTGCCTAAAGATCTATCTAAGTTATAGAATGGAGCCAACAGCCGGTAAAACAATTACTCAGTATCAGAAGCTTTTCAGCCCTTCAGAGGTGTCTCCAGCAATCTATATAGGGAGGCACCCAGTCAAAAATAATAAACCTAACAACTGCCAATACAGGTGGGGCACGTGGGGGCAGCATCATAAAGGGCCAGTGCCCCTTGTTACCCCCTGGAGACGCCTATGATTCCAAACCACTAAATATTATAAAATACACTGGTGGAACTATAGTATAGTACAGGGAGAATCAGACATCAGTACTTACACAAAGGGAGAATTAGACATCAGTACTTAAACAGGGAGAATTAGACATCAGTACTTACACAGGGAGAATTAGACATCAGTACTTACACAGGGAGAATCAGACATCAGTACTTACACAGGGAGAATTAGACATCAGTACTTACACAGGGAGAATCAGACATCAGTACTTACACAGGGAGAATTAGACATCAGTACTTACAAAGGGAGAATTAGACATCAGTACTTACACAGGGAGAATTAGACATCAGTACTTACACAAAGGGAGAATTAGACATCAGTACTTAAACAGGGAGAATTAGACATCAGTACTTACACAGGGAGAATTAGACATCAGTACTTACACAGGAAGAATCAGACATCAGTACTTACACAGGGAGAATTAGACATCAGTACTTACAAAGGGAGAATTAGACATCAGTACTTACACAGGGAGAATTAGACATCAGTACTTACACAGGGAGAATTAGACATCAGTTCTTACACAGGGAGAATTAGACATCAGTACTTACACAGGGAGAATTAAACATCAGTACTTACACAGGGAGAATCAGACATCAGTACTTAAACAGGGAGAATTAGACATCAGTATTTACACAGGGAGAATTAGACATCAGTACTTACACAGGGAGAATTAGACATCAGTAATTACACAGGGAGAATTAGACATCAGTAATTACACAGGGAGAATTAGACATCAGTACTTACACAGGGATAAACAGACATCAGTACTTACACAAAGGGAGAATTAGACATCAGTACTTAAACAGGGAGAATTAGACATCAGTACTTACACAGGGATAATTAGACATTAGTACTTACACAGGGAGAATTAGACATCAGTACTTACACAGGGAGAATTAGACATCAGTACTTACTCAGGGAGAATCAGACATCAGTACTTACACAGGGAGAATTAGACATCAGTACTTACACAGGGAGAATTAGACATCAGTACTTACACAGGGAGAATCAGACATCAGTACTTACACAGGGAGAATCAGACATCAGTACTTACACAGGGAGAATTAGACATCAGTACTTACACAGGGAGAATCAGACATCAGTACTTACACAGGGAGAATCAGACATCAGTACTTACACAGGGAGAATCAGACATCAGTACTTACACAGGGAGAATTAGACATCAGTACTTACACAGGGAGAATCAGACATCAGTACTTACACAGGGAGAATTAGACATCAGTACTTACACAGGGAGAATCAGACATCAGTACTTACACAGGGAGAATCAGACATCAGTACTTACACAGGGAGAATTAGACATCAGTACTTACACAGGGAGAATCAGACATCAGTACTTACACAGGGAGAATTAGACATCAGTACTTACACAGGGAGAATCGGACATCAGTACTTACAAAGGGAGAATTAGACATCAGGATTCCAATCAATAAGAAATCCTAGAGCATTGGCCTCTTGAACGTTCGTGTTATCCTGTTATGAGGGACGCATCTTATGTTCTCACAACTTTTTATTAAAGGGACAGTAAAGTCAAAATAAAACTTTACTGATTCAGACAGAGTATGCAGTTTTAAAAAAACTTTTGAATGTATTAAACTAATATCAAATTAGTTTGTTCTCTTGGTATCCTTTGTTTAAAGTAAAGCTATATAGGAGCTTAGGAGCGTGCACGTGTCTATAGCAGCAGTGTTTGTAACTATGTATAACGTCGCTATAATAGGAGCTTAGGAGCGTGCACGTGTCTGTAGCAGTAGTGTTTGTAACTATGTATAACGTCGCTATAATAGGAGCTTAGGAGCGTGCACGTGTCTGTAGCAGTCTATGGCAGCAGTGTTTGTAACTATGTATAACATCGCTATAATAGAAACTTAGGAACTGGCCCTGTTAGGTTTTTTCTTTTTTCTTTTTCTCTATGTGTTCGTTTTGCCCAATTTTTTGGGCATATCTACAAAAGTTATATTTCATGCTACAGAAAAATTTCTAAAAAATTGTAAAAACGGAGCAAAATGATTGTCAAAGCTTTGTCAAATTCTGTATATTCTTTTATGCCATACCATTGACTTTCATGTATAATGTCTGTTTATTTTTCTTTTTCCAATAAAGCTCCTTTAAAAAAAAAAAAAAAAAAAAAAAAGAAACTTAGGAGCGTACACATGTCTGTAGCAGTCTATGGAAGCAGTGTTTGTAACTATGTATAACGTCACTATAATAGGAGCTTAGGAGCGTGCACGTGTCTGTAGCAGTAGTGTTTGTAACTATGTATAACGTCGCTATAATAGGAGCTTAGGAGCGTGCACGTGTCTGTAGCAGTCTATGGCAGCAGTGTTTGTAACTATGTATAACATCGCTATAATAGAAACTTAGGAGCGTACATGTGTCTGTAGCAGTCTATGGAAGCAGCGTTTGTAACTATGTATAACGTCGCTATAATAGGAGCGTGCATGTGTCTATAGCAGCAGTGATTGTAACTATGTATAACGTTGCTATAATAGGAGCTTAGGAGCGTGCACATGTCTGTAGCAGTCTATAGTAGCAGTGTTTGTAATTATTTATAACGTCGCTATAATAGGAGCTTAGGAGTGTGCATGTGTCTGTAGCAGTCTATGGTAGCAGTGTTTGTAAATATGTATAATGTCGCAATAATAGGAGCTTAGGAGCATGCACGCGTCTATGGCAGCAGTGATTGTAACTATGTATAACAACGCTATAATAGGAGCTTAGGAGCGTGCACGTGTCTATGGTAGCAGTGTTTGTAACTATGTATAACATCGCTATAATAGGAGCTTAGGAGCGTGCACGTGTCTATAGCAGTCTATGGCAGCAGTGTTTGTAACTATGTATAACGTTGCTATAATAGGAGCTTAGGAGCGTGCACGTGTCTATGGCAGCAGTGTTTGCAACTATGTATAACGTTGCTATAAACAATGTTACAAACATTGCTGCCAGATGGTTAAAGACACGTGCACGCTCCAGAGCTCACATCTTTAACAAAGTATAGAAAGAATACTAAGCAAAATTGATAACTGAAGTAAAATGGAAAGTTGTTTAAAATGTCATGCCCCAATATCCAATCAATTTAAGTTTCATTTTTAACTTTACCGTCCCTTTAATGTTAAAATAAACATTATTGTTTCCTTGCGATTTCGCTAAAATAATATAAATGCAGTCCTCAGAATATTAATTAATGATTGGCATGAAATGAGCGAAGGGTTCAACATCTTAAAGGGACAGTATACACTCATTTTCATATAACTGCATGTAATAGACACTACTATAAAGAATAAGATGCACAGATACTGATATAAAAATCCAGTATAAAACTGTTTAAAAACTTACTTAGAAGCTTTCAGTTTATATCTGTTACTGGAACACCCACTGCAAGTGGGAAATAGCAGACACCCCCCCCTCCCCCTTCTTTTGCATATGAAAAGACCCTTTACACAAACAGGAGCAAGCTGTAGAAGGTAACTGACGGTATTCACATAAAACTTTGGGGCTTGGTTAGGAGTCTGAAAATCAGAGCAATGTTCTTTAAAAATAAGCAAAACTATACATTTATTTAAAAAAAAAAACTTTATGGGCTTTATAACTAGATCATCTACAAAACATTTATGCAAAGAAAAAATGAGTGTATAATGTCCCTTTAACTATGAACTTAAAGGGACATGCCACGCACATTTTTTCTTTTATGATTTAGAAAGAGAATGCAATGTTAAACATCTTTCTAATTTAATTATATTATCTAATTTGTTTTATTCTCTTGATATTCTTTGATGAAAAGCATATCTAGATATGCTCACTAGCTGCTGATTGGTTGCTGCACATAGAAGCATCATGTGATTGGCTCACCATGTGCATTGCTTTTTCTTCAAATAAGGATATTTAAAAAATGAAGCAAAATAAATTATGGAAGTAAATTGTAATGTTATATAAATTTCTATTCTCTATCTGAATCATGAAAGAAAGATTTTGGGTTTAGTGGCCCTTTAATGGGAATGATATGGAATTGTTACTGCGCATCAGTACTGAATTCATAAGGGATGCTATAAAGTCTATAGTGTATAGCTTATTCACTCTAATTCAGCCTCCTCTTATAGACTCACAAACTACCATACAGTATTTGTACACTGGAATTCTGATGCAGTAGATTTACCTTTAGTGCACACAACAATGTAGTTGCATCTTATTATGTTAATGTTTTTATCATTTATTTGTAATGTGGCAACTAATTCTAAAGCGCTTGTTAAGTAGAGGTAAATAATGACAATGATTAACGATAAACATGAAATACAGATACTTACATATCTACAAAACAAAACACATTAATTCAGGAGGACCCTGATCTGATGAATTTGCATCTATATAAAAATGTAATGAACTGATGTTCACACTGACCTCGTTGTGATGGATCTTACTGCAGAAATTGTTCTTTAAAGGGAAGTTAAACACAAAATAAACACTAGCTAAAATGGTGCAATCAAAGAAATAACTGAATATAAATGAATATGCTTTTGTCATTTTCCAAACTGCATTGGTTAAGATATAGAAATAAGAGGAAGACTTCTGTCTTTCTATGGCATTGCAAAATCCTGTGCTGAGGACATTTAGGAAAGCTATAAATCAGCAGCTTAAGCAACAGTCTACATGGTTAAATGGGTGCAGATGACTTTGTCACATTAGCTTCAATTTAAAGCTAGTTTAAAAACAAAACAAATGTGAGGACAGCTTCTCATTGCATGTGATGCCTGTGCAAATACGCATAACACTTCCGAAATAAATATACTTTTTATGTTGTTGAACAATTGGTATTTTTTATTGTATAAACAACCACACACATTATGGTTGTAAGGATAAATGAAATAGCCCAAATCATGTTTTATTTACAAAATAACATTGTCTATATATGTTGGTTAGATGGAAAGTGCTCTGGCACATTTCTTGTGCTATGTTGACGTATCCATGGCGCCGACCTCTGCTGGCAGCGAAGGGGTTTTTACATGAAACCTTTCTGCGCTTTTAAACATGAAACAAAATGGCAAATAAACTCCTTGGGGATAGACACTGCTTGTTCTCTGTCTCCCGGGTGATCTATCGTCCTACCAGTCTAACACTCACCCACCCCGTATGCACAGCATTCATCAAACACACAAACTGCTAACTACCCCCTCACCCTCTTCTCTGCAAATAAAATGTATGAAAAGCCGGCGCGCGAGAGAGAGAGAGGGATGAGCCTCAGTGGGGGGAGCTGGGGGATGTGTTAGGACTCGATGATCCCTGGAATACATTAATATCCTTTCGCTCAAAGCTCTTGGAGAGTGTAACAATAGGGCAATGACTTCGAGGTCTGGGATCTTCAAATAAAGCCTCCCCGCTGTCATGGGCAGCAGGACATGGAATGAGGGGAGATACCCCCTAGCCCTTCCTCTTGTTGTCAGTTTGGCGCAAGCTGGAGCGGCTCTGTTTGGCCGTTACTAGGCGGCCGTGGCTGAAAAATGGAAGCATTTCCTAGGCCATTGAAGGCCTGGTTTATTAGGCAAATAAAGCTGCTGAGAGACACTTTAGTGGGAGGAAGGGGGGTATAATGAGCTCTGGGGATGGGGGGGGAGTGTGAGAGAATGATGGGGACCTTTATTTATTTTTGGATTCCACTACAACACACTTTGAAGGGCACCAATACACTGAGATGTTTTGGCCGTGGCCATGATACTGAGAAATAGAAAGGGGTACTAAAACACAGAGATGTTATTGGTAACTGAAGTAAATTGCTACAGCTATATATATATATATAGTGAAAAGTTAAAGATATCAAATTACAGGTAAAAGGTCAATGTAACAAAACCTGCTACTCCATATATCTCTTTCTAATGCTCTGTATAACCATCCCTATGCCTCATCCCATTGCACCACATAACCCTCTCTATAGCTCCTCTCATTGCACCGCATAACCCTCTCTATAGCTCCTCTCATTACACCGCATAACCCTCTCTATAGCTCCTCTCATTGCACCGCATAACCCTCTCTATAGCTCCTCTCATTGCACCACATAACCCTCTCTATAGCTCCTCTCATTGCACCACATAACCCTCTCTATAGCTCCTCTCATTACACCACAAAACCCTCTCTATAGCTCCTCACATTACACCGCATAACCCTCTCTATAGCTCCTTTCATTGCACTGCATAACCCTCTCTATAGCTCCTCTAATTGCACCGTATAACCCTCTCTATAGCTCCTCTCATAACACCGCATAACCCTCACTTATAGCTCCTCACATTACACCACATAACCCTCTCTATAGCTCCTCTCATTACACCACATAACCCTTTCTATAGCTCCTCTCATTACACCGCATAACCCTCTCTATAGCTCCTCTCATTACACCGCATAACCCTCTCTATAGCTCCTCTCATTACACCACATAACCCTTTCTATAGCTCCTCTCATTACACCACATAACCCTCTCTATAGCTCCTCTCATTGCACCACATAACCCTCTCTATAGCTCCTCTCATTACACCACATAACCCTTTCTATAGCTCCTCTCATTACACCACATAACCCTCTCTATAGCTCCTCTCATTACACCACATAACCCTTTCTATAGCTCCTCTCATTACACCACATAACCCTCTCTATAGCTCCTCTCATTGCACCACATAACCCTCTCTATAGCTCCTCTCATTGCACCACATAACCCTCTCTATAGCTCCTCTCATTACACCGCATAACCCTCTCTATAGCTCCTCTCATTGCACCACATAACCCTCTCTATAGCTCCTCTCATTGCACCACATAACCCTCTCTTATAGCTCCTCACATTACACCGCATAACCCTCTCTATAGCTCCTCTCATTGCACCACATAACCCTCTCTATAGCTCCTCTCATTACACCACATAACCCTCTCTATAGCTCCTCTCATTACACTGCATAACCCTCTCTATAGCTCCTCTCATTACACCACATAACCCTCTCTATAGCTCCTCTCATTACACCACATAACCCTCTCTATAGCTCCTCTCATTACACCGCATAACCCTCTCTATAGCTCCTCTCATTGCACCACCTAACCCTCTCTATAGCTCCTCTCATTACACCACATAACCCTCTCTATAGCTCCTCTCATTACACCACATAACCCTCTCTATAGCTACTCTCATTACACCACATAACTCTCTCTACAGCTCCTCTCATTGCACCACATAACCCTCTCTATAGCTCCTCTCATTACAACGCATAACCCTTTCTATAGCTCCTCTCATTGCACCACATAACCCTCTCTATAGCTCCTCTCATTGCACCACATAACCCTCTCTATAGCTCCTCTCATTACACCACATAACCCTCTCTATAGCTCCTCTCATTGCACCACATAACCCTTTCTATAGCTCCTCTCATTACACCACATAACCCTCTCTCTAGCTCCTCTCATTGCACCACATAACCCTCTCTATAGCTCCTCTCATTACACCACAAAACCCTCTCTATAGCTCCTCTCATTACACCGCATTACCCTCTCTATAGCTCCTCTCATTACACTGCATAACCCTCTCTATAGCTCCTTTCATTGAACCGCATAACCCTCTCTATAACTCCTCTCATTGCACTGTATAACCCTCTCTATAACTCCTCTCCTTACACCGCATAACCCTCTCTATAACTCCTCTCATTACACCGCATAACCCTCTCTATAGCTCCTCTCATTACACCACATAACCCTCTCTATAGCTCCTCTCATTACACCGCATTACCCTCTCTATAGCTCCTCTCATTGCACCGCATAACCCTCTCTATAGCTCCTCTCATTGCACCACATAACCCTCTCTATAGCTCCTCTCATTACACCACATAACCCTCTCTTATAGCTCCACTCATTGCACCACATAACCCTCTCTATAGCTCCTCTCATTACACCACATAACCCTCTCTATAGCTCCTCTCATTACACCGCATTACCCTCTCTATAGCTCCTCTCATTACACCACATAACCCTCTCTATAGCTCCTCTCATTACACCGCATTACCCTCTCTATAGCTCCTCTCATTGCACCGCATAACCCTCTCTATAGCTCCTCTCATTGCACCACATAACCCTCTCTATAGCTCCTCTCATTACACCGCATAGCCCTCTCTTATAGATCCTCTCATTGCACCGCATAACCCTCTCCATAGCTCCTCTCATTGCACAGCATAACCCTTTCTATAGCTCCTCTCATTGCACAGCATAACCCTCTCTATAGCTCCTCTCATTACACTGCATAACCCTCTCTATAGCTCCTCTCATTGCACCACATAACCCTCTCTATAGCTCCTCTCATTACACCGCATAGCCCTCTCTTATAGATCCTCTCATTGCACCGCATAACCCTCTCTATAGCTCCTCTCATTGCACAGCATAACCCTTTCTATAGCTCCTCTCATTGCACAGCATAACCCTCTCTATAGCTCCTCTCATTACACCGCATAACCCTCTCTATAGCTCCTCTCATTACACCACATAACCCTCTCTATAGCTCCTCTCATTACACCGCATAACCCTCTCTATAGCTCCTCTCATTGCACCACATAACCCTCTCTATAGCTCCTCTCATTGCACCACATAACCCTCTCTATAGCTCCTCTCATTACACCGCATAACCCTCTCTATAGCTCCTCTCATTACACCGCATAACCCTCTCTATAGCTCCTCTCATTGCACTGAATAACCCTCTCTTATAGCTCCTCTCATTGCACTGCATATGTTATTGGTTATTGGTAACTGAAGTAAATTGCTACAGCTATATATATATAGTGAAAGGTTGAAGATATCAAATTACAGGTAAAAGCTCAATGTAACAAAACCTGCTGCTCCATATATCTCTTTCTAATGCTCTGTATAACCATCCCTATGCCTCATCCCATTGCAGCACATAACCCTCTCTATAGCTCCTCTCATTACACCGCATAACCCTCTCTATAGCTCCTCTCATTGCACCGCATAACCCTCTCTTATAGCTCCTCACATTACACCGCATAACCCTCTCTATAGCTCCTCTCATTACACCGCATAACCCTCTCTATAGCTCCTCTCATTACACCACATAACCCTCTCTATAGCTCCTCACATTACACCACATAACCCTCTCTATAGCTCCTCTCATTGCACCACAAAACCCTCTCTATAGCTCCTCACATTACACCGCATAACCCTCTCTATAGCTCCTCTAATTGCACCACATAACCCTCTCTATAGCTCCTCTCATTACACCACATAACCCTCTCTATAGCTCCTCTCATTACACCACATAACCCTCTCTATAGCTCCTCTCATTACACCGCATAACCCTCTCTATAGCTCCTCTCATTGCACCGTATAACCCTCTCTATAGCTCCTATCCGTACACCACATAACCCTCTCTATAACTCCTCTCATTACACTGCATAACCCTCTCTATAGCTCCTCTCATTACACCACATAACCCTCTCTATAACTCCTCTCATTACACTGCATAACCCTCTCTATAGCTCCTCTCATTGCACCACATAACCCTCTCTATAGCTCCTCTCATTACACCACATAACCCTCTCTATAGCTCCTCTCATTACACCACATAACCCTCTCTATAGCTCCTCTCATTACACTGAATAACCCTCTCTTATAGCTCCTCTCATTACACCACATAACCCTCTCTATAGCTCCTCTCATTACACCACATAACCCTCTCTTATAGCTCCTCTCATTGCACTGCATATGTTATTGGTTATTGGTAACTGAAGTAAATTGCTACAGCTATATATATATATATATATATATATATATATATATATATATATATGTATATATATATATATATATAGTGAAAGGTTGAAGATATCAAATTACAGGTAAAAGCTCAATGTAACAAAACCTGCTGCTCCATATATCTCTTTCTAATGCTCTGTATAACCATCCCTATGCCTCATCCCAAAGCACCACATAACCCTCTCTATAGCTCCTCACATTACACCGCATAACCCTCTCTTATAGCTCCTCACATTACACCGCATAACCCTCTCTATAACTCCTCTAATTGCACCACATAACCCTCTCTATAGCTCCTCTCATTACACCACATAACCCTCTCTATAGCTCCTCTCATTACACCACATAACCCTCTCTATAGCTCCTCTCATTACACCCAATAACCCTCTCTATAGCTCCTCTCATTATATCACATAACCCTTTCTATAGCTCCTCTCATTACACCACATAACCCTCTCTATAACTCCTCTCATTGCACCGCATAACCCTCTCTATAGCTCCTCTCATTACACCGCATAACCCTCTCTATAGCTCCATTCATTACACCGCATAACCCTCTCTATAGCTCCTCTCATTGCACCGCATAACCCTCTCTATAGCTCCTCTCATTACACCGCATAACCCTCTCTATAGCTCCATTCATTACACCGCATAACCCTCTCTATAGCTCCTCTCATTACACTGCAAAACCCTCTCTATAGCTCCTCTCATTGCACCACATAAGCCTCTCTCTATAGCTCCTCTCATTACACCATGTAACCCTCTCTATAGCTCCTCTCATTACACAACATAACACTCTCTATAGCTCCTCACATTACACCACATAACCCTCTCTATAGCTCCTCACATTACACCACATAACCCTCTCTATAGCTCCTCTCATTACACCACATAACCCTCTCTATAGCTCCTCACATTACACCGCATAACCCTCTCTTATAGCTCCTCTCATTACACCACATAACCCTTTCTATAGCTCCTCTCATTACACCACATAACCCTCTCTATAGCTCATCTCATTGCACCACATAACCCTCTCTATAGCTCCTCTCATAACTGCATAACCCTCTCTATAGCTCCTCTCCTTGCACCACATAACCCTCTCTATAGCTCCTCTCATTACACCGCATAACCCTCTCTATAGCTCCTCTCATTACACTGCATAACCCTCTCTATAGCTCCTCTCATTGCACCACATAACCCTCTCTATAGCTCCTCTCATTACACCGCATAGCCCTCTCTTATAGATCCTCTCATTGCACCGCATAACCCTCTCTATAGCTCCTCTCATTGCACAGCATAACCCTTTCTATAGCTCCTCTCATTGCACAGCATAACCCTCTCTATAGCTCCTCTCATTACACCGCATAACCCTCTCTATAGCTCCTCTCATTGCACCGCATAACCCTCTCTATAGCTCCTCTCATTGCACCACATAACCCTCTCTATAGCTCCTCTCATTGCACCACATAACCCTCTCTATAGCTCCTCTCATTACACCACATAACCCTCTCTATAGCTCCTCTCATTACACCGCATAAACCTCTCTATAGCTCCTCTCATTGCACTGAATAACCCTCTCTTATAGCTCCTCTCATTGCACTGCATATGTTATTGGTTATTGGTAACTGAAGTAAATTGCTACAGCTATATATATATAGTGAAAGGTTGAAGATATCAAATTACAGGTAAAAGCTCAATGTAACAAAACCTGCTGCTCCATATATCTCTTTCTAATGCTCTGTATAACCATCCATATGCCTCATCCCATTGCAGCACATAACCCTCTCTATAGCTCCTCTCATTACACCACATAACCCTCTCTATAGCTCCTCTCATTGCACCGCATAACCCTCTCTTATAGCTCCTCTCATTGCACAACATAACCCTCTCTATAGCTCCTCACATTACACCGCATAACCCTCTCTATAGCTCCTCTCATTGCACCGCATAACCCTCTCTTATAGCTCCTCACATTACACCGCATAACCCTCTCTATAGCTCCTCTCATTACACCGCATAACCCTCTCTATAGCTCCTCTCATTACACCGCATAACCCTCTCTATAGCTCCTCTCATTACACCACATAACCCTCTCTATAGCTCCTCACATTACACCGCATAACCCTCTCTTATAGCTCCTCTCATTACACCGCATAACCCTCTCTATAGCTCCTCTCATTACACCACATAACCCTCTCTATAGCTCCTCACATTACACCACATAACCCTCTCTATAGCTCCTCTCATTGCACCGCAAAACCCTCTCTATAGCTCCTCACATTACACCGCATAACCCTCTCAATAGCTCCTCTAATTGCACCACATAACCCTCTCTATAGCTCCTCTCATTACACCACATAACCCTCTCTATAGCTCCTCTCATTACACCACATAACCCTCTCTATAGCTCCCCTCATTACACCGCATAACCCTCTCTATAGCTCCTCTCATTGCACCGTATAACCCTCTCTATAGCTCCTATCCTTACACCACATAACCCTCTCTATAACTCCTCTCATTACACTGCATAACCCTCTCTATAGCTCCTCTCATTACACCACATAACCCTCTCTATAACTCCTCTCATTACACTGCATAACCCTCTCTATAGCTCCTCTCATTGCACAGCATAACTATCTCTATAGCTCCTCTCATTGCACCACATAACCCTCTCTATAGCTCCTCTCATTACACCACATAACCCTCTCTATAGCTCCTCTCATTACACCACATAACCCTCTCTATAGCTCCTCTCATTACACTGAATAACCCTCTCTTATAGCTCCTCACATTACACCGCATAACCCTCTCTATAGCTCCATTCATTACACCGCATAACCCTCTCTATAGCTCCTCTCATTGCACCGCATAACCCTCTCTATAGCTCCTCTCATTACACCGCATAGTATAGTGAAAGGTTGAAGGTATCAAATTACAGGTAAAAGCTCAATGTAACAAAACCTGCTGCTCCATATATCTCTTTCTAATGCTCTGTATAACCATCCCTATGCCTCATCCCATTGCACCACATAACCCTCTCTATAGCTCCTCACATTACACCGCATAACCCTCTCTTATAGCTCCTCACATTACACCGCATAACCCTCTCTATAGCTCCTCTAATTGCACCACATAACCCTCTCTATAGCTCCTCTCATTACACCACATAACCCTCTCTATAGCTCCTCTCATTACACCTCATTACACCACATAACCCTCTCTATAGCTCCTCTCATTACACCCAATAACCCTCTCTATAGCTCCTCTCATTATATCACATAACCCTTTCTATAGCTCCTCTCATTACACCACATAACCCTCTCTATAACTCCTCTCATTGCACCGCATAACCCTCTCTATAGCTCCTCTCATTACACCGCATAACCCTCTCTATAGCTCCATTCATTACACCGCATAACCCTCTCTATAGCTCCTCTCATTGCACCGCATAACCCTCTCTATAGCTCCTCTCATTACACCGCATAACCCTCTCTATAGCTCCATTCATTACACCGCATAACCCTCTCTATAGCTCCTCTCATTACACTGCAAAACCCTCTCTATAGCTCCTCTCATTGCACCACATAAGCCTCTCTCTATAGCTCCTCTCATTACACCATGTAACCCTCTCTATAGCTCCTCTCATTACACAACATAACACTCTCTATAGCTCCTCACATTACACCACATAACCCTCTCTATAGCTCCTCACATTACACCACATAACCCTCTCTATAGCTCCTCTCATTACACCACATAACCCTCTCTATAGCTCCTCACATTACACCGCATAACCCTCTCTTATAGCTCCTCTCATTACACCACATAACCCTTTCTATAGCTCCTCTCATTACACCACATAACCCTCTCTATAGCTCATCTCATTGCACCACATAACCCTCTCTATAGCTCCTCTCATAACTGCATAACCCTCTCTATAGCTCCTCTCATTGCACCACATAACCCTCTCTATAGCTCCTCTCATTACACCGCATAACCCTCTCTATAGCTCCTCTCATTACACTGCATAACCCTCTCTATAGCTCCTCTCATTGCACCACATAACCCTCTCTATAGCTCCTCTCATTACACCGCATAGCCCTCTCTTATAGATCCTCTCATTGCACCGCATAACCCTCTCTATAGCTCCTCTCATTGCACAGCATAACCCTTTCTATAGCTCCTCTCATTGCACAGCATAACCCTCTCTATAGCTCCTCTCATTACACCGCATAACCCTCTCTATAGCTCCTCTCATTGCACCGCATAACCCTCTCTATAGCTCCTCTCATTGCACCACATAACCCTCTCTATAGCTCCTCTCATTGCACCACATAACCCTCTCTATAGCTCCTCTCATTACACCACATAACCCTCTCTATAGCTCCTCTCATTACACCGCATAACCCTCTCTATAGCTCCTCTCATTGCACTGAATAACCCTCTCTTATAGCTCCTCTCATTGCACTGCATATGTTATTGGTTATTGGTAACTGAAGTAAATTGCTACAGCTATATATATATAGTGAAAGGTTGAAGATATCAAATTACAGGTAAAAGCTCAATGTAACAAAACCTGCTGCTCCATATATCTCTTTCTAATGCTCTGTATAACCATCCCTATGCCTCATCCCATTGCACCACATAACCCTCTCTATAGCTCCTCACATTACACCGCATAACCCTCTCTTATAGCTCCTCACATTACACCGCATAACCCTCTCTATAGCTCCTCTAATTGCACCACATAACCCTCTCTATAGCTCCTCTCATTACACCACATAACCCTCTCTATAGCTCCTCTCATTACACCTCATTACACCACATAACCCTCTCTATAGCTCCTCTCATTACACCCAATAACCCTCTCTATAGCTCCTCTCATTATATCACATAACCCTTTCTATAGCTCCTCTCATTACACCACATAACCCTCTCTATAACTCCTCTCATTGCACCGCATAACCCTCTCTATAGCTCCTCTCATTACACCGCATAACCCTCTCTATAGCTCCATTCATTACACCACATAACCCTCTCTATAGCTCCTCTCATTGCACCGCATAACCCTCTCTATAGCTCCTCTCATTACACCGCATAACCCTCTCTATAGCTCCATTCATTACACCGCATAACCCTCTCTATAGCTCCTCTCATTACACTGCAAAACCCTCTCTATAGCTCCTCTCATTGCACCACATAAGCCTCTCTCTATAGCTCTTCTCATTACACCATGTAACCCTCTCTATAGCTCCTCTCATTACACAACATAACACTCTCTATAGCTCCTCACATTACACCACATAACCCTCTCTATAGCTCCTCACATAACACCACATAACCCTCTCTATAGCTCCTCTCATTACACCACATAACCCTCTCTATAGCTCCTCACATTACACCGCATAACCCTCTCTTATAGCTCCTCTCATTACACCACATAACCCTTTCTATAGCTCCTCTCATTACACCACATAACCCTCTCTATAGCTCATCTCATTGCACCACATAACCCTCTCTATAGCTCCTCTCATTGCACCACATAACCCTCTCTATAGCTCCTCTCATTACACCGCATAACCCTCTCTATAGCTCCTCACATTACACCGCATAACCCTCTCTATAGCTCCTCACATTACACCGCATAACCCTCTCTATAGCTCCTCACATTACACCACATAACCCTCTCTATAGCTCCTCTCATTGCACCACATAACCCTCTCTATAGTTCCTCTCATTACACCGCATAACCCTCTCTATAGCTCCTCTCATTGCACCACATAACCCTCTCTATAGCTCCTCTCATTGCACCACATAACCCTCCTTATAGCTCCTCTCATTACACCACATAACCCTCTCTATAGCTCCTCTCATAACTGCATAACCCTTTCTATAGCTCCTCTCATTACACCATATAACCCTCTCTATAGCTCCTCTCATTACACCACAAAACCCTCTCTATAGCTCCTCACATTACACCGCATAACCCTCTCTATAGCTCCTTTCATTGCACCGCATAACCCTCTCTATAGCTAATCTCATTGCACCGTATAACCCTCTCTATAGCTCCTCTCATTACACCGCATAACCCTCTCTATAGCTCCTCACATTACACCGCATAACCCTCTCTATAGCTCCTCTCATTACACCGCATAACCCTCTCTATAGCTCCTTTCATTGCACCGCATAACCCTCTCTATAGCTAATCTCATTGCACCGTATAACCCTCTCTATAGCTCCTCTCATAACACCGCATAACCCTCACTTATAGCTCCTCTCATTACATCGCATAACCCTCTCTATAGCTCCTCTCATTACACCGCATAACCCTCTCTATAGCTCCTATCATTACACCACATAATCCTCTCTATAACTCCTCTCATTACACCGTATTACCCTCTCTATAGCTCCTCTCATTACACCACATAACCCTCTCTATAGCTCCTCTAATTACACCACATAACCCTCTCTATAGCTCCTCTCATTGCACCGCATATCCCTCTCTATAGCTCCTCTCATTGCACCACATAACCCTCTCTATAGCTCCTCTCATTACAACGCATAACCCTCTCTTATAGCTCCACTCATTGCACCGCATAACCCTCCCTATAACTCCTCTCATTGCACCACATAACCCTCCCAATAACTCCTCTCATTGCCCTGCATAAACCTCACTATAACTCCTCTCATTGCACTGCATAAACCTCACTATAACTCCTCTTATTGCACCGCATAACCCTCTCTATAGCTCTTCTCATTACACCACATAACCCTCTCTATAGCTCCTCTCATTGCACCACATAACCCTCTCTATAGCTACTCTCATTACACCGCATAACCCTCTCTTATAGCTAATGTCATTGCACCGCATAACCCTCTCTATAGCTCCTCTCATTGCACCGCATAACCCTCTCTATAGCTACTCTCATTACACCGCATAACCCTCTCTTATAGCTCCTGTCATTGCACCGCATAACCCTCTCTATAGCTCCTCTCATTGCACCGCATAACCCTCTCTATAGCTCCTCTCATTACACCGCATAACCCTCTCTATAGCTCCTCTCATTGTACCACATAACCCTCTCTATAGCTCCTCTCATTGCACCGCATAACCCTCTCTATAGCTCCTCTCATTGCATCTAATAACCCTCTCTATAGCTCCTCTCATTACACCGCATAACCCTCTCTTATAGCTCCTTTCATTGCACTGCATAAACATCACTATAACTCCTCTTATTGCACTGCATAATCCTCACTATAACTCCTCTCATTGCACTGCATAAAACTCACTATAACTCCTCTTATTGCACTGCATAAACCTCCCTATAACTCCTCTCATTGCACTGCATAAACCTCACTATAACTCCTCTCATTGCACTGCATAAACCTCACTATAACTCCTCTTATTGCACTGCATAAACCTCACTATAACTCCTCTCATTGCACTGCATAAACCTCACTATAACTCCTCTCATTGCACTGCATAATCCTCACTATAACTCCTCTCATTGCACTGCATAAACCTCACTATAACTCCACTCATTGCACTGCATAACCCTCACTATAACTCCTCTCATTGCACTGCATAATCCTCACTATAACTCCTCTTATTGCACTGCATAAACCTCACTATAACTCCGCTTATTGCACTGCATAAACCTCATTATAACTCCTCTTATTGCACTGCATAATCCTCCCTATAACTCCTCTCATTGCACTGCATAAAACTCACTATAACTCATCTTATTGCACTGCATAAACCTCCCTATAATTCCTCTCATTGCACTGCATAAACCTCACTATAACTCCTCTCATTGCACTGCATAAACCTCACTATAACTCCTCTCATTGCACTGCATAAACCTCACTATAACTCCTCTCATTGCACTGCATAAACCTCACTATAACTCCTCTCATTGCACTGCATAATCCTCACTATAACTCCTCTCATTGCATTGCATAAACCTCACTATAACTCCTCTCATTGCACTGCATAACCCTCCCTATAACTCCTCTCGTTGCACTGCATAATCCTCACTATAACTCCTCTTATTGCACTGCATAAACCTCACTATAACTCCTCTCATTGCACTGCATAATCCTCACTATAACTCCTCTCATTGCACTGCATAACCCTCCCTATAACTCCTCTCATTGCACTGCATAACCCTCCCTATAACTCCTCTTATTGCACTGCATAATCCTCACTATAACTCCGCTTATTGCACTGCATAAAACTCATTATAACTCCTCTTATTGCACTGCATAATCCTCAATATAACTCCTCTTATTGCACTGTATAAACCTCACTATAACTCCTCTTATTGCACTGCATAAACCTCACTATAACTCCTCTCATTGCACTGCATAATCCTCACTATAACTCCTCTCATTGCACCGCATATCCCTCTCTATAGCTCCTCTCATTGCACCACATAACCCTCTCTATAGCTCCTCTCATTACAACGCATAACCCTCTCTTATAGCTCCACTCATTGCACTGCATAACCCTCCCTATAACTCCTCTCATTGCACCACATAACCCTCCCAATAACTCCTCTCATTGCCCTGCATAAACCTCACTATAACTCCTCTTATTGCACCGCATAACCCTCTCTATAGCTCTTCTCATTACACCACATAACCCTCTCTATAGCTCCTCTCATTGCACCACATAACCCTCTCTATAGCTACTCTCATTACACCGCATAACCCTCTCTTATAGCTCCTGTCATTGCACCGCATAACCCTCTCTATAGCTCCTCTCATTGCACTGCATAATCCTCACTATAACTCCTCTCATTGCATTGCATAAACCTCACTATAACTCCTCTCATTGCACTGCATAAACCTCCCTATAACTCCTCTCGTTGCACTGCATAATCCTCACTATAACTCCTCTTATTGCACTGCATAAACCTCACTATAACTCCTCTCATTGCACTGCATAATCCTCACTATAACTCCTCTCATTGCACTGCATAACCCTCCCTATAACTCCTCTCATTGCACTGCATAACCCTCCCTATAACTCCTCTTATTGCACTGCATAATCCTCACTATAACTCCGCTTATTGCACTGCATAAACCTCATTATAACTCCTCTTATTGCACTGCATAATCCTCAATATAACTCCTCTTATTGCACTGTATAAACCTCACTATAACTCCTCTTATTGCACTGCATAAACCTCACTATAACTCCTCTCATTGCACTGCATAATCCTCACTATAACTCCTCTCATTGCACCGCATATCCCTCTCTATAGCTCCTCTCATTGCACCACATAACCCTCTCTATAGCTCCTCTCATTACAACGCATAACCCTCTCTTATAGCTCCACTCATTGCACCGCATAACCCTCCCTATAACTCCTCTCATTGCACCACATAACCCTCCCAATAACTCCTCTCATTGCCCTGCATAAACCTCACTATAACTCCTCTTATTGCACCGCATAACCCTCTCTATAGCTCTTCTCATTACACCACATAACCCTCTCTATAGCTCCTCTCATTGCACCACATAACCCTCTCTATAGCTACTCTCATTACACCGCATAACCCTCTCTTATAGCTCCTGTCATTGCACCGCATAACCCTCTCTATAGCTCCTCTCATTGCACCGCATAACCCTCTCTATAGCTACTCTCATTACACCGCATAACCCTCTCTTATAGCTCCTGTCATTGCACCGCATAACCCTCTCTATAGCTCCTCTCATTGCACCGCATAACCCTCTCTATAGCTCCTCTCATTACACCGCATAACCCTCTCTATAGCTCCTCTCATTGCACCACATAACCCTCTCTATAGCTCCTCTCATTGCACCGCATAACCCTCTCTATAGCTCCTCTCATTGCATCTAATAACCCTCTCTATAGCTCCTCTCATTACACCGCATAACCCTCTCTTATAGCTCCTTTCATTGCACTGCATAAACATCACTATAACTCCTCTTATTGCACTGCATAATCCTCACTATAACTCCTCTCATTGCACTGCATAAAACTCACTATAACTCCTCTTATTGCACTGCATAATCCTCCCTATAACTCCTCTCATTGCACTGCATAAACCTCACTATAACTCCTCTCATTGCACTGCATAAACCTCACTATAACTCCTCTTATTGCACTGCATAAACCTCACTATAACTCCTCTCATTGCACTGCATAAACCTCACTATAACTCCTCTCATTGCACTGCATAATCCTCACTATAACTCCTCTCATTGCACTGCATAAACCTCACTATAACTCCTCTTATTGCACTGCATAAACCTGACTATAACTCCGCTTATTGCACTGAATAAACCTCATTATAACTCCTCTTATTGCACTGCATAATCCTCCCTATAACTCCTCTCATTGCACTGCATAAACCTCACTATAACTCCTCTCATTGCACTGCATAAACCTCACTATAACTCATCTTATTGCACTGCATAAACCTCCCTATAATTCCTCTCATTGCACTGCATAAACCTCACTATAACTCCTCTCATTGCACTGCATAAACCTCACTATAACTCCTCTCATTGCACTGCATAAACCTCACTATAACTCCTCTCATTGCACTGCATAAACCTCACTATAATTCCTCTCATTGCACTGCATAATCCTCACTTTAACTCCTCTCATTGCATTGCATAAACCTCACTATAACTCCTCTCGTTGCACTGCATAACCCTCCCTATAACTCCTCTCGTTGCACTGCATAATCCTCACTATAACTCCTCTTATTGCACTGCATAAACCTCACTATAACTCCTCTCATTGCACTGCATAATCCTCACTATAACTCCTCTCATTGCACTGCATAACCCTCACTATAACTCCTCTCATTGCACTGCATAAACCTCACTATAACTCCTCTCATTGCACTGCATAATCCTCACTATAACTCCTCTCATTGCACTGCATAAACCTCACTATAACTCCACTCATTGCACTGCATAACCCTCACTATAACTCCTCTCATTGCACTGCATAATCCTCACTATAACTCCTCTTATTGCACTGCATAAACCTCACTATAACTCCGCTTATTGCACTGCATAAACCTCATTATAACTCCTCTTATTGCACTGCATAATCCTCCCTATAACTCCTCTCATTGCACTGCATAAACCTCACTATAACTCCTCTCATTGCACTGCATAAAACTCACTATAACTCATCTTATTGCACTGCATAAACCTCCCTATAATTCCTCTCATTGCACTGCATAAACCTCACTATAACTCCTCTCATTGCACTGCATAAACCTCACTATAACTCCTCTCATTGCACTGCATAAACCTCACTATAACTCCTCTCATTGCACTGCATAAACCTCACTATAATTCCTCTCATTGCACTGCATAATCCTCACTATAACTCCTCTCATTGCATTGCATAAACCTCACTATAACTCCTCTCATTGCACTGCATAACCCTCCCTATAACTCCTCTCGTTGCACTGCATAATCCTCACTATAACTCCTCTTATTGCACTGCATAAACCTCACTATAACTCCTCTCATTGCACTGCATAATCCTCACTATAACTCCTCTCATTGCACTGCATAACCCTCCCTATAACTCCTCTCATTGCACTGCATAACCCTCCCTATAACTCCTCTTATTGCACTGCATAATCCTCACTATAACTCCGCTTATTGCACTGCATAAACCTCATTATAACTCCTCTTATTGCACTGCATAATCCTCAATATAACTCCTCTTATTGCACTGTATAAACCTCACTATAACTCCTCTTATTGCACTGCATAAACCTCACTATAACTCCTCTCATTGCACTGCATAATCCTCACTATAACTCCTCTCATTGCACCGCATATCCCTCTCTATAGCTCCTCTCATTGCACCACATAACCCTCTCTATAGCTCCTCTCATTACAACGCATAACCCTCTCTTATAGCTCCACTCATTGCACTGCATAACCCTCCCTATAACTCCTCTCATTGCACCACATAACCCTCCCAATAACTCCTCTCATTGCCCTGCATAAACCTCACTATAACTCCTCTTATTGCACCGCATAACCCTCTCTATAGCTCTTCTCATTACACCACATAACCCTCTCTATAGCTCCTCTCATTGCACCACATAACCCTCTCTATAGCTACTCTCATTACACCGCATAACCCTCTCTTATAGCTCCTGTCATTGCACCGCATAACCCTCTCTATAGCTCCTCTCATTGCACTGCATAATCCTCACTATAACTCCTCTCATTGCATTGCATAAACCTCACTATAACTCCTCTCATTGCACTGCATAACCCTCCCTATAACTCCTCTCGTTGCACTGCATAATCCTCACTATAACTCCTCTTATTGCACTGCATAAACCTCACTATAACTCCTCTCATTGCACTGCATAATCCTCACTATAACTCCTCTCATTGCACTGCATAACCCTCCCTATAACTCCTCTCATTGCACTGCATAACCCTCCCTATAACTCCTCTTATTGCACTGCATAATCCTCACTATAACTCCGCTTATTGCACTGCATAAACCTCATTATAACTCCTCTTATTGCACTGCATAATCCTCAATATAACTCCTCTTATTGCACTGTATAAACCTCACTATAACTCCTCTTATTGCACTGCATAAACCTCACTATAACTCCTCTCATTGCACTGCATAATCCTCACTATAACTCCTCTCATTGCACCGCATATCCCTCTCTATAGCTCCTCTCATTGCACCACATAACCCTCTCTATAGCTCCTCTCATTACAACGCATAACCCTCTCTTATAGCTCCACTCATTGCACCGCATAACCCTCCCTATAACTCCTCTCATTGCACCACATAACCCTCCCAATAACTCCTCTCATTGCCCTGCATAAACCTCACTATAACTCCTCTTATTGCACCGCATAACCCTCTCTATAGCTCTTCTCATTACACCACATAACCCTCTCTATAGCTCCTCTCATTGCACCACATAACCCTCTCTATAGCTACTCTCATTACACCGCATAACCCTCTCTTATAGCTCCTGTCATTGCACCGCATAACCCTCTCTATAGCTCCTCTCATTGCACCGCATAACCCTCTCTATAGCTACTCTCATTACACCGCATAACCCTCTCTTATAGCTCCTGTCATTGCACCGCATAACCCTCTCTATAGCTCCTCTCATTGCACCGCATAACCCTCTCTATAGCTCCTCTCATTACACCGCATAACCCTCTCTATAGCTCCTCTCATTGCACCACATAACCCTCTCTATAGCTCCTCTCATTGCACCGCATAACCCTCTCTATAGCTCCTCTCATTGCATCTAATAACCCTCTCTATAGCTCCTCTCATTACACCGCATAACCCTCTCTTATAGCTCCTTTCATTGCACTGCATAAACATCACTATAACTCCTCTTATTGCACTGCATAATCCTCACTATAACTCCTCTCATTGCACTGCATAAAACTCACTATAACTCCTCTTATTGCACTGCATAAACCTCCCTATAACTCCTCTCATTGCACTGCATAAACCTCACTATAACTCCTCTCATTGCACTGCATAAACCTCACTATAACTCCTCTTATTGCACTGCATAAACCTCACTATAACTCCTCTCATTGCACTGCATAAACCTCACTATAACTCCTCTCATTGCACTGCATAATCCTCACTATAACTCCTCTCATTGCACTGCATAAACCTCACTATAACTCCTCTTATTGCACTGCATAAACCTGACTATAACTCCGCTTATTGCACTGAATAAACCTCATTATAACTCCTCTTATTGCACTGCATAATCCTCCCTATAACTCCTCTCATTGCACTGCATAAACCTCACTATAACTCCTCTCATTGCACTGCATAAACCTCCCTATAACTCATCTTATTGCACTGCATAAACCTCCCTATAATTCCTCTCATTGCACTGCATAAACCTCACTATAACTCCTCTCATTGCACTGCATAAACCTCACTATAACTCCTCTCATTGCACTGCATAAACCTCACTATAACTCCTCTCATTGCACTGCATAAACCTCACTATAATTCCTCTCATTGCACTGCATAATCCTCACTATAACTCCTCTCATTGCATTGCATAAACCTCACTATAACTCCTCTCGTTGCACTGCATAACCCTCCCTATAACTCCTCTCGTTGCACTGCATAATCCTCACTATAACTCCTCTTATTGCACTGCATAAACCTCACTATAACTCCTCTCATTGCACTGCATAATCCTCACTATAACTCCTCTCATTGCACTGCATAACCCTCCCTATAACTCCTCTCATTGCACTGCATAACCCTCCCTATAACTCCTCTTATTGCACTGCATAATAATCACTATAACTCCGCTTATTGCACTGCATAAACCTCATTATAACTCCTCTTATTGCACTGCATAATCCTCAATATAACTCCTCTTATTGCACTGCATAAACCTCACTATAACTCCTCTTATTGCACTGCATAAACCTCACTATAACTCCTCTCATTGCACTGCATAATCCTCACTATAACTCCTCTCATTGCACTGCATAACCCTCCCTATAACTCCTCTCATTGCACTGCATAATCCTCACTATAACTCCTCTCATTGCACTGCATAATCCTCACTATAACTCCTCTTATTGCACTGCATAAACCTCACTATAACTCCTCTTATTGCACTGCATAACCCTCACTATAACTCCTCTCATTGCACTGCATAAACCTCACTATAATTCCTCTCATTGCACTGCATAATCCTCACTATAACTCCTCTTATTGCATTGCATAAACCTCACTATAACTCCTCTCGTTGCACTGCATAACCCTCCCTATAACTCCTCTCGTTGCACTGCATAATCCTCACTATAACTCCTCTTATTGCACTGCATAAACCTCACTATAACTCCTCTCATTGCACTGCATAATCCTCACTATAACTCCTCTCATTGCACTGCATAACCCTCCCTATAACTCCTCTCATTGCACTGCATAACCCTCCCTATAACTCCTCTTATTGCACTGCATAATCCTCACTATAACTCCTCTTATTGCACTGCATAAACCTCATTATAACTCCTCTTATTGCACTGCATAATCCTCAATATAACTCCTCTTATTGCACTGCATAAACCTCACTATAACTCCTCTTATTGCACTGCATAAACCTCACTATAACTCCTCTCATTGCACTGCATAATCCTCACTATAACTCCTCTCATTGCACTGCATAACCCTCCCTATAACTCCTCTCATTGCACTGCATAATCCTCACTATAACTCCTCTCATTGCACTGCATAATCCTCACTATAACTCCTCTTATTGCACTGCATAAACCTCACTATAACTCCTCTCATTGCACTGCATAACCCTCACTATAACTCCTCTCATTGCACTGCATAACCCTCCCTATAACTCCTCTCATTGCACTGCATAATCCTCACTATAACTCCTCTCATTGCACTGCATAATCCTCACTATAACTCCTCTCATTGCACTGCATAATCCTCACTATAACTCCTCTCATTGCACCGTATAACCCTCCCTATAACTCCTCTCATTGCACTGCATAAACCTCCCTATAACTCCTCTCATTGCACTGCATAAACCTCACTATAACTCCTCTTATTGCACTGCATAAACCTCCCTATAACTCCTCTCATTGCACTGCATAAACCTCACTATAACTCCTCTCATTGCACTGCATAAACCTCACTATAACTCCTCTTATTGCACTGCATAAACCTCACTATAACTCCTCTCATTGCACTGCATAAACCTCACTATAACTCCTCTCATTGCACTGCATAATCCTCACTATAACTCCTCTCATTGCACTGCATAAACCTCACTATAACTCCTCTCATTGCACTGCATAACCCTCCCTATAACTCCTCTCATTGCACTGCATAATCCTCACTATAACTCCTCTCATTGCATTGCATAAACCTCACTATAATTCCTCTCATTGCACTGCATAATCCTCACTATAACTCCTCTCATTGCATTGCATAAACCTCACTATAACTCCTCTCATTGCACTGCATAATCCTCACTATAACTCCTCTTATTGCATTGCATAAACCTCACTATAACTCCTCTCATTGCACTGCATAACCCTCCCTATAACTCCTCTCATTGCACTGCATAATCCTCACTATAACTCCTCTTATTGCACTGCATAAACCTCACTATAACTCCTCTCATTGCACTGCATAAACCTCATTATAACTCCTCTTATTGCACTGCATAATCCTCACTATAACTCCTCTTATTGCACTGCATAAACCTCACTATAACTCCTCTTATTGCACTGCATAAACCTCACTATAACTCCTCTTATTGCACTGCATAAACCTCACTATAACTCCTCTCATTGCACTGCATAACCCTCCCTATAACTCCTCTCATTGCACTGCATAATCCTCACTATAACTCCTCTTATTGCACTGCATAATCCTCACTATAACTCCTCTTATTGCACTGCATAAACCTCACTATAACTCCTCTTATTGCACTGCATAATCCTCACTATAACTCCTCTTATTGCACTGCATAAACCTCACTATAACTCCTCTTATTGCACTGCATAAACCTCACTATAACTCCTCTTATTGCACTGCATAACCCTCACTATAACTCCTCTCATTGCACTGCATAATCCTCACTATAACTCCTCTCATTGCACTGCATAATCCTCACTATAACTCCTCTCATTGCACTGCATAATCCTCACTATAACTCCTCTTATTGCACTGCATAATCCTCACTATAACTCCTCTTATTGTACTGAATAATCCTCACTATAACTCCTCTTATTGCACTGCATAAACCTCACTATAACTCCTCTTATTGCACTGCATAAACCTCCCTATAACTCCTCTCATTGCACTGCATAAACCTCACTATAACTCCTCTCATTGCACTGCATAAACCTCGCTATAACTCCTCTCATTGCACTGCATAAACCTCACTATAACTCCTCTCATTGCACTACATAAACCTCACTATAATTCCTCTCATTGCACTGCATAATCCTCACTATAACTCCTCTCATTGCATTGCATAAACCTCACTATAACTCCTCTCATTGCACTGCATAACCCTCCCTATAACTCCTCTCGTTGCACTGCATAATCCTCACTATAACTCCTCTTATTGCACTGCATAAACCTCACTATAACTCCTCTCATTGCACTGCATAATCCTCACTATAACTCCTCTCATTGCACTGCATAACCCTCCCTATAACTCCTCTCATTGCACTGCATAACCCTCCCTATAACTCCTCTTATTGCACTGCATAATCCTCACTATAACTCCTCTTATTGCACTGCATAAACCTCATTATAACTCCTCTTATTGCACTGCATAATCCTCACTATAACTCCTCTTATTGCACTGCATAAACCTCACTATAACTCCTCTTATTGCACTGCATAAACCTCACTATAACTCCTCTTATTGCACTGCATAACCCTCACTATAACTCCTCTCATTGCACTGCATAATCCTCACTATAACTCCTCTCATTGCACTGCATAATCCTCACTATAACTCCTCTCATTGCACTGCATAATCCTCACTATAACTCCTCTTATTGCACTGCATAATCCTCACTATAAATCCTCTTATTGCACTGCATAAACCTCACTATAACTCCTCTTATTGCACTGCATAAACCTCATTATAACTCCTCTTATTGCACTGCATAATCCTCACTATAAATCCTCTTATTGCACTGCATAAACCTCACTATAACTCCTCTCATTGCACTGCATAAACCTCACTATAACTCCTCTTATTGCACTGCATAACCCTCACTATAACTCCTCTCATTGCACTGCATAACCCTCCCTATAACTCCTCTCATTGCACTGCATAATCCTCACTATAACTCCTCTCATTGCACTGCATAATCCTCACTATAACTCCTCTCATTGCACTGCATAACCCTCCCTATAACTCCTCTCATTGCACTGCATAATCCTCACTATAACTCCTCTCATTGCACTGCATAATCCTCACTATAACTCCTCTCATTGCACTGCATAATCCTCACTATAACTCCTCTCATTGCACTGCATAATCCTCACTATAACTCCTCTCATTGCACTGCATAAACCTCACTATAACTCCTCTCATTGCACCGTATAACCCTCCCTATAACTCCTCTCATTGCACTGCATAAACCTCACTATAACTCCTCTTATTGCACTGCATAAACCTCACTATAACTCCTCTTATTGCACTGCATAACCCTCACTATAACTCCTCTCATTGCACTGCATAACCCTCCCTATAACTCCTCTCATTGCACTGCATAATCCTCACTATAACTCCTCTCATTGCACCGCATACCCTCTCTATAACTCCTCTCATTGCACTGCATAAACCTCATCCTCTTATTGCACTGCATAAACCTCACTATAACTCCTCTCATTGCACTGCATAAACCTCACTATAACTCCTCTCATTGCACTGCATAATCCTCACTATAACTCCTCTCATTGCACTGCATAACCCTCCCTATAACTCCTCTCATTGCACTGCATAATCCTCACTATAACTCCTCTCATTGCACTGCATAATCCTCACTATAACTCCTCTCATTGCACTGCATAAACCTTACTATAACTCCTTTCATTGCACTGCATAATCCTCACTATAACTCCTCTCATTGCACTGCATAAACCTCACTATAACTCCTCTTATTGCACTGCATAATCCTCACTATAACTCCTCTTATTGCATTGCATAATCCTCACTATAACTCCTCTTATTGCACTGCATAAACCTCACTATAACTCCTCTCATTGCACTGCATAATCCTCACTATAACTCCTCTCATTGCACTGCATAATCCTCACTATAACTCCTCTCATTGCACTGCATAATCCTCACTATAACTCCTCTCATTGCACTGCATAATCCTCACTATAACTCCTCTTATTGCACTGCATAATCCTCACTATAACTCCTCTTATTGTACTGAATAATCCTCACTATAACTCCTCTTATTGCACTGCATAAACCTCACTATAACTCCTCTTATTGCACTGCATAAACCTCCCTATAACTCCTCTCATTGCACTGCATAAACCTCACTATAACTCCTCTCATTGCACTGCATAAACCTCACTATAACTCCTCTCATTGCACTGCATAAACCTCACTATAACTCCTCTCATTGCACTGCATAAACCTCACTATAATTCCTCTCATTGCACTGCATAATCCTCACTATAACTCCTCTCATTGCATTGCATAAACCTCACTATAACTCCTCTCATTGCACTGCATAACCCTCCCTATAACTCCTCTCGTTGCACTGCATAATCCTCACTATAACTCCTCTCATTGCACTGCATAAACCTCACTATAACTCCTCTCATTGCACTGCATAATCCTCACTATAACTCCTCTCATTGCACTGCATAATCCTCACTATAACTCCTCTCATTGCACTGCATAACCCTCCCTATAACTCCTCTCATTGCACTGCATAACCCTCCCTATAACTCCTCTTATTGCACTGCATAATCCTCACTATAACTCCTCTTATTGCACTGCATAAACCTCATTATAACTCCTCTTATTGCACTGCATAATCCTCACTATAACTCCTCTTATTGCACTGCATAAACCTCACTATAACTCCTCTTATTGCACTGCATAAACCTCACTATAACTCCTTTTATTGCACTGCATAACCCTCACTATAACTCCTCTCATTGCACTGCATAATCCTCACTATAACTCCTCTCATTGCACTGCATAATCCTCAATATAACTCCTCTCATTGCACTGCATAATCCTCACTATAACTCCTCTTATTGCACTGCATAATCCTCACTATAAATCCTCTTATTGCACTGCATAAACCTCACTATAACTCCTCTTATTGCACTGCATAAACCTCATTATAACTCCTCTTATTGCACTGCATAATCCTCACTATAAATCCTCTTATTGCACTGCATAAACCTCACTATAACTCCTCTTATTGCACTGCATAAACCTCACTATAACTCCTCTTATTGCACTGCATAACCCTCACTATAACTCCTCTCATTGCACTGCATAACCCTCCCTATAACTCCTCTCATTGCACTGCATAATCCTCACTATAACTCCTCTCATTGCACTGCATAATCCTCACTATAACTCCTCTCATTGCACTGCATAATCCTCACTATAACTCCTCTCATTGCACTGCATAACCCTCCCTATAACTCCTCTCATTGCACTGCATAATCCTCACTATAACTCCTCTCATTGCACTGCATAATCCTCACTATAACTCCTATCATTGCACTGCATAATCCTCACTATAACTCCTCTCATTGCACTGCATAATCCTCACTATAACTCCTCTTATTGCACTGCATAAACCTCACTATAACTCCTCTCATTGCACTGCATAATCCTCACTATAACTCCTCTCATTGCACCGCATATCCCTCTCTATAGCTCCTCTCATTGCACCACATAACCCTCTCTATAGCTCCTCTCATTACAACGCATAACCCTCTCTTATAGCTCCACTCATTGCACCGCATAACCCTCCCTATAACTCCTCTCATTGCACCACATAACCCTCCCAATAACTCCTCTCATTGCCCTGCATAAACCTCACTATAACTCCTCTTATTGCACCGCATAACCCTCTCTATAGCTCTTCTCATTACACCACATAACCCTCTCTATAGCTCCTCTCATTGCACCACATAACCCTCTCTATAGCTACTCTCATTACACCGCATAACCCTCTCTTATAGCTCCTGTCATTGCACCGCATAACCCTCTCTATAGCTCCTCTCATTGCACCGCATAACCCTCTCTATAGCTACTCTCATTACACCGCATAACCCTCTCTTATAGCTCCTGTCATTGCACCGCATAACCCTCTCTATAGCTCCTCTCATTGCACCGCATAACCCTCTCTATAGCTCCTCTCATTACACCGCATAACCCTCTCTATAGCTCCTCTCATTGCACCACATAACCCTCTCTATAGCTCCTCTCATTGCACCGCATAACCCTCTCTATAGCTCCTCTCATTGCATCTAATAACCCTCTCTATAGCTCCTCTCATTACACCGCATAACCCTCTCTTATAGCTCCTTTCATTGCACTGCATAAACATCACTATAACTCCTCTTATTGCACTGCATAATCCTCACTATAACTCCTCTCATTGCACTGCATAAAACTCACTATAACTCCTCTTATTGCACTGCATAAACCTCCCTATAACTCCTCTCATTGCACTGCATAAACCTCACTATAACTCCTCTCATTGCACTGCATAAACCTCACTATAACTCCTCTTATTGCACTGCATAAACCTCACTATAACTCCTCTCATTGCACTGCATAAACCTCACTATAACTCCTCTCATTGCACTGCATAATCCTCACTATAACTCCTCTCATTGCACTGCATAAACCTCACTATAACTCCTCTTATTGCACTGCATAAACCTGACTATAACTCCGCTTATTGCACTGAATAAACCTCATTATAACTCCTCTTATTGCACTGCATAATCCTCCCTATAACTCCTCTCATTGCACTGCATAAACCTCACTATAACTCCTCTCATTGCACTGCATAAACCTCCCTATAACTCATCTTATTGCACTGCATAAACCTCCCTATAATTCCTCTCATTGCACTGCATAAACCTCACTATAACTCCTCTCATTGCACTGCATAAACCTCACTATAACTCCTCTCATTGCACTGCATAAACCTCACTATAACTCCTCTCATTGCACTGCATAAACCTCACTATAACTCCTCTCATTGCACTGCATAATCCTCACTATAACTCCTCTCATTGCATTGCATAAACCTCACTATAACTCCTCTCGTTGCACTGCATAACCCTCCCTATAACTCCTCTCGTTGCACTGCATAATCCTCACTATAACTCCTCTTATTGCACTGCATAAACCTCACTATAACTCCTCTCATTGCACTGCATAATCCTCACTATAACTCCTCTCATTGCACTGCATAACCCTCCCTATAACTCCTCTCATTGCACTGCATAACCCTCCCTATAACTCCTCTTATTGCACTGCATAATAATCACTATAACTCCGCTTATTGCACTGCATAAACCTCATTATAACTCCTCTTATTGCACTGCATAATCCTCAATATAACTCCTCTTATTGCACTGCATAAACCTCACTATAACTCCTCTTATTGCACTGCATAAACCTCACTATAACTCCTCTCATTGCACTGCATAATCCTCACTATAACTCCTCTCATTGCACTGCATAACCCTCCCTATAACTCCTCTCATTGCACTGCATAATCCTCACTATAACTCCTCTCATTGCACTGCATAATCCTCACTATAACTCCTCTTATTGCACTGCATAAACCTCACTATAACTCCTCTTATTGCACTGCATAACCCTCACTATAACTCCTCTCATTGCACTGCATAAACCTCACTATAATTCCTCTCATTGCACTGCATAATCCTCACTATAACTCCTCTTATTGCATTGCATAAACCTCACTATAACTCCTCTCGTTGCACTGCATAACCCTCCCTATAACTCCTCTCGTTGCACTGCATAATCCTCACTATAACTCCTCTTATTGCACTGCATAAACCTCACTATAACTCCTCTCATTGCACTGCATAATCCTCACTATAACTCCTCTCATTGCACTGCATAACCCTCCCTATAACTCCTCTCATTGCACTGCATAACCCTCCCTATAACTCCTCTTATTGCACTGCATAATCCTCACTATAACTCCGCTTATTGCACTGCATAAACCTCATTATAACTCCTCTTATTGCACTGCATAATCCTCAATATAACTCCTCTTATTGCACTGCATAAACCTCACTATAACTCCTCTTATTGCACTGCATAAACCTCACTATAACTCCTCTCATTGCACTGCATAATCCTCACTATAACTCCTCTCATTGCACTGCATAACCCTCCCTATAACTCCTCTCATTGCACTGCATAATCCTCACTATAACTCCTCTCATTGCACTGCATAATCCTCACTATAACTCCTCTTATTGCACTGCATAAACCTCACTATAACTCCTCTCATTGCACTGCATAACCCTCACTATAACTCCTCTCATTGCACTGCATAACCCTCCCTATAACTCCTCTCATTGCACTGCATAATCCTCACTATAACTCCTCTCATTGCACTGCATAATCCTCACTATAACTCCTCTCATTGCACTGCATAATCCTCACTATAACTCCTCTCATTGCACCGTATAACCCTCCCTATAACTCCTCTCATTGCACTGCATAAACCTCCCTATAACTCCTCTCATTGCACTGCATAAACCTCACTATAACTCCTCTTATTGCACTGCATAAACCTCCCTATAACTCCTCTCATTGCACTGCATAAACCTCACTATAACTCCTCTCATTGCACTGCATAAACCTCACTATAACTCCTCTTATTGCACTGCATAAACCTCACTATAACTCCTCTCATTGCACTGCATAAACCTCACTATAACTCCTCTCATTGCACTGCATAATCCTCACTATAACTCCTCTCATTGCACTGCATAAACCTCACTATAACTCCTCTCATTGCACTGCATAACCCTCCCTATAACTCCTCTCATTGCACTGCATAATCCTCACTATAACTCCTCTCATTGCATTGCATAAACCTCACTATAATTCCTCTCATTGCACTGCATAATCCTCACTATAACTCCTCTCATTGCATTGCATAAACCTCACTATAACTCCTCTCATTGCACTGCATAATCCTCACTATAACTCCTCTTATTGCATTGCATAAACCTCACTATAACTCCTCTCATTGCACTGCATAACCCTCCCTATAACTCCTCTCATTGCACTGCATAATCCTCACTATAACTCCTCTTATTGCACTGCATAAACCTCACTATAACTCCTCTCATTGCACTGCATAAACCTCATTATAACTCCTCTTATTGCACTGCATAATCCTCACTATAACTCCTCTTATTGCACTGCATAAACCTCACTATAACTCCTCTTATTGCACTGCATAAACCTCACTATAACTCCTCTTATTGCATTGCATAAACCTCACTATAACTCCTCTCATTGCACTGCATAACCCTCCCTATAACTCCTCTCATTGCACTGCATAATCCTCACTATAACTCCTCTTATTGCACTGCATAATCCTCACTATAACTCCTCTTATTGCACTGCATAAACCTCATTATAACTCCTCTTATTGCACTGCATAATCCTCACTATAACTCCTCTTATTGCACTGCATAAACCTCACTATAACTCCTCTTATTGCACTGCATAAACCTCACTATAACTCCTCTTATTGCACTGCATAACCCTCACTATAACTCCTCTCATTGCACTGCATAATCCTCACGATAACTCCTCTCATTGCACTGCATAATCCTCACTATAACTCCTCTCATTGCACTGCATAATCCTCACTATAACTCCTCTTATTGCACTGCATAATCCTCACTATAACTCCTCTTATTGTACTGAATAATCCTCACTATAACTCCTCTTATTGCACTGCATAAACCTCACTATAACTCCTCTTATTGCACTGCATAAACCTCCCTATAACTCCTCTCATTGCACTGCATAAACCTCACTATAACTCCTCTCATTGCACTGCATAAACCTCGCTATAACTCCTCTCATTGCACTGCATAAACCTCACTATAACTCCTCTCATTGCACTACATAAACCTCACTATAATTCCTCTCATTGCACTGCATAATCCTCACTATAACTCCTCTCATTGCATTGCATAAACCTCACTATAACTCCTCTCATTGCACTGCATAACCCTCCCTATAACTCCTCTCGTTGCACTGCATAATCCTCACTATAACTCCTCTTATTGCACTGCATAAACCTCACTATAACTCCTCTCATTGCACTGCATAATCCTCACTATAACTCCTCTCATTGCACTGCATAACCCTCCCTATAACTCCTCTCATTGCACTGCATAACCCTCCCTATAACTCCTCTTATTGCACTGCATAATCCTCACTATAACTCCTCTTATTGCACTGCATAAACCTCATTATAACTCCTCTTATTGCACTGCATAATCCTCACTATAACTCCTCTTATTGCACTGCATAAACCTCACTATAACTCCTCTTATTGCACTGCATAAACCTCACTATAACTCCTCTTATTGCACTGCATAACCCTCACTATAACTCCTCTCATTGCACTGCATAATCCTCACTATAACTCCTCTCATTGCACTGCATAATCCTCAATATAACTCCTCTCATTGCACTGCATAATCCTCACTATAACTCCTCTTATTGCACTGCATAATCCTCACTATAAATCCTCTTATTGCACTGCATAAACCTCACTATAACTCCTCTTATTGCACTGCATAAACCTCATTATAACTCCTCTTATTGCACTGCATAATCCTCACTATAAATCCTCTTATTGCACTGCATAAACCTCACTATAACTCCTCTTATTGCACTGCATAAACCTCACTATAACTCCTCTTATTGCACTGCATAACCCTCACTATAACTCCTCTCATTGCACTGCATAACCCTCCCTATAACTCCTCTCATTGCACTGCATAATCCTCACTATAACTCCTCTCATTGCACTGCATAATCCTCACTATAACTCCTCTCATTGCACTGCATAACCCTCCCTATAACTCCTCTCATTGCACTGCATAATCCTCACTATAACTCCTCTCATTGCACTGCATAATCCTCACTATAACTCCTCTCATTGCACTGCATAATCCTCACTATAACTCCTCTCATTGCACTGCATAATCCTCACTATAACTCCTCTCATTGCACTGCATAAACCTCACTATAACTCCTCTCATTGCACCGTATAACCCTCCCTATAACTCCTCTCATTGCACTGCATAAACCTCACTATAACTCCTCTTATTGCACTGCATAAACCTCACTATAACTCCTCTTATTGCACTGCATAACCCTCACTATAACTCCTCTCATTGCACTGCATAACCCTCCCTATAACTCCTCTCATTGCACTGCATAATCCTCACTATAACTCCTCTCATTGCACCGCATACCCTCTCTATAACTCCTCTCATTGCACTGCATAAACCTCATCCTCTTATTGCACTGCATAAACCTCACTATAACTCCTCTCATTGCACTGCATAAACCTCACTATAACTCCTCTCATTGCACTGCATAATCCTCACTATAACTCCTCTCATTGCACTGCATAACCCTCCCTATAACTCCTCTCATTGCACTGCATAATCCTCACTATAACTCCTCTCATTGCACTGCATAATCCTCACTATAACTCCTCTCATTGCACTGCATAAACCTTACTATAACTCCTTTCATTGCACTGCATAATCCTCACTATAACTCCTCTCATTGCACTGCATAAACCTCACTATAACTCCTCTTATTGCACTGCATAATCCTCACTATAACTCCTCTTATTGCATTGCATAATCCTCACTATAACTCCTCTTATTGCACTGCATAAACCTCACTATAACTCCTCTCATTGCACTGCATAATCCTCACTATAACTCCTCTCATTGCACTGCATAATCCTCACTATAACTCCTCTCATTGCACTGCATAATCCTCACTATAACTCCTCTCATTGCACTGCATAATCCTCACTATAACTCCTCTTATTGCACTGCATAATCCTCACTATAACTCCTCTTATTGTACTGAATAATCCTCACTATAACTCCTCTTATTGCACTGCATAAACCTCACTATAACTCCTCTTATTGCACTGCATAAACCTCACTATAACTCCTCTCATTGCACTGCATAAACCTCACTATAACTCCTCTCATTGCACTGCATAAACCTCACTATAACTCCTCTCATTGCACTGCATAAACCTCACTATAACTCCTCTCATTGCACTGCATAAACCTCACTATAATTCCTCTCATTGCACTGCATAATCCTCACTATAACTCCTCTCATTGCATTGCATAAACCTCACTATAACTCCTCTCATTGCACTGCATAACCCTCCCTATAACTCCTCTCGTTGCACTGCATAATCCTCACTATAACTCCTCTCATTGCACTGCATAAACCTCACTATAACTCCTCTCATTGCACTGCATAATCCTCACTATAACTCCTCTCATTGCACTGCATAATCCTCACTATAACTCCTCTCATTGCACTGCATAACCCTCCCTATAACTCCTCTCATTGCACTGCATAACCCTCCCTATAACTCCTCTTATTGCACTGCATAATCCTCACTATAACTCCTCTTATTGCACTGCATAAACCTCATTATAACTCCTCTTATTGCACTGCATAATCCTCACTATAACTCCTCTTATTGCACTGCATAAACCTCACTATAACTCCTCTTATTGCACTGCATAAACCTCACTATAACTCCTTTTATTGCACTGCATAACCCTCACTATAACTCCTCTCATTGCACTGCATAATCCTCACTATAACTCCTCTCATTGCACTGCATAATCCTCAATATAACTCCTCTCATTGCACTGCATAATCCTCACTATAACTCCTCTTATTGCACTGCATAATCCTCACTATAAATCCTCTTATTGCACTGCATAAACCTCACTATAACTCCTCTTATTGCACTGCATAAACCTCATTATAACTCCTCTTATTGCACTGCATAATCCTCACTATAAATCCTCTTATTGCACTGCATAAACCTCACTATAACTCCTCTTATTGCACTGCATAAACCTCACTATAACTCCTCTTATTGCACTGCATAACCCTCACTATAACTCCTCTCATTGCACTGCATAACCCTCCCTATAACTCCTCTCATTGCACTGCATAATCCTCACTATAACTCCTCTCATTGCACTGCATAATCCTCACTATAACTCCTCTCATTGCACTGCATAAACCTCACTATAACTCCTCTCATTGCACTGCATAACCCTCCCTATAACTCCTCTCATTGCACTGCATAATCCTCACTATAACTCCTCTCATTGCACTGCATAATCCTCACTATAACTCCTATCATTGCACTGCATAATCCTCACTATAACTCCTCTCATTGCACTGCATAATCCTCACTATAACTCCTCTCATTGCACTGCATAAACCTCACTATAACTCCTCTCATTGCACCGTATAACCCTCCCTATAACTCCTCTCATTGCACTGCATAAACCTCACTATAACTCCTCTTATTGCACTGCATAAACCTCACTATAACTCCTCTTATTGCACTGCATAACCCTCACTATAACTCCTCTCATTGCACTGCATAACCCTCCCTATAACTCCTCTCATTGCACTGCATAATCCTCACTATAACTCCTCTCATTGCACCGGATACCCTCTCTATAACTCCTCTCATTGCACTGCAAAAACCTCATCCTCTTATTGCACTGCATAAACCTCACTATAACTCCTCTCATTGCACTGCATAAACCTCACTATAACTCCTCTCATTGCACTGCATAATCCTCACTATAACTCCTCTCATTGCACTGCATAACCCTCCCTATAACTCCTCTCATTGCACTGCATAATCCTCACTATAACTCCTCTCATTGCACTGCATAATCCTCACTATAACTCCTCTCATTGCACTGCATAAACCTTACTATAACTCCTTTCATTGCACTGCATAATCCTCACTATAACTCCTCTCATTGCACTGCATAAACCTCACTATAACTCCTCTTATTGCACTGCATAATCCTCACTATAACTCCTCTTATTGCATTGCATAATCCTCACTATAACTCCTCTTATTGCACTGCATAAACCTCACTATAACTCCTCTTATTGCACTGCATAATCCTCACTATAACTCCTCTTATTGCACTGCATAATCCTCACTATAACTCCTCTCATTGCACCGCATACCCTCTCTATAATTCCTCCCATTGCACTGCATACCCTCTCTATACCTTATTCCATTACACCACATAACCCTCCCTAAAAAGTCTTTGACTGCTTTCTAGTCACCTTACCCCCTAAATGGCACAAATAAAAACGAATCTCTTCTTACACCACCTGCTATTGGTCCATATTTTGTTGCCTGTATGTTATGGTGATGCCTCACATAAAACAATGGTAGGCAGCCCTTCAGCTATATCTCCCCAGGAATGAACACAGATACTCTGTAATGTCCCCTTAAAAGAACATAAGTGATGCGTGTTCAGCCCAGAAAACTACAAAGCTGTATTAAAAAGGTTACTTTAGTATTTTTTATAAGTAATGCTGAGTGACACAATGTCATATAATGAATAATGATGTAAATATATACATCTCACATGCACTTCAATTCAAATAAAAAAAACATTAAAAACTGTACATTTCTTTTCAGTGATGCTGGTTACCTTTCCCAGTTCTAAATGATCGACGGAATTAATCCCAAACACCTATATAAATTCTATTGCAATACAATACACCTGTGTCTGAGTTCCCGGTATCTCAGATCTGCGGTGGATTAAAAACGTGCTTTTAGCAAGCTGAGACCTTGTCATAGATTCAACCTCAGGACTGTGAGCCAGCGGATAAGTGCCCAAATATTATGGTTCAGCCCCAATCCAGGCGCTGTGACTACTATGAAATCATCCTGCTTTATTTATTTTTTTCAAATAAAACCTTACAGCATTAAAAAAAACAATGATCTGCAGCGAAAGGCCAAGCTTTTGTTTGACTTGCAGCAAGACTTCTGGGCACGAGCAACTGAAAACATTGCGTAAGATGTTAAAGCACAAAGAATTTAGATTCATTTTCCTTTTATGCAGTTGAAAGATGATGCTCTAATCTGGTATAGATGCACGGAGGTAACCCCTTAACTGCCAGGGAACTGGATACAGAGGGTTACTTCATCGTCAGTTTGCTTAATCAAATGCGCGTGCACAGTATTCCCCTCCTGCAAGTTTTAATATCAATTTATTTTTTATCAAACGTAATAGATATTTATGCATTTATCGGCCCTGTCTGCATGTTATTTTTTTCATTCAATGCTACTTTTTTCAGAATTCAGGATCATCCTCAACATTTATATTTTCCTTGGGTAGAATGGTCAAAAGATATAAAACATATGTGACAGCACTTCCACACTTTGGGCTTCAAATGGATGGTGGCTCTTTACTAGAATATCACAAAGTGCTGAGTAGCAGAAAATATTAATGATATGAGGTCACCTTTGGACAGGATATTGCATGAATATAAAAGGGTCTATGACAATTACTAGGGGTGTACGGCGCTCGCAGGATCAACAGCTTTATCTTTCCATAGGTTAAGAAAGTGTTGTGCAGTTGTGAAATAGCGTTTAGCTGTCTTCTGAAGCAGCTGTGAGCAGATGTTTGTGCTCATTACAAAACCTCGGCAACATGAATAAAAAGGCAAACAGGTCTAGCAATGGCATGGATTTCTAATGACCAGCATGCATTGCAATATTAACATTAAAGGGACACTTTCATGACCCAGACAGGGAGTTAACTTATAAAAAAAAGTATCCAATTTAATTCTGTGATCAGATTTATGTCTTTCTTTTGATATCCAGTGTTGAAACTTTGCTCCTTTCATTGAGAGCATACTGAGGTAGACTCAAGAGTGTGCACATGCCAAGCACTATATGACAACAGTGTTTGCAACAATGTATTCTCAGTATGTTCTTAGTGAAAGAACCTAACAAAAGAGACCAAGAGATAGAGGTACTTTTTATCATAAAGTTTACCTTCTTTGAATCATGAAAATCTAATATTGACTAACATAAAGTGACATAAAGTGACATAAAGTGTTCTTTAGCGATTCAGACAAAGCATATTTTGTTTTAACAAAATTTTCCAATTTTCTTCTATTATCAAATTTGCTTCATTCCCGCGATATTCTGTGTTGAACAGATACCTAAGTAGGCATCTGGAGCACTACAGGAATTAGTGCTGCTATATAGTGCCACAGACACGTGCACACTCCTGAGATTACGTTCCTGCTTTTTAACAAGGGATACCAAGAGAACAGAAGTATATTATAAAGTTGTTTAAAATCACATGCTCTATTGGAATCATAAAGAAAAAAATGGGTTTCATGTCCCTTAAAGGAACACTTAAGTCAAAATTAAACTTTCATTATTCAGATAGAGCATATCATTTTAGACAACTTTCCAAATCACTCAATTATCATAATATGCATAATCCTTTTATATGGTACTTTCTGAGACACCAGCTCCAACTGAGCATGTGCAAGAATTCACAGTATATACATATATGCATTTTGTGATTGGCTGATGACTGTCACATGATCCAGTGGGTTGGAAAACTGAACTAACTGAAATTTGTCAGAAAAAAATCTACTACTCATGTGAAATTCCAACTAAGTGCTTTAGCATTGTCTTTTTATTATGCTTTTGTTGATTACACAATTCTACTGCATTTAATGATCCTTTAAGTAGAGAAGCAAATAGGTAAACCGTACGCTCTTTAATTCTAATGTTGATACTCTATAATACAATATAAGTCATATATAAAATTATATTTATAGCCAGCTGTTTCCAAACCATAAATGAATGAGATAAAAGAAACTTGTAGATCTGCCCAACTACTACAGATCAGCAGCGCAGGCATCTGCGTAAATCTGATGTTCTGTGATCGCACAGGTCATAGAGCGTTTCCTGACCCATCACTTAAGCTTTCTAATCTAGCTTCCCTAACATTTGTCATCCCTTAGGATGCTTCTAGGAGTCTCCCTAAGAACCATGCACTCATCCATTTGAAAACCTAATCCCAATATCCTTATGTCTCCTGCCAAGGGCCACCCATGGAGAGGTCTGACAATGGCCTCATGTGATGCTTGCTTTGTCTTGGCATTTGAGAGCTGCCACCTCTTGCCTATGACCTTGATCTCAGAGAAGGGACCTTCATCTCACTGCATTGAAAGGAAACCAAACAATTTGGGACCGTAATCCACTTAGCCCTCTGTTACTCTGTCTACTTGAGGGTTGTAAGACGTTGGCCTCTTACTGGAAGATGTGGCCTTCCTTTTTAAGCCTTGTGTGGCCAGCAAGAGCATGAACTGTTAAGGTTTAAGATTCCGCAACGCTTGCCCTCCACAGGCCAGAGTAACAATGGGAGCCAACAGTGTGGAACAAAAGCCATCCTTGCAAAACAGTGTTGTAGACTACAAGTGGCAAACACCATGACATGAAGCCCCCTAGGTGGTTTGTGTCTATTGTCAATTGGACCATAATTTCCCCTTCACAAAATCTAAAGTGCAGTGGACATTCCCCTAAATCCTTCAAAATGTTCAGCGCAAGAAAAGACAGCAGCAAACAATTCAGTCTTATGTGTCAGTTGTGCTTTTCCCTTCAGATAATTTGAGTAGTGAATAGTATTTCTTAATTTAGTGATTATACACACACATGTATGTACGTTACATATATGTAGGTATGTACACAGATATACATACAAATTACACACGTGTATGTACGTTACATATATGTAGGTATGTACACAGATATACATACAAATTACATACATGTATGTACGTTACATATATGTAGGTATGTACACAGATATACATACAAATTACATACATGTATGTACGTTACATATATGTAGGTATGTACACAGATATACATACAAATTACATACATGAATGTACGTTACATATATGTAGGTATGTACACAGATATACATACAAATTACATACATGTATGCACGTTACATATATGTAGGTATGTACACAGATATACATACAAATTACATACATGTATGTACGTTACATATATGTAGGTATGTACACAGATATACATACAAATTACATACATGTATGCACGTTACATATATGTAGGTATGTACACAGATATACATACAAATTACATACATGTATGCACGTTACATATATGTAGGTATGTACACAGATATACATACAAATTACATACATGTATGTACGTTACATATATGTAGGTATGTACACAGATATACATACAAATTACATACATGTATGTACGTACATACACAGATATACACATCAACGTTACATATATGTATGCACGTACACAGAAATACACATACACATTACATATATGTATGCACGTACACAGAGATACACAAACATTAAATATATGTATGCACGTACACAGAAATACACATACACATTACATATATGTATGCACGTACACAAAAATACACATACACATTACATATATGTATGCACGTACACAAAAATACACATTACATATATGAATGTACGTACACAGAGATACACATGAACGTTACATATATGTATGCACGTACACAGAAATACACATTACATATATGTATGGATGTACACAGAGATAAACATTACATATATGTTTGCACATACACAGATACATAAACATTACATATATGTATGCACGTTCCCAGAGATACACATAAACATTAAATATATATATATGCACGTACACAGATACACATGTATACGCGCACACAGAGAAACACATAAACATTACATATATGTATGCATGTACACAGAGATACACAAACATTACATATATGTATGCATGTACACAGAGATACACATAAACATTACATATACGTATGCATGTACACAGAGATACACATAAACATTACATATACGTATGCATGTACACAGAGATACACATGTATGCGCGCACACAGAGATACACATAAACATTACATATACGTACGTACACAGGGATAAACCTAATCATTACATATATGTATGCATGTACACAGAGATACATATAAACATAACATATACGTATGCACGTACACAGAGATACACGTTACATATATGTGTGCACGTACACAGAGATACATATAAACATTACATATACGTATGTACGTACACAGAGATATACATGAACATTACATATACGTATGCATGTATACAGAGTTACATATAAACATTACATATACGTATGTACGTACACAGGAATACACATAAACATTACATATACGTACACAGGAATACACGTGAACATTACATATACGTACACAGGAATACACGTGAACATTACATATACGTACACAGGAATACACGTGAACATTACATATACGTACACAGGAATACACGTGAACATTACATATACGTACACAGGAATACACATGAACATTACATATACGTACACAGGAATACACATGAACATTACATATACGTATGTACGTACACAGGAATACACGTGAACATTACATATACGTACACAGGAATACACGTGAACATTACATATACGTACACAGGAATACACATGAACATTGCATATACGTATGTACGTACACAGGAATACACGTGAACATTACATATACGTACATAGGAATACACGTGAACATTACATATATGTATGCACGTACACAGAGATACACATACACATTACATATATATAAATATATATATACACGTACATTTATTTATAAAATATTTTACCAGAAAGGATACATTGAGATTTCTCTTGTTTTGAAGTATGTCCTGGGTACATACACGCAGTTACACATGAACATTACTAAAATGTACACAGAGAGATACACGTGAACATTACATACATGTATATATGTACACACAGCTTGTCTGCTTACAAACCCAGAACAAAGGCATAAATGTTCCACTCTAATGCTCCTGTCAAAATAAATGTCTGGACTGATATTTCCACCATCAAAGACACAAAAAAAGTTTACATAACAATATCAATTTTAGTTTTGTTTCACAAACATCTTCCAACTCTGCTCGGAAGCAAATCCAGGTATCCACTACCCTTTGACAACAGAAGCATTTATATTTCCCTGGTTTCTCAGATTGCTCTAGCACTAAGGTTCCCTCTTGTGACACTTTAGCATTGTCTCTCCGCGCCGCAGCAAACAACACTTACTATATTAATCTATATGTACCGTACGCAGACACCTAATACAAACTCGAGCAGGTTTAGTGTTTGGCAAGACGCCCTGGCGGGGTTAATAAGTCCCAGCATTGTACAATTCTGTTTTCATATTGAAAGTATGAGAAAAATGGTGCTCAGAGAATTCAAAGGGAAAGATGGGGGAAGGGAACCTTAGCTGGGAAGAGGGGGGGAGCATTCCTCCAGAGTTCTGGCAGCTTTTCAAACACCTGGCAACCTGAGTCTACCAAAACAAAAGTATAAATCCAGCTAAAAAAGACCTGCAGTGTAAGTGGACAACTCTGGCAAAAGCCTGCGGCACCTGAGACACAAAGGGTTAAACTAGCCATCTGCTGTATACAGGTGCCAGGCATGGCTCACACACTGATGCTGATCTTGGACTCTCTTGAAGATAAATAAAATAGATACTGTGTTAGTCATTACCACCACCGCTGTAAAACTATCCCATGTATCTACACACAAATTAATTCTACCTAATACACCCCACCGCAAGCATTCTGAGGTTCAATGCGGGTAACTGGCCCTCACAGCATACGTGCGTATGCTGCTGAAAACCAGCATTTTTACTAATGGAAGTATATTGAAAAAATGGGCGCATTCAAATTTTAACCTTTCTATCCCCTTAACCCCCCCATAACTGTGCTGAATGTACCACCGTTTTTTGTTTTGCTTTTTTAAAGTGCGTCACAAAGATGTTTTTCAATTACAAGCCACTCATTAGCGCAGCTCAGATACATGTAGCTTGCTCCTGCACTGGATAACGATGTCGGCTGCGCACTGGATAACGATGTCGGCTGCGCACTGGATAACGATGTCGGCTGCGCACTGGATAACGATGTCGGCTGCTTTAAGCAGCATAAGAATGCGCTACATTTATCTGAATGGCGCTAATGTGTGGGTTGTGATTGGACGACAACTCTGTGAGCACTTAGTGCAGCCTACGTCAGAGGGAATGTAATGTTTGCTGTCTCTTTAACTTCATCAATACATTCTATCATTTAAATCTCAATGCTTTTCCATATAAGGAAACTGTAATCCTGCGTTTGCATTCAGTAGAATGCATTTATGTTGATGGAAATGAATTGGTAGAGCACTTAAATTGAAACTACTTTCCAATTAACTTCTATTATCAACTTTGCCTAGTAATCCTAGGTGAGCTCAGGAGTGTGCATGAGTTTTTAGCCATCTGGCACAGGTGTTTGCAACATTGTTTATTGCAACATTGTTGCAAAAAAGACACATTCGAACGATTATAAATATCTACTAAAAATATAATCAACAAAATACATGAAAGCAATAAAATTGGCTGAAAACGAAGCTTGGTTTTTGTAGAAATGTAATAATTTTATTTACATTGCGACGTCAGGTAAGCCCAAGAAAACTGGCTATTCAAACTCAAATATAAGCGACCAATCGTACTTGTACATGAATATTATAATCTACTGTGCTATCTCTCTAAAGCATGTGCAGTAGTGTCACAAGTTTAACGCATGCGCACCAGACTCCGTGAAGACATCCCTTCTTGCCCTTAGTATTAGATTTGCGCATGCGTACTTTTAATTATCTGTCCGCTACGATCTGGGCTATAGCAGGCGGCACTTTCACTCAATAGCACAGCGCTGTTTGATAATAGATGATATATTTATTAATTTAAAACACACTATTATTAATCAAATAGCTGTGCTGTTGGATCCTACTTGACTAATAATTGCGTATTTTAAGAATGAATCTCTGCTTTTTTATTAATGAATATGAAATCTATTTAAACTTTTTGACATAAAATATGTAAACGACTGTATATACCAATTACTGACTGCTCACTGATTACTAGGAGACATATATACATACCTAATCTGATGCAGCTCCTACTCACTTGAAGACGTCCTGATACTGCAATTATAAATGTTTTTTGATCCTTTGCAGATGCAGTAGGACTGAGTGTGACATCAGACGCATGCGCATCGGCAAGTACTTGGCAACTGGGTCCTACCCAGGTAGACCCCCGTGATAGGGCTCACATAATGAGTTCCATGGTGGGTTTGAAAAACGTAACATTTGAAAGCAAATTACTTAGCTTTGCAACATTGTTTCACTTTAAGAGACATATACCTTCAAGTTCCTAAGGTCCTATCATCCCACCTAGATTTTCCCTTCAACAAAGGCTACCAAAAGAACAAAGCAAAAGTAATGATAGAAGTAAATTGGAAAGTTGTTTAAAATTGCAGGCAATATCTGAATCATAAACATTTCAACTTTTCTACCCCTTTAATATACTGTTCAAAGCTTTTGTCCTTCGACAGCGAAACCTTGCAAATCATGCTAACCAAATGTCAGCTGTTTTACAATTCAGGGAGTGTACCATCCAGGTGTAAAATATTACTTCCATTAAGAAACCATCACGGCATCAAAAACGGATTTTATTAACAACATTGTGGGAATGCTGGGGTCAAACAAATAATTGGTCAGGCTCAGTAATAACAAATCAGAGCATGGTGGTTAAATACATCCAGGGTCAGTAATGCAAAATAAATCTATAAACACTTTGTTACAATATTCTTCTGCTGTCTTGCAATGAATGAACATACACGCCGAGTGTGAAAACATTTAGAATACATTAACAGGGAGAAGGGGATATAGCTCAGGGATAGAACATTCAACTGCAGATCCAGAGGTTCTGGCTGTAATTCCCAGCGTCCTCTTAGAAGGAGAACGTATTAACACCTTGTTTGCTGGACACTGCTTACTTGGAGGAGCCAATCAGGGCTTTTTATTATCAGAGCAGACACAACTAGCCACGGTCATTATGTTAGCAACACTTGCATTATTCTGTTATCATATAACCCTCTGCTTAAGCCAGTTAGCAACAGATATGTAGGTTAGGCTTGTGAGGCCTGTCGTGTGCACTTTCAGTTTTTGGAACTAGAAAACTCACACTTTACAGACTTAAATTACAGGAAAAGAGTGGACACAGTTTAGTTAAACTTTTATGATTCAGGCATGTCCTTTTAAACAACTTTCCTCTTTATGCTATCATATTTGCTTTGTTCTTTTGGTAACATTTGCTGAAAAGCAGGCAGGCTGAGGAGCAGCACTGTACTACAGGGAGCAGGGTGCTGATTGCTGGCTACAAACAGAAGTAAATTGGAGATTTGTTTACAATTGCATGTTCTATCTGAATGATAAAAGCTGAATTTGATCTTTACTGTTCCTTTAAACACTTTCTGTCCCCATCTCAAGATGTTTACTATTTATATCTGTTGGTGGAGGACACTTACCGCAGGAACCAGACTTCTTGTCCACCAGCTTCACGTGTCTTGTCTGATTGCGAATCTTTACATCTGTGTTTTCTACCAGATTTGTCAGGTCGTCAATGATCTCTGGAGAGAAAGGGGAACATTTAAGATTAGATTTTTTAACCTTTAACAGCGACTATAAAATACAGTCCTGTACCTATCTCAAAGCCAATAGCAGAGCTGGGCAGTGCAAATGAGTATGGATACAAATAATAAGAATATAAACCCATCTCTCCGCTTGACCCTCTTATGAACATCACTCAGTATAGTAAAACTCCAAGGCGGAACATGCTGGGATCTGAAAATGCAGCATATTTGCAGAAACAACAGGACACATGCAGGAACCATTACTGCTTTTACTTTGCAGCAAAGCTCCACATCAGGTTGTGCTCTACAAACAGCACTTTCCTCTGGCTAAACTGTGTTCGTTTTCCTTAACAAGTGCTGCCAGAGCAAAGAGCTGTTTAAAGAGAACAGTTAAATATGGAGCAGCACTGCAAAGTGGTAGCGCATTCTGCAAAGCTGTGACCCCTAAATGTAAGATATTCTTGTTAGCAATGAACCTTTTTATTACTACATTTTTACCTTATAATTATGTGATGTGAGACCAAGAGCAAAGGAAACACATTTATTCAATAACATTTTTAAAAACTTAAAGGGACACTGTACCCAAAAAATTTCTTTTGTGATTCAGATAGAGCATGCAATTTTAAGCAACTTTCTAATTTATTCCTATTATCAATTTTTCTTTGTTCTCTTGCTATCTTTATATGAAAAAGAAGGCATCTAAGCTTTTTTTCTTGGTTCAGCACTCTGGACAGCAGTTTTTGATTGGTGGATGAATTTATCCACCAATCAGCAAGGACAACCTAGGTTGTTCATCAAAAATGGGCCGGCATCTAAACTTACATTCTTGCATTTCAAATAAAGATACCAAGAGAATAAAGAACATTTGATAATAGGAGTAAATTAGAAAGTTGCTTAAAATTGCATGCTCTATCTGAATCAGGAAAGAAAATTTTTGGGTACAGTGTCCCTTTAACAAAATTAATTTTTCTCTCTGCAACTAATTTACAATACAATTTTCAACTGCTTCAATATTTAACACTTTACAAATTGCATTATTCTTCAATCAAAGGACCACTAAATGCAGTAGAATTGCATAATTAATAAGTGCGTAATGAAAAGACAATGCAATAACATTTACTCTGAATTTCAAATAAGCTGTAGATTTTTTTCTGACAAATTTATTTTTTCTCCCATGTTCCGGCCCCTGTATCATGTGACAGACATTAGCCAATCACAGACTAGTATACGTACACCCTATAAGCTTGTGCACATGCTCAGTAGAATCTTGTGCAACATTTATTAATGGAAGTAAATTGGAAAGTGTCTTAAAACTGCTGCTTTTTCTGAATCATGAAAGTTTATTTTGACTTGATTGTCCCCTTAATGAACAAACTGCAATTGAGATGCTGCTGTAGTGTAACTACCTAATTTAAAACTGAATTTAATTTTAAAATAACCTGCAGAAAATTTTTCACAAAACAAAAAATCTCATCAAAGAAAGTGAAAAAAAGTTCTGCCTCTAGGAGAGAAACTATAGACAATGTTTCTTTTTTAAAAAAACTTGACAGCGAAAATACAATATTAAATAAAATCAACAACTTATTTACACAAAAGGATAAATTATAAAAAAAAAAATCAAAACCGATTCCTTGTAGAAGGATCTATGAACATTTTTTTGTGAACAAATGTGCACTAACCCAACATGAAAATATGAATATTTTTACATTCCAATGTTCTTCACATAGAGGAATATGTCCTATTTATTCATAAATATTTCTACATATACTTTAATCGCGTTTGTAAAGCGTCCGTCGCGTTAAAAATAAAATTATAAAATATGAAAAAATTGAAAAAAACACACACTTTTTCTAACTTTGACCCCCAAAATCTTACACATCTACAACCACCAAAAAATACCAATGCTAAATAGTTTCTAAATTTTGTCCTGAGTTTAGAAATACCAGGGCCTCGATCCGATACAAATCGTCGCCCGCAAAATTTTGCGCTGGTTTGGTATCACATATACGGCGTAACATAGAAGTTACGCTTGTATATATCTGCCTTCGGCCGTAGTTTTTTGGCCCATAGATAGGTATACCAAACCAGCGCAGTTTGGTATCCAATATACAGCGTAAGAAATCTTACTCTATTTTCACCTCGCCACAAATTGCAGGCGTAGTAAGCCTTACGCTGTGTATTGGAGCCCCGTAACTCCCTAAACTAGCTGCAAAATAAAACCTAACACCTAACGCATGCGCAATGTCTATCTACCTGTCAACCGCGAACTGCAAAATAAAACCTAACACATGCGCAATGTCTATCTGCCTGTCAACCGCATTCCCCCGCCGCAATCCCTAATAAAGTGTTTAACCCCTAAACCGCCGCTCCCGGACCCCGCCGCCACCTACATTAAATGTCTAACCCCCTAATGTGAGCCCCCTACACCGTCGCCACCTACATTAAAATTATTAACCCCTAATGTAATCCCCCTACACCGCCGCCATCTATATTAAAATTATTACCCCCTAATGTGAGCCCCCTACCCCGCCGCCACCTATTTTAACTATATTACCCCCTAATCTAATCCCCCTACCCCACCGCCACCTATATTAAATATATTAACCCTTAATCTAATCCCCCTACACCGCCGCCACCTATTATAAATGTATTACCCCTAAAACACTAAAATGTCCCTACCCTAAACTAAATTAAAAATAGCCTTGAAAAGGGCTTTTTTTGCGTGGCATTGCCCCAAAGTAACCAGCTCTATTGCCAGCCCTTAAAAGGAATTTTTGCGGGGCATTGCCCCAAAGTAATCAGCTCTTTTACCAGCCCTTAAAAGGGCTTTTTGCGGGGCATTGTCACAAAGTAATCAGCTCTTTTGCCAGCCCTTAAAAGGGCTTTTTGCGGGGCATTGTCACAAAGTAAACTGCTCTTTTGCCAGCCCTTAAAAGGGCTTTTTGCGGGGCATTGTCACAAAGTAATCAGCTCTTTTGCCAGCCTAGTTAAAATAATTACCAATTTACCTGTAAAATAAATCCTAACCTAAGTTACAAATACACCTACACTATCAATAAATTAATTAAATAAACTACAAATATCTAAACTAAAATACAATTAAATACACTAAACTAAATTACAAAAAACAAACACTAAATTACAAAAAATAAAAAAAGATTACAAGAATTTTAAGCTAATTACACCTATTCTAAGCCCCCTAATAAAATAACAAAGCACCCCAAAATAAAAAAAATTCCCTACCCTAATCTAAATTACAAAAGTAATCAGCTCTATTACCAGCCCTTAAAAGGGCCTTTTGTGGGGCATTGCCCTAAAGTAATCAGCTCTTTTTCCTATAAAAAACAACAACAACCCCCCCCATACCCCTATTCTAACCCACCCAATCCCCCCTTAAAAAAAACCTAAGTCTAACCCCCAAGTGCTCCTTACCTGTCCAGAAGACCGGGAGAGAAGGTCCTATTCCAGGCGGAGAAGTCTTCTTCCAGGCGGCGACCTCTTCTTCTTCCAGGATCCAGCCGGCGCAGAGCGGAGGAGTTGAAGACCGATAACCGCGGAGCTGAAGACCGGTGATGCAGGAACTGAAGATCGGCGACGCTAGAACTGAAGACCGCTGGAACTGAAGACCGGAGCCGGAGCGTGGAGGATTATAATCAGCCAATAGAATTACAGTAGCTCTTATTCTATTGGCTATTCAAATAAGCCAATAGGAATTCAAGGGACGCCATCTTTAATCGCGTACCTTGAATTCCTATTCAGTATACGGCGGCGATCGTATGAAGAGGATTCTCCACGCTCCGGCTCCGGTCTTCAGTTCCAGCGGTCTTCAGTCAGTGTTAATTTTGTCGACTAAAACTTGACTAAAATGAGAAAAAACTAAAGAAATTCTGATGACTAAAATACGACTAAAACTAAAATGGCATTTTAGTCAAAAGACTATGACAAAAACTAAATCAAAATGGCATTTTAGTCAAAAGACTATGACTAAAACTAAATCAAAATTTGCTGTCAAAATTAACAGTTTCTAAATCTGTGTCTATACTGCATGTTTAAACCTTAATACAATTAATAATAATAGGTGTTATGTTTACTCCTGGAGTATATAATGAGTTTGGAAATTATAGAGAAATGCTTAAATAATACATTACACTTTAACTAAACCCCTTAGATTTTAGTCAACTAAAATCTACTGGAGATTTAGTCAACTAATATCAACTGAAGAGTTAGTCGACTAAAACTAGACTAAAACTAAAACAATTCAGATGACTAAAATACGACTAAAACTAAAATGGCATTTTAGTCAAAAGACTAAAACTAAGACTAAATAGAAATTTGCCGTCAAAATTAACTTCAGTTCCAGCGTCGCCGATCTTCAGTTCCAGATGGACGGTCTTCAGCTCCGCGGTCATCGGTCTTCAACTCCTCCGCTCTGCGCTGGCTGGATCCTGGAAGAAGAAGAGGTCACCGCCTGGAAGAAGACTTCTCCGCCTGGAACAGGACCTTCTCCGCCGGTCTTCAGGACAGGTAAGGAGCACTGGGGTTTTTTAAGGGGGGATTGGGTGGGTTAGAGTAGGGGTATGTGGGTGGTGGGTTGTAATGGGGGGGGGTTGTTGTTGCTTGTTCAGGTAAAAGAGCTGATTACTTTGGGGCAATGCCCCACAAAAGGCCCTTTTAAGGGCTGATAATAGAGCTGATTACTTTTGTAATTTAGATTAGGGTAGGGAAATTGTTTTATTTTGGGGGGCTTTGTTATTTTATTAGGGGGCTTAGTATAGGTGTAATTAGCTTAAAAATCTTGTAATCTTTTTTATTTTTTGTAATTTAGTGTTTGGTTTTTTTGTAATTTAGTTTACCGTAGTTTATTTAATTGTATTTTAGTTTAGATATTTGTAGTTTATTTAATTAATTTATTGATAGTGTAGGTGTATTTGTAACTTAGGTTAGGATTTATTTTACAGGTAAATTGGAAATTATTTTAACTAGGTAGCTATTAAATAGTTATTAACTATTTAATAGCTATTGTACCTAGTTAAAATAAATACCAAGTTACCTGTAAAATAAATATAAACCCTAAAATAGCTACAATGTAATTATTAATTATATTGTAGCTATCCTAGGGTTTATTTTATAGGTAAGTATTTAGTTTTAAATAGGAATAATTTAGTTAATATTATTAATATTATTTAGATTTATTTTAATAATAATTAAGTTAGTGGTGTTAGAGTTAGATAGGGTTAATAAAGTTAATATATATAATATAATAACTATATTAAATATATTAACCCTAATATAATTAGGGTTAATATAGTTAATATAGGTGGCGGCGGTGTAGGGGGATTAGATTAGGGGGTAATACATTTATTATAGGTGGTGGCGGTGTAGGGGGATTAGATTAGGGGTTAATATATTTAATATAGGTGGCAGCGGTGTAGGGGGATTAGATTACATTACAGGCAAAAGAGCTGATTACTTTGTGACAATGCCCAGCAAAAAGCCCTTTTAAGGGCTGGTAATAGAGCTGTTTACTTTGAGGCAATGCCACGCAAAAGGCCCAGGGCTATTTGTAGGGTTAGACTTAGGTTTAGTGGTAGGGATATTTTAGTATTTTAGGGGTTAATAAATTTAATATAGGTGGCGGCGGTATAGGGGGATTAGATTAGGGGTTAATAAATGTAATATAGGTGGCGGCGGTGTAGGGGGCTCACCTTAGGGGTTAATATAATTTAAATAGGTGGCGGCGGTGTAGGGGGATCATATTAGGGGGTAATATAGTTTAAATAGGTGGCGGCAGTGTAGGGGGATCATATTAGGTGGTAACATAATTAATGTAGGTGGCAGCGGGGTAGGGGGCTCACATTGGGGGTAAAACATTTAATATAGCTAGCAGCGGTGTAGGGGGGTCAGATTAGGGGGTAATATAGATAATGTAGCTGGCGGCGGGGTCTGGGAGCAGCGGTTTAGGGGTTAATATATTTATTGTTAGGAGTGAGAGGGGGGATTGCGGATAGAGGGGTATACGTGTCGGGCTATGTTTGGGAGGTGTGTTAGACAGTAACGGGAGATTTAATAACTTAGTCTGGTTTTTAAATGCGGCGGCAGTTTCTAAAGTGCCGTAAGTCACTGGCGACTCCAGAAATTTGTACTTACGCTGATTTCTGGACATCGCTAGTTTGTCAGACTTACGGCACTTTAGCATCTGACGGGGCCGTATATAAGATAGCTTGAGTTGCGAGCTGAAACTACGGGCGGCGCAGGTTTCCATGCATGCGCCGAAACCTGCGCCGTATTGGATCGCGCCCCAGATGTTTATTTTTTTCCAAAATTAGCGATAGTTACATTGTAACACTGATATCTGTCAGGAATCCCTGAATAAACCTTCACATGTATATATGTATATATTATTTTTGTGTAGACAACCCAAAGTATTGATCTAGGCCCATTTTGGTATATTTCATGCCACCATTTCACAGCCAAATGCAATCAAATAAAATAAATTGTTAACTTTTTCACAAACTTTAGGTTTCTCACTGACAAACAGCTTGTGCAATTATGGCACAAATGGTTGTAAATGCTTCTCTGGGATCCCCTTTGTTCAGAAATAGCAGACATATATGGCTTTGGCATTGCTTTTTGGTCATTAGAAGGCCGCTGCTCACCACACTTGTGTTATGCCCAGCAGTGAAGGGGTTAATTAGACAAAGGAAAAGCACTAATGGCATTAATAGTGGTGAAGTCAGGAATTCCCCACTAACCTAAATTTCTTTTTGTACGAGAATGATACATTTTGGGGTGGCGGTGCTGTGTACTGGGTAGAGAAAACTTTATTTAATCAGTCCTGGACTGATGGTATGTACACTTAGGGTGCACTCGCATTCCTCATAGGCTATATTAAAGGGACAGTAAAGTAAAAAAAAACTTTCATGATTCAAATAGGGCATGTAATTTTAAACAACTTTCCAATTTACTTTTATCACCAATTTTGCTTTGTTCTCTTGGTATTCTTACTTGAAAGTTAAACCTAGGAAGTTCATATGCTAATTTCTTAGACCTTGAAGGCTGCCTCTAATCTAAATGCATTTTTATAGTTTTTCACCACTAGAGGGCATTAGTTCATGTGTTTCATATAGATAACATTGAGCTCATGCACGTGAATTTACCATGGAGTCAGCTCTAATAGACTAAAATGCAAGTCTGTCAAAAGAACTCAAATAAGGGGGCAGTCTGCTGAGGCTTTGATACAAGGTAATTACAGAGGTAAAACGTATGTAATTATAACTGTGTTGGTTATGCAAAACTGGGGAATTGGTAATTAAGGGATTATCTATCTTTTAAAACAACAACAATTCTGGTGTTGACTGTCCCTTTAAGTATAGAGCAGTGGTCTTCAAGTACAGGCCCTGGGGCCATATGCGGCCATCAAGATAGTTTAAAATGGCCCTTACTTGTTTATTAGGTACATTATTCATTTGATCCAATCTTTTTTTTTAGTGTTCTAAGAGGTGTAACACGTTAATCTATATGGGTACTCACAAGATGAATATAAAGGCAAGCATGCATTGTCCAGTATAGACTCTCATTACGCACTGCTTGGATAAATGTCACTTTTTATTTAGTTCCACAATGATCACTTCACTTGGCTCTTACAAGATAAATACACTGTGTCTATTATGGACTACAACTCATACCATGCACTATTACTTGGCTAAATGTCACTTCTAGTTTCTAGTATATCCAGTTCTAGAGCACTCACTCTGTTCAAGTGGCCCCCATGGGAGAAGAACACTTGGCTAGTGGCCCCCCAGGTGCAATGAACTTAATACCCCTGGAATAGAGCAATGAGATTGTGACAGAGATACGCTGTTTAAAATATAACCTTTATTACGATGATTAAAACATGTAAAACACACACACTTAAAAACACAAAGGAGTTAAAGCTGGTAAGTAAATCATGTGATAATCGTCAGTAAGCTTAACTAGAAAAAATACACAAATCAATACAGACCTAGGCTGTGGATTTTAAACCATGGCCTGTACATAAATGTGGTCCTAAACAAGTCTGCTTGTTAGTGAAATACTCATGAGTGCAATAATTATGTTGCTAAATGGAGATAGAATATCTCATCTCCCAGAACAGCAGAGTTAAGTAATAACCTTATCATATTGGTTGCAAAGCTTATCTGTCTGCAATATCAAAATTAGGCTCTTTAAATGCCAACTGTTTAAATACATTTGGTTATATTCACTGCTACCACTGAAGAGACAAATGTAATCATTAGAATATTATATGCTGCATTCGCTGGCTCCCAGCGTAACTGCTCACATTGAAATACTGCACATGAGATTAGCTTAATCACCTCTGCTTACAAATATGGACATCTATAGATATAAAGAGCTACACACCTGGTTATAAGTTAACAGTGGGCACGCGCATACATTCGCAGCGTATCCACTTAGAATATTATTATCAATGTTGGTTTGTGTTAAGCAGATTTACCAGCAGCTCATTGCACATTAAAATCTACACAGATTCCCTCCTTCATTTGGATTGGTCAAAAGATCATAGCTGGCCCAAAAAGAGTCATGGGAAACGCTGCGCCCTCACCCTTTGAGAAAGCCAGTCAATGGTGAAACATGTCAGGGGACAGGAGGGAATCTGTGTAGATTTTAATGTGCAATGAGCTGCTGGTTAACTTATAACTAGGTGTGTTGGAATGTCTAGCACTTTATATCGATAAATGTCAATGTTTGTAAGCAGAGGTGATTAAGCTAGTCTCATGACTAGCTTAAGGGGTTAATTACTAAGCCCCCCCAACCTAACACCCCCTAAAAATAAAATCATCAAAAATAAAAAAAATTAAACCTAATCTAATACCCCTATGAAAAATACCCCCCCCAAAAAAAAAAAAAAAACAACCCCTTATCTAAACTACCAATAGCCTTTAAAACTGCCTTTTTTAGGGCATTGCCCTAAATTAAACAGCTCTTTTACCTAAACAAATTATCAACTGCCCCAAACAGTAAACCCCCCACCCAGCCAACCTCCCAAAATAAAAGAACCTAAGGGCATTTGTATGGGCATTGCCCTTAAAAGGGCAATCAGCTATTTTACAAACAGCTCTTTAAAGCCTATAAAAAAAAATCCCTAATCTAAACCCCCCCCCCAAAAAAAACAAACTAAGTCTAACCCCGAAATAGGTACTCACAGTTCCTGAAGTCCGGTGGCAAAGGTCTTCTTCTAGGCGGCGAAGGTCTTCATCCAGAGCAGGGACATCTATAGCGAAGGCGGTGCAGAGGTGATCACGGAGTAGGACCGGCAGCCGCAGAGCAGGACTCGCGTGGAGGTTACTTTTCATGTGGTTGCCGCATGAAGAGGATCCTCCACGCTGGTCCTGCTCCGCGATGGCCGGTCCTGCTCCACGATGGCCAGTCCTGCTCCGCGATGGCCAGTCCTGCTCCACGATCGCCGGTGCTGCTCCATGGTCACCTCCGCTCCGGATGAAGATAGAAGATGTCCCGGCGCTGGATGAAGGCCTTCACCGCTTGGAAGAAGACCTTTGCTGCCAGACTACAGGAACTGTGAGTACCTATTTCAGGGTTAGACTTAGTTTTTTTTTTTAAGATTAGGGATTTTTTTTTTTATGGACACAAAAGAGCCGATTACCCTTTTAAGGGCAATGCACATACAAATGCCACTTTAGTGGCAATGGGTAGCTTAGGTTTTTATTTTTTATTTTGGGGGGTTGGTTGGGTGGAGAGTTTTACTGTTTTGGGGTAATTGGTAATTTGTTTAGGTAAAAGAGCTCTTTAACTTTTAAGGGCTATTGGTAATTTAGTTAAGATTAGGGGGTGTTTTTATTTTGGTGGGGGGTTATTTTTATAGGGGTATTAGATTAGGTTTAATTTTTTTTTAAATTTAAATAGAATGCCCTCTGGACAGGCTTATCGCCTAGTATATGTAGATATAGATAGATATGATTATATAGAAGTATAGATACAGATATATATAGGAATATCTATTTATAAATCCATAGAACATATTCTGCTATGTTTAGAACATTGGAATGTGAAATATTTACAGTAAATAAACTATATAACACTATTAAATATGAATATTGCATAAATATGGTTTTATATGTTTTCATCTACTTAACTGCAAAGGGCTCCAATGCACATATATATATATATATATATATATATATATATATATATATATATATATATATATATATATATATATATATATATATATATATATATATATATAACTAGTGCAGAGGAAGTGGCACTCACCATCCAAACTGCTGCAATAGAGATGTACACAGTCCCAGTACCTCAAACCTGGCCAAGGATAAATGATGATACTGAATAAGCAGGCAACACAGGATCCAGGTACTGGGACTGTATGTATATATACTGTATATGTCTATATGTGTGTACATATGTATTTATGTGTTTATATGTGTATATATGTCTGTAAATAAATAAATACACAATATATATATTTTTTTTATATTAGATGGTGTTATTATAAGAGTAACTGTACTGGGGGGCAAATGCTTGTACAGATGGGCCCATGAAAAGAAAAAGGTACAAAATGATATTTTACTTCCACCGAGAGGCTTTTTTTTTTTTAAATAAGTGCCACAAGTATGAAATAACTGGCATATAAAATAATACAAAGATATAAAATGATTGTCTCTGCTTAATCAATTCTAATTGGGGTATATTACAATGCATTCCAGTGTTCAGTCTGTGCTACTTTTCTAATCAGTTTGCTGATGCCAACCAATACAACTGTAGGAATTCTACCAATCAGACAGTGAGCAGTGAATGCTTAAAATGGAGTTTATAGTCAAACTTTTTCTATTATAAACATGAAAAACCAGGATTTATATATGTTAAATATAGTTGTTTTTTGTCTGAAAATAAAATGTTCTGGTAAAGTTTAATATAACAGCAGTATTGGTTGGTTTTGCCCTTCCTCATAACCCTCACTGGCTGATGTTGACAGCGCTCTCAGTGTAACTGCTGGAGACAGACGCGCCTCTATAAGTATGAAAACAACGATTTATTAAGGGCAGGAACATGAGTTTTTTATTTAAAAAAATAAAATGAAATTCCTGCTTTTAAAGAAAAAAAAGTTTAGTACAATATCAGTATCAGCTGTTCACAGTCATGCAGTTGCTACATGCTAAAACATGTTTAATGTTTTCAATTGCTGGTCCATTAAAGTCCCTTTAAGTCCTGAGAAACTCACTTGAAGATGGTATGCTGGCGTACAGGGAAAAGTGAAAATACTGAAAATATAACTTGTATCTGAAGGGATATGACAACCACCAAACTAACACATCTGGGGTGCCTTCAGAGCTCATTGCGTTGTATGTATGTGTGTGTGTGCATGCATGTGTTTGTATTCATGTATGTATATGTGTGTGTGTATGTATGTGTGTGTGTGCATGCATGTGTTTGTATTCATGTATGTATATGTGTGTGTGTATGTATGTGTGTGTGTGCATGCATGTGTTTGTATTCATGTATGTATATGTGTGTATATATATATATATATATATTTATATGTGTGTGTGCTTGCATGTATGTATGTGTGTGTGTGTGCTTGCACGTATGTATGTGTGTGTGCATGCATGTGTTTGTATTCATGTACTTATATGTGTGTGCGGGTATGTATGTGTTTGTATTCATGTATGTATATGTGTGTGTGTGTGCATGAATGTGTTTGTATTCATGTATGTATATGTGAGTGCGTGTATGTATGTGTGTATATATATTTATATGTGTGTGTGCTTGCATGTATGTGTGTGTGTGTGTGTGCATGCATGGGTTTGTATTCATGTATGTATATGTGTGTATATATATATATATTTATATGTGTGTGTGCTTGCATGAATGTATGTGTGTGTGTGCTTGCACGTATGTATGTGTGTGTGCATGCATGTGTTTGTATTCATGTACTTATATGTGTGTGCGTGTATGTATGTGTTTGTATTCATGTATGTATATGTGTGTGTGTGCATGAATGTGTTTGTATTCATGTATGTATATGTGAGTGCGTGTATGTATGTGTGTATATATATTTATATGTGTGTGTGCTTGCATGTATGTATGTGTGTGTGTGTGTGTGCATGCATGGGTTTGTATTCATGTATGTATATGTGTGTGCGTGTATGTATGTGTATATATATATATATATATTTATATGTGTGTGTGCTTGCATGTATGTATGTGTGTGTGTGTGTGTGCATGCATGTGTTTGTATTTAAGTATGTATGTGTGTGTGCGTGTATGTATGTGTATATATATATCTATATATATTTATGTGTGTGTGTGCTTGCACGTATGTATGTGTGTGTGTGTGCATGCATGTGTTTTCATGTATGTATATGTGTGTGCGTGTATGTATGTGTTTGTATGTATGTATATGTGTGTGCATGTATGTATATGTGTGCGTGTATGTATGTGTTTGTATTCATGTATGTATATGTGTGTGCGTGTATGTATGTGTTTGTATGTATGTATATGTGTGTGCATGTATGTATGTGTTTGTATGTATGTATATGTGTGTGCATGTATGTATGTGTTTGTATGTATGTATATGTGTGTGCATGTATGTATATGTGTGTGCGTGTATGTATGTGTTTGTATGTATGTATATGTGTGTGCATGTATGTATATGTGTGCGTGTATGTATGTGTTTGTATTCATGTATGTATATGTGTGTGCGTGTATGTATGTGTTTGTATGTATGTATATGTGTGTGCATGTATGTATATGTGTGCGTGTATGTATGTGTTTGTATTCATGTATGTATATGTGTGTGCGTGTATGTATGTGTTTGTATGTATGTATATGTGTGTGCATGTATGTATGTGTTTGAATTCATGTATGTATATGTGTGTGTGTGTGTGCATGCATGTGTTTGTATTCATGTATGTATATGTGTGTGCGAGTATTTATGTGTGTGTATATATATCTATATTTATGTGTTTATGTGCTTGCACGTATGTATGAGTGTGTGCATGCATGTGTTTGTATTTATGTATGTATATGTGAGTGCGTGTATGTATGTGTGTGTGTATATATATATATATATATATATATATATATATATATATATATATTTGTGTGTGTGCTTGCACGTATGTATGCATGTGCGCATCCATGTGTTTGTATTTATGTATGTATATGTGTGTGCGTGTATGTGTGTATATATATATCTATATATAGCAAAGTAGAAAACAGCACTCTCTGGACTTAAGTTTCAAACAAATAGTTTAATTGGTAACGTTTCAGGGAATGCTCCCCTTCATCAGACCAGCAAAATACAAGTGGATCAAACATTTAAGCAAACATAGACCCCTCCCCCCTGTGCAAAAAAACGCCAGAACTGGTTGTCATGACAACCAAACTTATAACACAAAGTACATATTGTAAATAAAGCAACAATCATATCAAAGAACCTACTAGTAAAACATTTCATGAATGATAATTATTAAATGGTGAATAAGCAGATAAACATCAATCTCCAAGTATAGATACAGTAAATCCGTGGGTCAAATTACTGTCTAGTAGTACATTAAACAGAGAGACATCTCATAAATCATAATACAGTATCTATCTGCATTTAGATGCGCTTAACCATCGAATATCCAAAGCCTGCAATCTAATTTAGACAATTGTGATACATTGATAGCAACAACTGTGTATGTATTATCAATCTGATATTCCAGAAAATAGAGACATAGGGGCATAGTTATCAAGCCGTCAACCTCAAAGACTCTGGAATTCCGCAGCGTATTTGTGGCGAGGCTGATTCGCCTTAGTTATCAAAGGCTCGAGACCGGCAAAAGTAGAATTTTGTGACGTAAACTTTGATCCGCCGGACTCAGTCCGACACAGATAGATTCTTACGTCACTCCAGATGTTCCGCACACAAGTGCGGCACAATCTCACTACTTTTGCTAGTTATCAAATGGCTAGCAGGTACGCTCGGCACTTTTACGGCCCAGCGTACCTGGTTTTCAAACCGCCACCCCTGGAGGCGGCGGATCCCATAGGAATCAATGGGAGTCTGACCATAGCGAAAGTACAAGTTCGCTGCTGACAGACATCCCATTGATTTCTATGGGAGCTGTCTGCACCTAACACCCAAACATGTACCCCGAGTCTAAACACCACTAATCTGCCCCCCCTACACCGCCGCAACTAAATAAAGTTATTACCCCCTAAACCGCCGCTCCCGGAGCCCACCGCAAGCTACTCTATACATATTAACCCCTAAACCGCCACTCCCGGAGCCCACCGCAACTATAATAAATGTATTAACCCCTAAACCGCCGCTCCCTGAACCCGCCGCAACCTATATTAAATTTATTAACCCCTATCCTGCCCCCCCTACACCATCGCCACCTATAATTAATTTATTAACCCCTAATCTGCCCCCCCTACACCGTCGCCACCTATAATAAATTTATTAACCCCTATCCTGCCCCCCACTACGCCGCCGCCACTGTAATAAAATTATTAACCCCTAAGCCTAAGTCTAACACTAACCCTAATGCCCCCCTAACTTAAATATTAATTAAATAAATCTAAATAATATTTTTATTATTAGCTAAATTAATCCTATTTAAAACTAAATACTTACCTATAAAATAAACCCTAAGATAGCTACAATATAAATAATAATTATATTGTAGCTATCTTAGGATTTATTTTTATTTTACAGGCAACTTTCAATTTATTTTAACTAGGTACAATAGCTATTAAATAGTTATTAACTATTTAATAGCTTACCTAGCTAAAATAAACTGAAATTTACCTGTAAAATAAATCCTAACCTAAGTTACAATTACACCTAACACTACACTATACTTTAATAAATTATTCCTATTTAAAACTAAATACTTACCTGTAAAATAAACCCTAATATAGCTACAATATAAATAATAATTATATTGTAGCTATCTTAGGATTTATATTTATTTTACAGGTAACTTTGTATTTATTTTAGCTAGTTAGAATAGTTATTAAATAGTTATTAACTATTTAATAACTACCTAGCTAAAAGAAATACAAAATTAGCTGTAAAATAAATCCTAACCTAAGTTACAATTAAACCTAACAATACACTATCATTAAATTAATTAAATAAATTAACTACAATTAAATAAACTAACTAAAGTACAAAAAATAAAAAAATAAGTTACAAACATTTTAAAAATATTACAACAATTTTAAGCTACTTACACCTAATCTAAGCCCCCTAATAAAATAACAAACCCCCCCAAAATAAAAAAATGCCCTACCCTATTCTAAATTAAATAAAGTTCAAAGCTCTTTTACCTTACCAGCCCTTAAAAGGGCCATTTGTGGGGGCATTCCCCAAAGAAAACAGCTCTTTTGCCTGTAAAAGAAAAATACAACCCCCCCAACATTAAAACCCACCACCCACATACCCCTAATCTAACCCAAACCCCCCTTACAAAAACCTAACACTAATCCCCTGAAGATCATCCTACCTTGAGTCGTCTTCACTCAGCCGAGCAGCGATGGAACCGAAGTGGACATCCGGAGCGGAAGAAGTTAATCCTCCAAGCGGCGCTGAAGAAATCTTCCATTCGATGAAGTCATCATCCAGGCGGCGCTGAAGAAGTCTTCCATCCGGGCGATGTCATCTTCCAAGAGGCGCTGAAGAGGTCTTCTATCCGGGCGATGTCATCTTCCAAGCCGGGTCTTGAATCTTCCTCCCGCCGACGCGGAACATCCTTCTTCACCGACGAACTATGACGAATGAAGGCTCCTTTAAGGGACGTCATCCAAGATGGCGTCCCCTCAATTCCGATTGGCTGATAGGATTCTATCAGCCAATCGGAATTAAGGTAGGAAAAATCTGATTGGCTGATGGAATCAGCCAATCAGATTGAGCTCGCATTCTATTGGCTGTTCCGATCAGCCAATAGAATGCAAGCTCAATCTGATTGGCTGATTCCATCAGCCAATCAGATTTTTCCTACCTTAATTCCGATTGGCTGATAGAATCCTATCAGCCAATCGGAATTGAGGGGACGCCATCTTGGATGACGTCCCTTAAAGGAGCCTTCATTCGTCATAGTCCGTCGGTGAAGAAGGATGTTCCGCGTCGGCGGGAGGAAGATTCAAGACCCGGCTTGGAAGATGACATCGCCCGGATAGAAGACCTCTTCAGCGCCTCTTGGAAGATGACATCGCCCGGATGGAAGACTTCTTCAGCGCCGCCTGGATGATGACTTCATCGAATGGAAGATTTCTTCAGCGCCGCTTGGAGGATTAACTTCTTCCGCTCCGGATGTCCACTTCGGTTCCATGGCTGCTCGGCTGAGTGAAGACGACTCAAGGTAGGATGATCTTCAGGGGATTAGTGTTAGGTTTTTGTAAGGGGGGTTTGGGTTAGATTAGGGGTATGTGGGTGGTGGGTTTTAATGTTGGGGGGGTTGTATTTTTCTTTTACTTAGCTTTTTTTATTTTTTGTACTTTAGTTAGTTTATGTAATTATATTTAATTGTAGTTATTTGTAGGTAGTTTTATTTAATTAATTTAATGATAGTGTAGTGTTAGGTGTAATTATAACTTAGGTTAGGATTTATTTTACAGGTAAATTTCAGTTTATTTTAGCTAGGTAAGCTATTAAATAGTTAATAACTATTTAATAGCTATTGTACCTAGTTAAAATAAATTGAAAGTTGCCTGTAAAATAAAAATAAATCCTAAGATAGCTACAATATAATTATTATTTATATTGTAGCTATATTAGGGTTTATTTTAAAGGTAATTATTTAGTTTTAAATAGGATTAATTTAGTTAATAATAGAAATATTATTTAGATTTATTTAATTAATATTTAAGTTAGGGGGGCGTTAGGGTTAGACTTAGGTTTAGGGGTTAATAATTTTATTACAGTGGCGGCGGTGTAGTGGGGGGCAGATTAGGGGTTAATAAATTTATTATAGGTGACGACGGTGTGGGGGGGCAGGATAGGGGTTAATAGGTTTAATATAGGTTGCGGCAGGTTCAGGGAGCGGCGGTTTAGGGGTTAAACTATTTATTTAGTTGCGGCGAGGTGCGGGATCAGCAGGATAGGGGTTAATAATTTTATTATAGAGGGCAACGGTATAAGGGGGGGCAGGATAGGGGTTACTAGGTATAATGTAGGTGGCAGCGGTGTCCGGGAGCGGCGGTTTAGGGGTTAATACATTTATCAGAGTTGCGGCAGGGTCTAGGAGCGGCGGTTTAGGGGTTAATACATTTATAAGACTTGCGGCAGGG